>NC_135506.1:136917314-137217314 GCF_052857255.1 Amblyomma americanum
GTACAATTTCGCATGTTTCTAAACTTTTCATTTCCTACCTTATCCTCGTAATTTTAGTCGCTCATGCGTATAAATTGTGCACCCGGGGGCGAATCAAGTTAGTTGAGAGTCAGCGCTCATCCGGTGTTGTCATTACTTCGTGATGTCTGTGGTTTTTCGCGCTGTTTGCTCCAATGGGCGCAGTCCCCCATAATCCACAGCGCTACCTTGGAGCAATGGAAGGCTGCGCTCTCCAGCTGGGTATCGGAAGACCAGATTTGGCGTGTTCAACGGGCTAGCAGCGAAGAAAAGGTGCCCTGTGATGAGTACCTAGCCGCGGGAGCTTTGCGGGACTGTTTAGAGCACATAAAGTTCGCCCCCCCCCCCCTCTCTCTCAGTGGTGAGAACCTAACTGCCCAACTTTGTCTAACTGTCGATAGTCCGCCAGGTGCACGCGCCGTCTGCTCTGAAGCATTCTGAACGCTTTTACCAACAAAGTTGGTTTCCTAAGAACCATAGAACATTGTCATGATTAATTTAATAGCGTACCCAACGTATCACGAGGAATTCTAGGATAAGTAAAGATTTGCAGTTGGCCTTTAAGGCCCATAAGTTCGGGCATTCGGAGAGAGTGGGGAGACAGAAAAGATAACTGAATCCCGAGTATACCAGCCGTCCCAGCTAAATGTAACCAAGCTTTTAAAAAACACGAAGTGTCTGAGGGCAGTGGAACCAACTGAGGAAAGTTTAGGCGCGTTGCCTTGTCCGCAGTATTCTTGTTCCTAAACGTTAATTATTTAAACCTAATGAGCTAACATTTTTATTTTTACCTTACAGAACAAAGTTGCGATACAGAAGTTGTAGATTGTATCGAAGAAGAGATAGCAGCGTTTTTTCCATGAAGGTACGATTTAAGTAGCATTGTTTCCTGATAGCCTTGAAAGAAAGCTATCACGTGAGCAGCTCATGGCTCACATCTCTGCCCCAGTGTGCACCCCGAGGTTAATCGGCGAAAGCCTCCAGAAAAAGCAAATTTTGTTCTGAGACCCGTCTTGGTACGTTTAAGTGGCGCCGTTGTCACATGGAAGCTTTTTTTATTGAGATAGTTATACTGTAATGAAGGTAAAAAAACAACTGCTTTACGTAAACCACACCTTGGTGTAAACGTTTCAGTCAGGTCTTTTTCAAAGTAATTTACAACTTCTGTGTTGAAACTTTATTCCTTAAACCAAGAATTAAATGTTACCTAATTACGTGTAATTAACCTTGAAGAAGAAAAAAGACGATCATGTGCGCGCTAGAGTGGCCCCACATTTATTGCAGATGGCTTGATTTACTATGAGCGGCGACGGCCAGCGAGCAACACGTGCGCTCTGCCACCAAGCCTTCAACCTTCTAACCGGCGCGTGCCTGGCACCTCTTCCTTCTCCAAAGCGCCAGTCCATGTGGTGGCGCTACAGAGCCCCTCACCCAGGCAACAGGTCGAAAGAAAAATAAGCGAAGGAAAAAAAAAACTCAAAATGACAATGAACTAAAACACCCGAAACAAAGATCTATGGACAGGTGAAGTCCATGGCCAGGTTGTAGTCCGTGTAGCAAGCAGGGTCGCATATATAAGAGGCTGTTCCGGAGGTCATGGCAGAGTAAAACGCATCGGCTGGGGAGGCCGGACAACTGGAGAGCTAGCTGAGGAGTCATGAGGCGTCACTATGCTGCAGACGAAGTAGGCAGACGAACTGTTGAGACGCTGCATGAGCACCAAAGATGCAATCTGCTTGTGCCAGCTGTGTCGACAGTGGGTGTTTGACAAAACTGTGTGGCATAGGGCGGTGGTCAGCGGCGGAAGGCTGCCAGAAACGGTGCAGGGTCGATGTTGTAATTGTACGCGGGTGTCGACGGCCCATACGACGTCGACGAAGCACAGTCGTAGGGAGTCTGCGTGCTGTGAAGTTCACTGAAGGAGGGCGAATACCACAGCGACATGCCCGTGGCGTCGAGGGAACGACGAGGTAAGCAGTGGGCGATTCTGTGCACGGAGCGGATGGCGCAGGTGCCGGGGGAGGAATGCGCAGCGGTCCAGGCAGTGTACCAGAGTCTTGACGCCTCGATGCACATGCACAAGTGGCTGGCGGTGGCACTGTCCAAGCATAAGGTTGCTGCGTGACCGGTTCTTGGTGTAGGGGAGGACGGAACACCAAGGCGACGGCAGTCTCCACCGGCTCCACAACACGGTCTAGGAAGGTTACTCTGCCTGGACTGTGGGGGTCTGGCGACGGGGAGGCGTACAATTCGACTGACGCGGCCTTGCTGTGCAAGGCAATCGTAGGAGGTTGGGAGTACGTTTGCGGCAACGAGTCCAGTGCTGCAGACTCACAACATGCAGGCCAGCGCTTGAACAACGGCAGGGCTTGCGGAGGGCGTCGGGGCTTCAAGAGACTGCCCACGAGAAAGGGACAACGCAGGCTGCTCCCCCTGGGGTGTTGAAGAGTCGGAAGGCGACGTACGAGTGAGAGGAATGCCGTAGAAGGCAATGACAGCCACCTTCAGGTCATCGTATAAAGTTGGGCCGGGTTCCGGCAATATGAGCCGCTCGAAGAGGCCTTCGGGGAGGTGCATCTTGGCCAGAAAGTATCGTATGATCTGATGTGACACAACTTGGATATAGAAGTGCGATTCTAGCAGAATAAACCAGAGCGGCGGATTTTTCTCGTAGAAGGGCGCTACTCCGGGAAGCTCTGGGAAGCCACGCCGTGTGGGCGGCGGCAGAGTGCACTCGCCTTGGTTGTAAGACGGCCGCGGAGGAGAGTCCATGACGCGGCGAGGTAAAGACAGATGTTGGGCTGGATGAGCCGGGCAGCTGGAGGGCGCATAGTGGCAGGGCCGTGCCAGGAAGCAGCAGACAGCCAGGAAGCCAGGCGTGAGGTGCGCGGCGGGTGAAAACGCAGAACTGCGGGCTGATTGCGTCCGAGGTCACCATAATGTGGGCGCAAGAGCGGCCCCACATATAATGCAGATCGCTTGATTTACTATGAGCGGCGACGGCCAGCGGGAATCACGTCCGCTCTGCCGCCCGGCCTTCAACGTTGTAACCGGCGCGTGTCTGGCACCTCTTCCTTCTCCAAAGCGCCAGTACACGTGGTGGCGGTACAATCTATTTGCGTAGTTAGGCGAATTATGCGCGCTGGCCGTTCGATTTTTACTTCGGTTCCAGTTTAGGTGTAACGAAGATTGGTTAATTCTCATGTATGCAGAATTGGTCGTTCAATTCATAGATCCCTGACACTTCTCATACCACTCCTGGCGCTGTGGTACGTACAATGATTAAGCGATGTGCCGCTGCCCTGCGGCGGCAGTTGCTGCCATTGCTGGGGCTTGTGAGACCAAGGTTGCACTTCCCGAGCAACCTCACTAACCTCACTAACGAGCAAAGACACTAACTGAACTGCCATGTGCTGGTGCTGAAAAAGTGACAGGGCTGCGACGCAGGCGCTGGCTGTGCGATTTACGCGAGCGTAAGCGATAAGGACTGTGTCAGCTTGTTGCTATCAAGTGCCTCAAGGGAAGCATACCGCTGGCCTAGTAGTTAGTAGTTTTCCTTCCCTTGGCGGCGCGGTAGGGGTGTCCACCGAGCTATGTATGTCAGGCGCAATTTCCTTTCCTTAAATTGTCCAACGGGCAAGGCCTCGCGCCGAACAGGCGATGGCGTTCCGTGGATCCCTTGGCAATGCGGCAACACATTGTCGCGTCCTAATCCAGACATCTCCTGAACGCCGATCTGGAACGTTGCCCCCTAAACGCTCTTTGTCGTATTTAATCAAGATCTTCACCACTCATCAGCGACGCAAGCAGCAACACCGCGCTAAAGGTCAACAAAGTGCCCCTAAATTTTTAAAGCGCAAGTTTTACTACGCCAGCCAGCGAGCCATTCCGGGTCGTCGCGCCGTATGCCGTATGTAGGCAGCCGTATGCATATGCCGTATGCGCTGGCCGACGAACGACCTTGAGCCGCCGTTGCCTAGCAACGCTGCAGCCACGCTCCAACAGATGGCGCGCCGCAGCCGGCGCCGCTTGCTCCACCAGATGTGCTCCGCTGAGGCAGAGGGAGAGGAGGTGTAGCCTCGCGGGGGTATATACATATTGTCACTGAGAAACGGTTGACGTAAGCAGGGCTGGTTTACTTGCTTTAATTAGACGCGCAAGACGTTGGAACGCGCAAGGCAGCAGGCAGCACGAGAGATGATGAAGACGAAGCATCTAGCCCCGAGATGGCTCAAGGCTTGCCAACTGCCAGGAAATGCTGTTTAGCCGCTGTATGGCGCCACTAGAGTAGTTAGTAGCGTAGCAATATATATATATATATATATATATATATTGTATTGCAGCCGTTATGGAGAGGGCGAAACAGACGCAACAACGACAGACCGAAGCGAGGAAGAGACAACGCGCTCAAGAGACGCCAGAATCGCGCCGCACTACTAGAGAACCGTCGTAACGAAGATGTGGCTAGAAGAAGTCGTACCACGTCCCGGAGTGACACTTCAACTGCGGAAGAGACCGGTTTGAGTTCTCGAGAGCGTCGGAATGAGACGCTGAGCAGACGACGTTCCGAGGAAACGAAGCTCTCGCAATTCGACTAAGGTTAACCAGAGCTAAATCACAGCCAATTTTTCTGGTGTTGATCAATCAAGACTATTAGTGAATATTTTATCGCTTAAAGATAATTGATTAGAAAAGCAGAAGAAACAAATCGGAGGTCGTCGATTCTGTTCCCACCGGTGGCATATGTGGTTGTTTTTTCTTCTCCTTTGAAGATTCCTGGCAGCGCCTTTGAGGCAAAACGAGGCAACTCACCGTGCTCAGCCGGGAGGGTAGGAGTTGTGCGAGGCGCGTCGATCCAGGGCGCCAAGTTTGAAAGCTATCCTCCTCCTCCTGCGCTTTTTCTTCGACAGGCTGACGGTGCAAGGTCGCCGGGCCGCTTCCTGCGAGCGACAACAATTCATGAGGCACGGGGAATTTCAAGGCTCCGTGCAAACGCTTCAAATGAGCATCCAGACAAGTTATGAGAGAGATTATTCTATCTGCGTCAGAACAAGTACCAGCATTAACTTGCACCAGTGCTCTTGCCTCTTCCTTTTCTTGCGTCCACTTTCTACTGCTGCTAGTAAAAAAGCAACTACTGCTGCTACTACTAGCTACAGCTGCGACTACTACTGCTTCGATTGCTGTTATGTTACTGTGACGGCTACTTTGTGGCGCAGGACTGTTGAATGAGTAAAAAATTTCTTGACAACTCAACCTGAAAAGGCGTAGAGCGGATGAAATCAATATTGTCTCCGTGCAGCCACGAGAACACAAGCCAATAACGAGGCGAGGTACTGCTCTGCTCTCAGAGAAACGATGATAAGCAGGGATTCATATCTGCTCTCTCGTCAGTGGTTATGTTCATCGGTTATTGGTAGCAGCAAGGCGCAATCGATGGTAGTAGCTGGTTTTTACTTCGTTATTTCAAATTAATTTGCTCAACCCTGCACCTACTGCAGAAAACAATGCGCTGTCCAATATGTGGGTGTACTGAGGTGTAACAAAGTATAGAACTTATTTGAATACGCATGTGTAGCCGATAACGTAATTAATACTTATAATCTATAAGTTCATAACTTAAGTTTCCGTGTGCCGTGTATATGCTCCCTACTGTGCGAACCTGATCACCACGCTCGAATCAGTCCACAACCTCGCCACCATTCAAATCTCAGCTCCATCTCCCTACACTGGCCTGTCGTCACAAAGTCGCCTGTTTTTCTTTTTATTATACATTTATCACAGTGTAAATCCCGAAGGTCCTCCTACCTCACGCACTCATCTGATTTCTCGTAACACTGACCCTAATTCCTTCTACCACGAAAGAGCACACACGGAAACGTATCCTCGGTCTTTTTTCTTCAGGGCAGACAGCGACTAGAATTGCGCTCTGTTCGAAGTGGCGATCAACATAAATCCCGTGCACTTCAAGTCCAACTTCAAAGATCATCCTTAATAAAGGTGCTCCCCTTTTTTGCCAGCGCACCCCTCATTAATGTCACGTGTGGACTTTGTAGCATGAATAAATAAATAAAATAACGGAACAGCCTGTTCGCTTGGCGCGAACCAGATAAAAAAAAAAACAGGCGTTATAGAACATAATGGAGACAAGTTTCGCAGCATGAATAAAACGCACACAGAAGACAAGGAACAAACAAGACAGGACTGTGCTGCACTTCCAACAGATTTTATTTGAAAAAGCTCGACGTTTAAATACATTCAGTTATCATGAGGTGAAACCTAATCACAATCATGCAAAAAAGCCATTTCATTCTCCAGCAATGACAGTGAAGCCGTGCTGACGCAATTGTCACCGGCTTTCCTAATAAAAAAGGCTTCGACAATTTCACGCTGAAGGTTGTCCTTGGCGTGACCCAGAAACTGCGTCTTCTTAAACAAAGGTTTACATTTGCACGACCGGCAGTGTACGGCAAGATGGCCGCTGATACCATCTTTTACAAGATTGAAATGTTCTAGCGCTCTTTCATTAAAACAACGCCCTGTTTGGCCAATGTACACTTTTTTACACGTAAGAGGAATACTATAAACGACCTTCGTTACACATTTTGTGAACATTGTGACGTGTTTAATACTGCACGGCGCCTTCTTCTTTCTCGTTATCATTGAGCAAATTTTTGAAAGCTTGCATGGTGCGGAAAATACAACGTTAACGTTGTATCGGTTGGCGATCTTCTTCAGATTGTGAGAAATCTTGTGCAGATACGGTATTACCTGAGTGTTATTCTGTTTGTTTCCTTTTTCATCCGTTCCTTTACTTCTCTTTGTTTTCTGCATTAGGCTCTCACAAACAGCTGAAATACCATCATCAGGGAAGCCGGACATGCGTAGCCGCTCGACTTGCTGATTGACACTATCGGTCATTTGATGCGGGCAAGTTTTTTCTAGGGCAGCATTGATACAGTTCATGGCGATTCCGCGTTTAATTATCTTTAAATGAGCGCTGTTATAAGGGAGAAGGGACTTTTGTGACCTAGGGTTATATTTCCAACATAAGTGGTTCGTTCTAAAAGTAATTTTGAGGTCTAAAAACTGTATGTCGTGAGCGCTGGGAAGTTCGTACGTGAATTTTAAACCTCTTGCTGCAGCTTTAAAAGCCGTGATAAATTCTGCAACTGCGTCGTCAAGGGATGGAATATGCGAATTGTCAAGAATCACCAAGTAATCATCGACATATCTAAAAATTCTTTTCACATGAAGGCCCTTTAGTGAATTGTTAACGCGCTTATCAACAAAACTGAGATAGATGTCACAAAGTATGGGAGCTACTGATGAACCGATGCAAATGCCAGCCTTTTGGGCATAAAAACGATCATTAAAATTGATGGCTGTTGTTTGAAGATAAAATTCTAAAAGCGTTAAAAAGTTATCACTGCTGACACCTGATAGATTGCGAAAACACACATCTCCCGTCTCTTCAATCAACTGTCTCACTGATTTAAACATTTCATCGTGCGGTACGGAGTAATAAAGTTCCTCAACGTCTACGGAGAAACCGATGGTATCAGAATAAATCAGGTTTTGCTCTTGGCTGAGTTCTTGGACGACCTCGTGCGATGCTCGAACCAGGAAAGGATCTTCAAACTTCAAGCGTGTTAACTGTCTTTGCAGGAATTGTCCTACAGCAGATTGCCAACAGTTCTTTCCTGAGACGATGACTCGAAACGGAAATTCCGGCTTGTGAAAGCCGGTGACAATTGCGTCAGCACGCCTTCACTGTCATTGCTGGAGAATGAAATGGCTTTTTTGCATGATTGTGATTAGGTTTCACCTCATGATAACTGAATGTATTTAAACGTCGAGCTCTTTCAAATAAAATCAGTTGGAAGTGCAGCACAGTCCTGTCTTGTTTGTTCCTTGTCTTCTGTGTGCGTTTTATTCATGCTGCGAAACTTGTCTCCATTATGAACTGCAACCAACTAGCCCAAACCACCGTGTTACTTCAACATTATAGAACGCGTTGCCTCCAGACAAAATACGCACGTTACCCGAAAAATTTCAGGTAACTTTATTTTATTGGACTGCATTGCACCGCTGCCCCAGAAAACTAATAGGATCGTTCTCTGTAAATGTTCGAACGAATAGAAAGATGAGAATTGTTGGCAGAATCTGTCATGTTACATATGGGAAAAATGCTGTCAAGTTGTAAACTTTGCGGCTCAACGTTCTGAAGGCCAGGCAGATGCAAATACAAAATAAACAAGGAAGGGGGAAGCCCTAGGGAGCTTCCCAACGTTTAGACAAGAGGACTTGTCTGCTTCTGGGCTGAGGGACGGCTTAGTGGGGGATCCCGCATTAACTTAGAACACCCAGAGTTCTTTAACGTGTACTCACATAGCATAGTACATAGGCGCTTTTGCTTTTCGCCTTCAAGGCGAAAAGCGCTTATTAACTCAGGCGAGTTTGTGATAATTATGCTATTGATTTGGCGGTCAACCTGCTATCCCTGTTGTGACAAGAAGAGCGTTATCGTTGTATTATAAAATGCCTCATGGCTTAGACAGACTCAGTAGGAAAACTTATTGCGCTTTATGCACTCTTTGTAGGCATAGTTGAGTTAGTAAGTGCCTTACGTGTGTGTGTGAGGTGCACAACAAATTCTCATGGGATTTTTGAGCGCGGTACGTGCGCAGACATTGGTGCGTCGGACAGCGCAACGTTGCGCGTGTGCGCGTGCGAATGGTGTGTGCGAGGCGACGGCGACAAAGAGCGTGGAGAGCACGAGGAGCAGAGAGCTGACGTGTCAGAAAACTGAGGTGTGAAGGAAGACAGAGCAGCTGAGTTGGTGTCATTCAAGCATGGAGCCGGCAGCCGTCGGACGCTAGGTCCGTGCTGCCGTGGACCTCCCTTGGATCACCGACGCAAGCCTCCTGCGTTCCTTGCAAGCGTGGAGGTGGCAGCCGATGAATTGAGTGTCCGTGCTGCCTAAAGGCACCCTTGGATAGCCTGCTTTAAGCCTCTGGCGTTTAGGGCCGCCGTCAACGGGTCTCGGCTACGCTTGTTCTTTCTGCTGCTGCCATGTTCCTAACGGGTGTCCACCGGCGTTTCCTACCACCACCTGGCTCCCTTCCGCCGCTTTCTTCGACGCAATGCCAGCGACGCATCGCACTACATCGACCCGCGTCTGCCCTGTCTGCAAGGCATCCCCGCTTCATATGGGACGCTCAGCACCTGGTGAACTCTTTCCTGTATTTCTGTATTGTTGTACGCGTATTGAGAGTGTGTTACTTGTTTTCGTGTCGTATGGGCTCTTTTCGTTTAAATTATGAATACGGCCTCGTTTTGTTTTCTTTTATCTCTTTGTTCTCTTGCCTTGTTCGAACCTGCACGCAATAGTCAGGGACGCATTAACAATTATGCCTTATACTCACACCAATGATGCCTTATGGCTCACGCCAGTAGCTTGATGAGGCAGTGTAATTATGAGTAGCATCAACTTCGCAGCACACTATTGAAAAGTGTTCTTTGGCCTCTCTGAGAAACAGCTTGATTAACAGCAACAGACTGACCGCAGAAACAGCAACAGATTGACCGCAGCAAAGGGCCCGACGTCTTAACGCACGCAGCAGCGTCCACCGGGCCAACGGTGTTGCGTGTTGCGTGCTGTCCAGTCCTGTGCTCTTCTTTCCTTTCCCTACTTCATTGAACTCTTTCTTTGCCTTCTCACAACGGTCCGAGTCCCTTCTATGCCTATTCCCATCTACCCTCTCCTCCACCCGTGTGTGCCACGCAATTTCATGAAACGTTGGCTTCTCCTCGCAGCTCGCCAGTTTGGTGAGAAAGCTCGCTCTATCTCCGGAAGCAGCGACAAAGAAACACAAACAGGATGTATATTCCTACTTTTTCAGAATATAACACCAGATGAGCTCTGAAACCAATAAAAAGGATGAAAAAATTCGCTCCTTTTTTTGTGCAGACGGTATCACTAATCATTTTAGGGTCCCCGAAATAGCAAAGAATGTTGCCTTTTATTTTTTTCTTAAGGACCCCACATTTCACTGCTGCTTTCTCCTCAGTAGCTTAACGAGGGTATTTGATCTGCCAGTCTTAATGCCGCTGGTATATAATTGGTTTTTGGGGAAAGGAAATGGCGCAGCATCTGTCTCATATATCGTTGGACACCTGAACCGCGCCGTAAGGGAATGGATAAAGGAGGGAGTGAAAGAAGAAAGGAAGAAGAGGTGCCGTAGTGGAGGGCTCCGGAATAATTTCGACCACATGGGGATCTTTAACGTGCACTGATATCGCACAGCACACGGGCGCCTTAGCGTTTTATCTCCATAAAAACGCAGCCGCTGCGGTACGGTTCGAACCCGGGAACTCCGGATCAGTAATTGCCGCCGGTAGCATAGGATGGTTCTCGCGCGGCGTCCGCTCTCATCGTTCGATAACGTTACACATGACACTCGCATTAACACAGGACGTATGTACACCCTTCCAATTTTTAACATGAACGCGTAGCGCCGGAAGAAGAAGGAGAGTGGAAAGCGTACGAGTGCATGCTCAGCTTCGTCTGCTAGGCTGTTCCGATTAGTGCGAAGCAACCCCTGCCCATCATCGGCTGCTATTCATCGGAGCCTCTAGAAGCTGCGAGACTGTTTTTATTCGCGGCATATAGTGCAGGTTCATTTCATCGTGCACCAACTCGCCCCTCAGGCCCTTATTTTGAGAGTGTTACTACAGGAGGAGTGTTACTCGCGGTATTACAGGACGTGCTACGTCCACCGCTATGGACGAGGGTGGCGCTGGGGAACACTCTCAAGGTTCGCTTACACCCAGTAAACATAAATACCCGCGAAAGCAGCAGATTGGACAGCCGTCGCCGTAGCTCCGTTGGTAAGAGCACCGGACGTGATATTCGGAGGTCGTGGGTTCGGATCCCACCGGCAGCATATATATATATATATATATATATATATATATATATATATATATATATATATATATATATATATATATTAAGGAAGCCAACAGTCACCGCAACCAAGGTGCATAGGGGAATGTTTGGTGATAGCACCGAGGACAGCGGAACCGTCGTCGGACCCGCCTTTGTGGCAGGGAATAGGGGGGCGGGATCGACAGTCAGCATCGCTGTGTTTCTGGCCAGACTTGTGCACGATAGTAACATCTTGTATATATCTTCGCTACCACTTTACCACGTGCTTCTTGTTTTCAAAGTGTGATTGCAGAAACATGATCCCAGACTTACGTGCCAGTCCCCTCGTGTTTTCTTCATCTCCGTAATAAATTAATTTATTTCGTTATAATCAAAGAACTTCTTGTTTCTCATTTCATTGTCATGCTTCCCGCAGTGCGTTTCGATGCCTGCCATTTACCTATCACCCCAAGGCAGTCTTCAAAAACGTCTTACTCATAACATTATCGTTCATCTGCTGGAATTGGAATCACCGGGAAATTATTACGACGGCTGTGGTCTTTTGGCTCAGTTCTATGTCGCTGTTAACTCCGGGTGTGAATTCTTCATTATTCAAGATTGCTTTGCCCCCGAGCGGACTTCCTCAAGCCAGGCTCGTCATAAGCCGACTGTCATTTTTGGCGCAGTCCACATTGTCATGTGTATTCTGGCACAATGTGTCCAGCTTGAGGGGAGTATAGCTCGTCGAAAGCATTTTTTTTTGGTGTGGTGACCGACGGCAGCACAGGTAATGAATGAACATTTAAAGAGAGAATATGTTTGGGCGCGTTGGTTCATCGTCAGGCAGAAAGCACAGCGCATATATATATATATATATATATATATATATATATATATATATATATATATATATATATATATATATATATATATATATATATATATATATATATATATATATATATATATATATATATATATATATATATATATATATATATATATATATATATATATATATATATAACCGGAACTCTGGTGAACCATTGTAGAAACTAGCGCTTGTCCTGTCATGGCCTCGGCCTATGCAGTTAATGCGCTGTGCTTTCTGTCTATATATATATATATATATATATATATATATATATATATATCCGGAATCCTGGTGAACCATTGTAGAAACTAGCGCTTGTCTTGTCATGGCCTCGGCCTATGCAGTTAATAGTCGTCATAGTGTTCGAAGGCGTAATCAAACTCGGTCTTGGAAAGTGCCGCAGGATCACCGAGTCATAGCAGAATTCCTAGGATTTAGAAACCATTACTATCGCCACCTTGGGGGAAGTGGCGGAGATGAGGCAGGGTCATGAACTCCTAAGAGCATCAACATTTATTTATTTTTATTTATTCATACTTACCATAGTCGTTCAATGCTTTTTGAAGGACTATGCCCTTACTAACAGTCATGACAGGGAAGGAATGAACAATACTTAATAGGAATAACATGTACTAAAAAATTCAAGTGTTACAAAATAAATTAACGAACAGATTGAGTTGGAATTATATAAACACCATCTAAAAAAGCTGCTATGCTGGTACAAATGCAACCAAAGCAAAAATGCACATGCAAAGTAACAGGACAAGACGAACAGGATGCAGCTTGTTCGCATTCATTAAAGTATTCGTCGAGACTTGCATGAAATCTTGTATTTGTTTATTCATTTATCGTCATCCTTAGTTATTAGCTGCAGGTATTCCTGTTTTCCTGCGGAATTATTGTTTGCGGTTGCTGGGCAATGCAGCATATTTAATCAACATTCTGGCAACTTTTAATTTGGTAGGAGTAAATGAGACTTCCCCGGGCTCATACACTACTACCATCATTATCTATGTCGCCATCATCTAGAAGGTAAGGGGCATGCGTCGCTGCATGATTGTTGCAGAATGTCATACAAGAGAGCTGGTGCGTTTACCTGGTGGACAATCCGGATGTCATTAATGTGGACCTGGTTGTGGGCACTCTGTGTAATGAGTCATGCGCGCATATGTAGTAATGTGTCATCTATATAGACCTTAAAACGGGCCTTAAAATCTATATCCCCCTTAAAATGTGACCTGGCATGACATCACACTCATATTACGTCATTACTAATCATACCAATTATTCTTAGTGTTACATAATTACATTCGTCAGTATAAATTACATAAGTTAATTAGTGTATGTTACTAAGTTTTTATTATTGATATGACGTCATCGCCTTCGTCGTGTGACTGGTCGCCTCATGACGTGACATGGTGCCGTTTCTTGCGGATAATTTTTTTCGGATATGATCTTGAAGCATAGACATAAACACAGGGGGGGGGGGGGGGGTATATACACGTCCGCGACCAAGTTGGGAGTAAAGCCCGATCCGTTTGCGCGGAAGCTCTGACAAGCTTCATCGCTGTTATTTTGGCCAGTAGGAGGTGCTACATCGCCTCAGCGAGGAGAACTACGAGCTGCTCCCACAAGGAACGGTCCGCTCGTCTAGAGAGCCGCCGTTCGAAGCAGTCCGCGTGGCGAGAATGAAACCATATTAGAACCCCTTTCCAGGGTCCACCTCAAGGGCCGAAGACACTCGCGCCGTTAACTTGCCACTCTTGCCCAGTGTTTTTCCTGCACGTGCGGCATTGAGTCGATGCCTTTTTGAAGGGCTGACACTCTGCCGGCGACGAACCTGCATGTGGCGGAACCTTATATCTTAGCGCGCGGCCGAGCGCCGTGTTCGTCTAAAACGAGGGCGGCTGTTCGGCGGCCCTCTCCCCAGTGAACGGCGATGATGTCTCACTTCTTGCTATGTTTGTCGGTGACAATATTGTGTGGAATGAATTTAAGAGTGCTGTTAATTTTTCGCTAGAAACTTTAGTACCCAAACAAACTAAGCCAGATAAGAAAAAAATATCCTTGGGTAAGCAGATAAATTATTCAGTTCAAGTAAAGCATAAACTATTTTAATAAGAGCAAAAATTGGGACAAACATTGGGGGCCTTTGTAACCACATTCTTAGAGAATCAAACGCGGTAGCATTTGGGACCCACTAATCAATCTTAATTCATTTTCTGGGGTGTGTCTACTTTTGGGCGCCCTTAGAAATTTTGGCAGTGAGACAACTTCGAAATTTCGGGGGTCTTCACATTTTCAACTATGAAAGGGATCTATGAATGGTCCACTGGTGGTCACGCGGTATTGATGACGTTAATGCACTCTCCATCGCATTCATATATTGGAGGCATTCCCTGTGCTGCTACTGCGGTAATGACGAAGCGGATAAGCATTGCGCCACTGCCACGGCAGGTGGCTGTTTCAAACGTAGCCACGGTTTTTCTTCCCCAGCTCCCGTAAAGGTCATGCGCAGGGCAACGCTGGGCATTTGGCACACAGTCCGATGGGCAGGTTGCCATCTCCTACGGTGGGCTGGTTGTGAGGACTGCACATGGTCACGTGACCTATCTAGACAAATCAGGGCATTTCATGAGGAAATTCAAATTTCGCGGCGCTCTCCGATTGCTCAGTTAGGGTCACGTCATCAGATAATTGACCTATGAATGATCAGCGAATCAGACGACAGCCTAAATGCTATGGCATTAAAATTAAAATGAGGTTTGGATTTCAATGTAGTTTGAAGCTAAATTTGGAACCTGCCAAATAAATTTTTTCCAGCCACTAAAGCACTTCATGGTGCAGTCGCTACAGTGATTTTGGCGGCATCTTACTCTGCCGAAATCAATAATGCTATCTCAGTCATGATGGATATGTTATTATTGATACTGGTTCTATCGTTCGCAAGTATAATGCATTTTTTTCGCAGCCACATGCACTCTCCGTAGTCTTGAATGCTGATGTTCTTTCTGGTATGGACGAGGCTATTCTGTGCGATGGAGGAATTCTTTCACTTCTTTTAGCTTAAATATTCAATGGTCCCAATGTCGTTCCCGACGAATTCTTAATGGATTATGCAGAATAGATTGGAGACCACTTTTCTATTGAATAACAAGAGGACAAACAGCTCAACGAACAAGGACGTCAGAAAGAGACGGCACAACGTTTTGTTCTTTCTTGTTAATCAAGGAACCAATTAGCTGAAAGTACCATTATTGTCCACCTTTTTACTCTATTCAACCTTTTGGAAAACACCTTTCTGTCCGATTGCTTTCTGGAAATGTTGCCAAATTTATAAACCTGGGAGCAAATGCGATTTAAAACAATAAACTAGTTTCAATATTGTGCATATGCTGGAACATCCTGGGGCATATTTTATCAAAGACGAGGTTCTTCCTTTTTGGGAATTCTATAAATTTAACTTCAAATAAATATTGCGTTAGATGACGTCCATCAACTATACCACTTTTCACATAATTAGTCTCTAGTTTTGCGTGCACTATTGACACAATAAGCCAATTTGCTGCTATTTGTTTAGAACTATTAGTGAGTGTTTGGAAATCGTCTGACCAATCTGACCATGGAGCGCATTCAGAGCTCCTCAGAAATGCATTTTAACAAGATTATTGGTAAATTAATTGAGTGTTATCTAGCAGAAGTTCAAGGTGCAAAGTCCGGAACGTTACCAGTAACTTCGGGAGCCCCGCAGTCCTATCTCATTGTTAAGTAATAACAATTTTGCTGCAGGTGAACTGTGTACAAATATTACCTTCCATCAACTTGCAGGTGACTTCCTATTTATTCTGAAGCTTCAAGTCATAAACATCGTCCTGCTTAATAAGGATCGCTGGTTTTCCAGAGAGCGAATGAAAATAAATCCGGCCAAAATAATTCTGCGCTAGAATAACTGGCAGCACTAACAAATATTTTACTCTTCGATAACTACCTAGACGGCAGGTTAATATCGCGTGGTAATATTCCAGGTCCTTGGACACCATCGCAAGTAAATATTTGAGCTAGAAAATGTATGTGCTAATTTCTTGGACACCATCGCAAGTAAATATTTGAGCTAGAAAATCTGTGTGGTAATTTCTGCGAATGCTCATTATTTCACCTGCAGATGTGAAAATAACTGCCAGTATGATTTATGTGTGCTCTCTAGGCTAGACTGCGGCCGCGATTTTTTCGAATGCGTTTAGAAATCGTGAAGATTAAGGAGCCGGCAGCAAGCAGGGTGATATCACATTAAAAAACAACAAATTCAAGCAAGGAGACTCGTTTTAGATGCGACAAAGAACGATATATTCAAAAACGATCGCCAGATCAGTGGTCACCCTAGGCAGCTTCCTTCTTCGCAGCTAAAAACAGGCACGTTTAAATATTCTGTTTTTCTAGGAACAATGTGAGATCGGGACCCCGAAATAATAGGAACTAGCATTCTTAGATCAATGATACAACCAGACTTCCGCCTCGTCGGCACTTGATAGAAAAACAGATGGCTTATTGGTTTCACAGGTGTGCGTTTTCCTTTCTTTTGCAGTGCGTGGTACTAGGATGTGTGACATTTTGTACAACCATGTGTCACGTAGGTTTGTATCTGTCTGAACTGACTTTTGGCCACGCTGCAGTACATGTTGCAAATCGCATTTTTTTTGTAGCAAATTGTGTCAAGTACCGTGAGTGTTCCTGTGTGTTGTGCCCTTACGTGGTTTTGTCTGCGTTGTGTTCTAGATGAGAGCTAAAATTTATTTTTTTTCGGTCCAGCTTGTATGATATACTAGCCATTAAGGCAAGTTTTACGTTATACCGTCGAGAAAAATCTGGGCATTTTGGTCTAAATATTTATGACCGCCCATTTCATAAAAATTAGACGAATGGCTCAAAAACTTTAGGACTTTACACACGCCGCACACAGTCACGCTGACAGAATTGCAGCCCTATTTTTCATAACTTATTTTTTCCTATCAATTATTTTCTTTAGGCAAAAATTTACACTCGAGTTAATTTGGCCGGGCTCTCTGTTTGGTTAAAACTGGGTGCGCCAGCACTTCGGCTTTGACTTCGGTTCCGGTGGCCGGGTTCATTGAGCACGGATGGAAATTCATGAAGGTGGCATCAAAAGCACAGGGCGGTATAATGGTGGCACTTAATCAAGTGGGTTGTTTTGCAGCGGACATTGAGATCGTGCCCTATACTGCAAGATTTTTGCGTGCAATGCAAGGTTTGATGCTTCCACGCCATCTTTTCGTGCTCAAGATACCGCTTATCCGGAAGGAGATGCACGTGACAGGTGGCCACGCAGAGCCACTGCGCTTATCGAAGAGCAGCGTGCAATGGTGCGGGGAGTATATGCTGCGCAGGATCCACCTCCTGTCTTGCTGCCTTCGCTCTATGCATGCGTGTCTCTTCCGAAATTTTATGTTCGGGCAGTGGGATAGCAGGATGCTGGTGTGGCTACGTACGACGGGTTCGCAGGACGCGGCCTTGTTAAGTAAGTGTTCAATCCGCTGAGTGTTGTTGCGCTTCAGTGCAACAAAAAAGAAAAAACTGCGGCGATAGCGTATCGTTCTAATGCAGCGGTCAGCGAAGCTGATTTGTTCGCCCCACCGCGGATTCGAAGCCAACCCATAAAGTGTTCTTTTTTAGTGCGTTTTATTTCAGGTCAAGTAGGCTTTAGACAAAGATCGGTAAAATTGGCGAGCGGGGTCCTTAGTGCTAGCACACTAAACTCAGCCAGCTGCAGTGTTCAGTTGTAAAGCAATCCAGCACGTAAGAGAATAAAGAAGTAGCAGCTCCCAGACCCATGCTTCCTAACCGTCAACGGTAGAGATCACAAAATCAGCTGCGCTACCCAGCGGAATATTTCATTAAAAACCAATTTGCACGTCTTTTTCTTTGCTTCAAGAAGTAATTAGCGCACCCCGCAAATAATTTTATTTTCCGTCGCGGTGTTTGCTACCTTCCACACATTATGTGGGGCTTTCGAGCAAAATCGCCGTTTAAAAATCTTTCAGACCAGCCACGAGACAACACAAGGACTTGGTGCACTATATACGTTGACCTCAAGGCACGCCGTGCAACGTCAATCTATATTTCTTGCTTTGCAAAAGATTCTTTTTTCGAGACACGCAAAGGCCCTGCCATTCTCCCCAGGAGAGAAATGTAACCGGCATCGCTGAATCGCTGAACACAATGATAAACGCTTGGATAAAAATTTTGAAAGCTAGCGTTCATAAACGCGGATGCCATGCCGCAACGGGATATAAGAAAAAGTTACATTTGCCTAGTAAAATTTTCTTTTTTTAATGCATTGGTAACTATAATAATATCAAATGACTTACATGAAACAAAAGCAATACTCATAGTTTAATCAGGCAACCTTCTTACCTTATTCATCATCACAGCCTGGCTACGCCCACTGCCAAGCAAGGGCCTCTGCCATGTCTCTTCAATTAACCCTGTCCTTTGCCCGCTGCGGCCACTATATCCCCGCCAGTTTCGTAATCTCACCCGCCCGCCTAACCTTCTGCTGCCCTGTGCTACGCTTACCTTGAACCTACCTTAGGAGCACTTTAGCGGACTTCCAAATAGTTAGCTGCTTAGATCCAAATGCGTTATTTTATTATTGTGGCATGCTATTGAGATTTTTACGCATCACCGAACTCACTGGATTTCTTGCTGACTTACGTTCGTATAGCAATGCTGGCCATCAGCGGGATAAATTTTCTTCAGTGTCTTTCTAATGCGTTTTATCGTGCCATAAATCAGCGAAACACACTGGTGACATCGCTGAGACTAAGGCTTTCCAGCAGCACGTGAACGTGCGTTTGGATGTCTTGGAATTTTATGTGCGACTTCTCATTAGTCTTCATCATAAGCCGTTGCATCCCGGGTCTTGTTATATGAGCTACTCGCTATCGCCACGGTTCTCTTCCGAGGACCGTAATGCAACAATTCTAGCACGCCGACTTGAAAAACTTATTCCGTTGCAAAAGCGTTACAATCCATGGTCCTCAATATAGAATTCTGGCGAAGAAAGTAATATTGTTGGCTAATCATACCTTCTTGATACTACCCGGCAATCAAACTCTGATAAGCTGGGTGCTAAATGGGCAGGGTGACCGTGACCTGCGGTGGTAATGCTTTGATCCTAATGCTAAAATTAAATAAAGAGAGCTGAAATCTTTTTTCTTACTGAACCAAGCGTCTCTCTGCTAGAGCACGTTCCTATTGGAAGGTATTGGTTTTGTATTCACGCGCTGCGTTCAGGAGCAGCGGCTTCATAGTGACGCTTCATCACGGTCACGTTTGCATCGAATACATCGGTCGCAATTCAGACGACATTTCATATTTCAGCGAAATCATCTGGTCAAATATGCGCATTGTGTCTGCTTGCTCTCCGTCGTTTGACTTCGGAATCTCTGAGGCATGCTAGTGCTGCAAGGCTAGCTAATGATTATTTCAATTTCTTATCGCTCGCTTCTTCGCATGGCTATCGCTTCTTTGGCAGTGGCACTGCTCTCACTTCGCCCGGCTGTCACTGAAACGTGGCTGCACAACGGAATTTACGGTTCTGAGTTGACTGCACTCAATTGCAACACACTTAGAAAAAGGCAGCGATGTCGCGCTTCACTTTAGTTACGACTTGGCAGGCTCAGTTCCGCCAACTCATGCGAACAGCGTATCCGTATGGTGCAAACTGCACTTGAGATAGCAACACATTATTGGAGCTTTATACCGACCTCCTGGATTGCATCCCGATGTTTTCAATGGCGTATCTCACTTCATACAATAGCACAACATCCAAGTCTCGAAACTTATCAGTAGTACCACAGTCGTTTGGGCCAGTTGGTTGCTATCCATGGTGGAACAAGACAGGTAGCTCCGTCCTGTCATGTTCGTTTCTGCGGCTTTGTTGCGTTTCATTTGTGCTGCGAATTTCTTCGACACAATGAATCTCGTCTGCGTGGCCGATTATAGTGCCCTGGCATTAACTGCCTTCACTCTCGAATTTTTCGTCATGAAACCCTCATTTAAGGGGAATGCAGAAACGCCCATATGACTATGACTTCCGGACTAACTTAGGTTGTCAGTTGTAACGCGAGAGAAACCACACTTCTGGGTTTGTCTTTGGGTCGATTTAACTTTGGTCAAAAAAGCCTGCAAATGTGAAATAGCCTAAGGTATATTTATAATAAAAAAATTCTCGTTTCCTCTTCATATTCTGTTCTCAAACCGAGATTTATGCTGTACATATATGTGGATTTTAATACTACCTGCAGTACGTCTGTTACAAATACGTTATCAGCTCGCCTTGAACTTTTCATGTACGTGCAGTGTCAATACAATTTGTTCCTTGGAAAAACATGATTGCAACTGTACATGAATCGTTTTATTCTGCACAAAGAAACAAAACTCTAGAACCTCATGGAGAGAAAGAAAAATCTTCCATCTGTCGCTCCGCATTCCCCAAATAAAAAGTATCCGTAACATATTGCCAATTTCAATCTAGCAAACCTGCAGCTTTGGAATAAAGCAAACTATGCCAAGACTTCTTTTTTTATGTAAACATTCAGAAGTTGCTGCAAAACAAATCTTTAGGATTCTGTTATTCGTTTTGATCAATAGTTCATTTTGAGTTTCATTCGTTGTTCATAATAACGTAATCAGTCAGTATTTACACATCCTGAACGCCTGCAATGTTTACTTTGAATTCGTTGTCTCTTCAGAGAGGAATAAGACTCCGCCTTCTAATATTGTTTTATAGTAATCCTCCTATTCATTGAGCCAATTTGTCCACGTCGATAATCTTTACTAACATTCGCAGCTTCCTCCGAAATGTGATATCGTGCCAGACCTCATAACTTCCTTAGGCTGGTTACAGCGTGGTTGAACGTCAGTGACTCAGAGATTTAGTTTGAGCGGCCCAATTTTCTTCTTTTTCTTGCCGATCGCAAACGTGGTACCAGGGAAGGGGGGAGGGGGAGGTTGTAATTAACGTCAACTAGCACTTATCGTGTCCCGTCGCTGATGTCGCTTCGGAGTTGGAAATATTATGGGACATGTGCCATGGTTCTCCAGACACTGTTAATTGGTGCGTGTAATAGTCTACTTCACAACTTTCCCCGCAAGCTGCATAGAATATTCAATCGAATAGTGTCAAAGCTCCCTGAGGCGCCCCCTTCTCGTATCTTAGGATTTCCACTAGCCTAATATCGGTTGGAGTAACCGACCTGTGCAAACAATCAGTGACGACGAGCTCGGCACACACGGTGAAGCTGGGCAAGCATAGTTAGCCACGATTGGAAACAAAAAATTCGGAAATTTACTCACGTGCTAAAGAGAGGGCTATGCGCATACTTAAAAATATACTTTTTTTTATCGAAGTATAATAGTTTTCCTCAAAAACTAAACCATCTCTTTTACCCATAAAAAATTCCCTCCGCAAGACAGCGCATTATGTTTGTTATTATTTGATAGGTACGCTAATGATGATACGGTTATCGCTGGCCTTAATATCGATAATTTAATAATAAAATGCAGTGAAGTTCTAGCTAAGATATCCACGTGGTCCAAGTTAAATAATTTCAAATCAATTCCAATAACACTAAATCTGATATATTTCGTGCAAAAAACGAATTCATCAAAATTAGCTATGCTATACCTTTTGAATGTTAATAAATATGGCTTTTGGCTACAATAAACTGTTTATTATACACTTTTAACCAACTGAGGATAGTTATGTTGATCACCATCGTAAAAAGCTTTCTTTTATTATACATGGTGTATCGCGCTGCCATAGTATACTTCCACTCAAGGAGAAACTTCAGATTTATCATTCTCTGTTCAACTAACATTTAATATACCAAAGAAAGATAAAGATAAGAAAGCAGAAGAAAAAAGAACCACATCCCACTGGCGGCATGTGTTTGCTTTTTGTTCTACTTTGTTATCAATTATCCTTAAGGCAATAAAATTATCACACCGTTCATCTCAAATTACTCAACGCAACAAATTGGTATTAAAACATCAATACGCCCTATCGTTTCGATGACCTTTGGCTTCTATCATGTATTCATAAAGAGCACCTTTTCATTCTCTAGTCGAATTTGGTGCAGAACACCAAGAATTGCTTTAAACATTCTCCTAGTAAATATTTCAAATATTTCACGCAGTGGCGAACGACGGCGGCGATGCGTTTCGGCTTGGGCGTGCGGGAGAAATGGCGCCAGGATCGCGCGCAGCTAGAGCAGCAGCGCGCTGCCCCGGCTGCGGAGGGACAACGGCGACGCAACGAAACGCCGGAACGGACGCCACAGAGCTGCGCTCTAAAACTGACCAGCCTGAATACTGCTACAGCTTCAAGCGTACCAGAAGTTTTGAAGAACGCCAAGATCATCTTAATCCACACGAAAGGAGACGTCAAGGACTTGAAAGATTACAGACCGATCAGCTTACGGTCCGTTGCCTACAAGGTATTTACTGAGGTAATCGCTAATAGAGTGGAACGTTAGACTTTAATCAACCAAATTATCAGGCAGGCTTTCGTAAAGGATACTCGACAATAGGTCGTATTCACACTATTGATCAGGAGATAACGAAATGCGCACATTATAGCCGGCCCCTTCATGAAGTCTTCATTGGTTATGAAAAATAATTTCTCTAAGTCGAAACCTCAGCAGTCATGAAAGCATTCCGGAAACAGGGGTAGAAGAGCCTTGTGTCAAAATACTGGAGATATATATAACAAGTGCATAGCTACCATAGCCCCCCATAAAGTCACCAATAAAATTCCAATAAGGAAGGGCGTCAGACAAGGAGACATGGTCTCGCCAATTCTATTCGCCGCCTGTTTACAGAACGCATTCTGAGGCCTGGATT
This sequence comes from Amblyomma americanum, assembly GCF_052857255.1. Taxonomy (NCBI): domain Eukaryota; kingdom Metazoa; phylum Arthropoda; class Arachnida; order Ixodida; family Ixodidae; genus Amblyomma; species Amblyomma americanum. The sequence goes on from NC_135506.1 coordinate 136,940,063, forward strand.
AGGAACAGTTGGGGATAAGAGTTAATGGAGGATACCGGAATAACCTGATGACATTGTTGACAATGCCTTGCTTAGTCACTTAGGAGATTAGCTGCAAAGCATAATTAGTGAAAAGGAAATATGCGCCACAAAAAGTGCATGGAAGACAGAAGACAGACAAACACAAGCACCAGAAAGTGTGTTTTTCTGTCGTCGGCGAGTTTTTGCGCTGGACATTTCGTCTTCTGTGATGAACCAACAAGCCCATATCACCACCCTTCATCAGTTATTATCAATGAGTTAGGCATGCGAAGCAGAACGGTGGGTCTAAAAATTAACCCACAGAAAGCCAAAGTAATGTTCAACAGTCCCGAAAGAGAACAGCAGCAGTCCACAACTGGTAGCGAGGCGCTAAAAGTGGTAAGGGAGTACGTCTGTCTAGGGCAGGTAGTGGCAGCTGTTCCGGATCATGAGAGAGAAATAACTAGAATGATAAGAATGTGGTGGAGCGCATGTGGCACATTCTCTCAGGTCATAAATAGCAGTTTCACAATATTCCTCAAGATAAAAGTGCACGACAGCGTTATCTTAGCGGTACTCACCTGCGGGGCAGAAACGTGGAGGCTAACGAAAAGGATTCAGCTTGAGTTAAGAACAACACAGAGAGCCATGGAAAGAAAATTGATAGACCTGTGCAAATTTAAGAGACCGGGAGCGGGCAGAGTGGGTGAGGGAACAAACGCGTGTTAATGACATCCTAGTCGAAATCAAGATGAAGAGGTGGGCGGGGGCAGGGCATTTATTGTGAAGACGGGATAACCGCCGGTCCTTAAGGGTTACAGAGTGCATTCCAAGAGAAGGCAAGCGTAGCAGGGACAGCAGGAAATTAGGTGGGCGGAAGAGGTTAAGAAGTTTGCGGGGATAAGGTGGCCGCAGCTGGCACAGGAGAGGGTTAATTGGAGATACATGGGAGAGCCCTTGGTCCTGCAGTGGGCGTAGACAGTCTGCTGATGATGGTGATGAATAACATTAGCGAGATCGTGTCTCCCTGACTGACACCCTTTCTGAATGAAATTTTATTGCTGATTTCCTGGAGGACTATGGAGGTGTGCACCCGCTATAGATATCTTCCAGTATTTCTACCTAATGTTCTACACCCTGCTTCCGCAATGCCTTCATGACTGCTAAAGTTTCGACTCAGTCAAATCATTTATCGTAATCTATAAACATCATATGTAGCAGTTGATTACACTCTGCGCATTTTGCGATTAGCTGATTGATAGAGTGAAAGTAATTTATCGTACAGTACCCATTACGAAAGATGCCTGATCATTTGGTTGATTGAAATCTAAGGTTGTAGTGATTCTATTGGCGATTACTTCAGTAAATATCTTGTAGGTAAGCTGCTTGGTCTATAGTTTTTGAAGTGCATGACGCCTGTCATTTATGGATTAAGATGATGCTAGCGTTATTCCGAGCTTCTGGTGCGGTGGTGGTCATAAAGCATTGCGCATAGATCATGGATCATTTTTCTAGCAGAATCTCACCTCCGTCCATCAACAGATCTGCTTTTCCCTGATCGTCGCCAGCTGGTTTTTTTCTTTGCATTGCTTCTAAACGTTGCTTTATTTCTTCGTTCTTTACTGGTGGGATATCCCAGTGCTGTGCTCAACTTCCACTATGCTTAAGTTCCTGATTATATTGTGACGATGAAGACGAAGTTGGCAGTGGCCTGAGATGGAGAAGACGAAGTTGGTAGTGGCCCGAGGTGGAGCGCTCCGTCTCGGGCCACTGCCAACTTCGTCTTCTTCGTCACACTACCCGGGGCCACCGAGCGATCGTCCCAATCGGTGACGAAAAGACTCGCGAAGTGGTGATGGGCTTCAGAGGATTAAACCATCTCATCGCCATCAGTCATCTCGTCTCATACTTTGGCTGGCCGTTCGTAACATTTGATGTGAGGTGCGGTGTTCATCCCCATCCTGGTCTGGGAGCTACGGCGAATGCGGGACTCGTGGTCGTCGGCCTTGAGTTTTTGGTCTGCGTCGCTCGGCCGTGCCCCAGCCTTTCAGACCCGAACCAATCTCGCCGTACTTCCCCCGCCCCGTCCACCGCCCAGACCACTGGACACGACGAACTGAACCTTACGCAAGGACCACACCCCACCAACCCGAGACGCTGCCCACACGTGACGATAACGTTCCTCTGTCCATGCCGTTCGGCCCGTTCTGGGGCCTCGGCCTTCTACTCTTGGTGACCTGCGGCACGGAAGATTCGCAGGCCATGACTCATTCAGCCATCTCCTTCATCGTGGCGGCCAGCACCCCACCACTTTGTGCTTAATGTTCCGCCATCCTCTGAAGCCCATCAACACTTCGCGCGTCTCTGTCACCGATGCGGACGATCGCTTGGTGGCCCCGGGTAGTGTGACGAAGAAGACGAAGTTGGCATTAGCCTGAGACGGAGCGCTCGCGCTAGGCCAGCGGCCATTAAACCATATTATTGCCATCAGTCATGTCGTCTCATACTTCGGCTGGCCGTCACGTAACAATATTGACTACTGTATAGTTTTTTGTAGAACTCCTCGTCTACTTTAACTATCTTATCCATATTGCTAATGACATTTTTGTCTCTTAACGAGTAGATCTGGTTTTTCCATGCGTAATTTCCTCTTCACCGCTTTTAAGCTGCCTCTGTTTTTTACAGTTTGCTCGATTCTCTCCATATTGTGCTCATGTAAACATATGCACTCAGATGAAAAAATTCTGCAAAGACTTAATACTTCAAGCAGTAGTTTAGTGCGAAACAATGCGGAGGTATTGCCGGCTCCGCAGTGCCTAGATGCTCTTGAACCATCTTATGGCGCTTGGCCATTTGAGGTGCGAGCGGCATAGGAATAACAAACGTTAAACTCTGGAAGCCTCTCCAGTAAATAAAGTCTTGCCCAGGCAAGATGAGTGAACCGTCGCTTGTGAGTAGAGCCGAACGAAAAACAGCCCTGCAAGCTCACCACTGAGTCCATCTTATGGCGCTTGGCCATTTGACGTGCGAGCGGCATAGGAATAACAAACGCTAAACTCTGGAAGCCTCTCCAGTAAATAAAGTCTTGCCCAGGCAAGATGAGTGAACCGTCGCTTGTGAGTACAGCCGAACGAAAAACAGCCCTGCAAGCTCACCACTGAGTCCATCTTATGGCGCTTGGCCATTTGAGGTGCGAGCAGCATAGGAATAACAAACGTTAAACTCTGGAAGCCTCTCCAGTAAATAAAGTCTTGCCCAGGCAAGATGAGTGAACCGTCGCTTGTGAGTAGAGCCGAACGAAAAACAGCCCTGCAAGCTCACCACTGAGTCCATCTTATGGCGCTTGGCCATTTGAGGTGCGAGCGGCATAGGAATAACAAACGTTAAACTCTGGAAGCCTCTCCAGTAAATAAAGTCTTGCCAAGGCAAGATGAGTGAACCGTCGCTTGTGAGTACAGCCGAACGAAAAACAGCCCTGCAAGCTCACCACTGAGTCCAGAAGTGTGGATGAATACTGCGTGCCCGCCCGAAACACGGCCTGAAATGTGATGCGAAAGTGTGTGCCTTTAAAAACCGTAGTTCCATCAGCAAAACGGGTTTTGTCCGATGTGCTTCCGCAGTGAATGCGCCCAGTAACCGCTCTCGCTGAAGTTCGCATTACTGAATGATAATGGGGCTTTAGGTGCCCTCTCATTGTACCTTTTACGTATGTCTGCAAAGCAATAAAACATTTTCTTAGTAGCGCGGTCTCGTTGCCTTTCCTCTTGTGTGCCGTTATTGCCACCTTTTAAATTATTGTAACAGTTGTTACAGTGAAAAGGAACTGCAGCGGCTGAACGAGGGCACCAGAGAAACGGACCTTCACTTCAGCGTCGTCTACTTCTAGAGGCTGCGATCTCTTTCTTCTTCTACTTCCAATCCTCGTGTCACTGCCCCCTCTTCAGGAGCATCGCCCCGATGCGGTGTTACCGTCAGACCGAATAGCGGGGAGAAAAAGTGTTCAAGAGGTACACCACGAGTCTGATATCACGGAATATGACTACATGCAGCCGGAAAGTCACTCGGGGGGTCGCTCGTAGTACGGCTTCATTCGCACCACATGCACAACGTCGCTGCGCTTGCCGTTGTGCGATGAACGAGCTGGCGAGGCTGGTGCAACTTCGTACGTTACGTCGCTGAGGCGGCGGACAACAAGGTAAGGGCCGAAGTAGCGGCGCAGTAACTTTTCGGACAGCCCGCGACGACGAACGGGCGTCCAAACCCACACATAGTCGCCTGGGTGGTAGGTAACGTAGCGGCGTCCAAGGTTGTAGCGGTCAGCATCGATCTGCTGCTGACGGTGAATGCGGTGTCTGGCCAGTTGCCGTGCTTCTTCCGCGCGCTGAACATAGGTGGCGACGTCGACAACAAGTTCACTCTCACTGTCAGGGGGGTCCACGGTTAGCATAGCATCGAGGGGGGTGGTAACCTGTCGACCGAAGACTAATTCGAACGGAGTGAACTGCGTCGTCTCTTGCTGCGCGGTATTATACGCGAATGTTGCGTATGGGAGAATTTCGTCCCATGTCTTGTGCTCGATATCACGAGGATTGACACGAGGATTGACACGAGGATTGACACGAGGATTGGAAGTAGAAGAAGAAAGAGATCGCAGCCTCTAGAAGTAGACGACGCTGAAGTGTAGGTCCGTTTCTCTGGTGCCCTCGTTCAGCCGCTGCCGTTCCTTTTCAGTGTAACAACTGTTACAATATATAAATTTATAAATAAGGATATCAATCTCTCCTGCCGCTTTTGTGGTGAGAACAATACGTTCGACCCTATGACCTCGGCAGGCCAAGTCCGTAAGCCTCTCCCAGAACTCTTGCTTGATCCCTCCAAAACAGCATGGGATTTGCTAAGGTCCGGCGTTGACCCCGACATTCTGTCCAAGGCCGTCGAATGGGCCAGCCTCGCCAAAAATCTCCACGGCCTGCAGCACGCCAGCCAACCCGCGTTTGTTCCCTCACGCACTCTGCCCGATTCCGGTATTTTAACGCTACACCTATCATTTTTCTTTCCATGACGCGCTGCGTTGTCCTTAACTTAAGGAGTTAATTAAAAAAAGGCAGAAAAGTGCGAACGAGCGAAGCGCTTTAAACTGAGCCGTTGCTAACGCTACTCTGAAGTGCTAGAACAAGAGGTGAAATGAGTAGTAGTGACAAACCTGCTTCATTTGTTTCAAATGGCAATGGCTGCGATCTCTTTCTTCTTCTACTTCCAATCGTCGTGTCAATATGGTAATGTAACTGCTGTTTCTTTAGCACTTCAACGGACATCGTTGAGTTCTTTTTTTTTGCTTTAGGCGTGTAATCTTCAAGCATCGAGAACATCGGATAAGAGTTATGAACTTGCACGATTTAATTAGTAATTGTACTTTCACAACCTCAGAGTGCTGAGCTCTATATTGAATGAGATATTTATCACCGGCAACACCATTAAAGAAACCTAAAAACTAAGAAATTTTTAACGAAAAGAATACTCACATCTTAATTTGACTGATTTTCATAATAGTATGCAAATGACAGTGTTAACTGGAGAGCTATGGCGGAGGCTTTGCCCTGCAGTGGGATAGCCAGGCTAATGATGATTCAAAAAGTAACATTACGAACCCTTTTTTGTCGGTATGCTGGCAATAACACTTTTTTTTCGTGAACCAACAGACTATGACTGCCTGTAGATCTATGGATGTGTTATAGCCTTCCTTAGACCAAGCATCCAGGCTCTGATCCAGCAAACGCTGTTCAGTAACTTTTTTTCCTCAGACGCTTCCGGAAGCTAGCGGCATCCGTTACACTTCGTCTTCAGAGGCGTAGCTCAGCACTGGAAGAAGTTCATTCTCAGTTTCCTCATGGAGAAACTGAAGCACCCCGAACAAAAGGTGCTTCCTTGCACCTGACCTGGTTCAGGGCTCCATACAGCCTGTACACATGGGAAACAGTGCTTTCTCTATAACGGTGCTATTCCACTTATTTCGCAGAAATAATCTGGAGTCCTTTCACCAAGGCCGACATTATTAAACTAGAAAGAATTAAGAAAAAATTGTAAGGCTTATACAAACATATATAAAAGCATCACTCAGGTCACTTAAAAAGAAATGGCTTACAGCATGGTCTTAAGAAAGATAGCCTCTGCCGATTCAAACTCTTTTTTTGCTAGTTTATCATTTGAACGTGAACATCTGCGATATTTTACATATTTTCCTGCGTATATGTAGAAACCACCGCTCTCTTCTTCCATATTCAACTAAGATGACACGTGCGCTCTCCACGAAGACCGAAACGCTATCTCACTCTGGTGCCAAACTTGGCTGACGTCATTAAACAGCCAAAAGCAATGATGAATTTCTTTCCCGTTCACACCCCGACCCACACTACCTACTAACTCGACTATGCCTCTGTTACGCACAAGGCACCATACAAATATATCTATACGCACGTGACATCATCGCTATCACAGGTAGCAGATATCGAAACCATTTGTTGAGAAGCCTCGCGCACCCTGGGATACATACGGTGTAATCAAGTACCTCATCCCCAGACTTTAATATACTGGCATATCTAAAGTTCATCCTTCAAAAGCCTCACTACACGGCGGTTATCTGGTAACCATCACATACCTCGCCTCTGATTTGGAAACCACTCAACATCACGCTGCGCAATTTATCACCTTGACCTACTCAAAATATTCCAGCCTCACTTCATTGAAAAAACTTTCAACTGTCATACCTCGCATCTTGCCGCTTCATATCTTGTCCGTGCCTTCTTCATACTTTTTATTGCCATCCATGGTGCAGAAATGAACAGATAGGAACACTTTAAATATTTTTCCCTTTAAGTCACAGCCAGATTGTATCACGCATTCCTACTTGCAGCGTAGCATTGAATAGCTCATTCTTCCGTTACGCGATAGTCTTGTGGAATTCCCTGTCTGGAAATGTAGTCACATGCCGAGATAGAAAAACACAATTGCGCGGTGAACTAAACCCTCAGACTAGCTAAACCGCCGTCCACTTTGAACAGCGGCACCTAAGGAGCGACACACGTTAAGCGAAGAATGGCGCGGCAGAAAAAGACGAGGACGAGCGGGCAACGCACACTCTAGCGGCAGCTTACAACTTTACTACATTGCTGTCAAACCGCTCAACATACAGAGGCCAACAGGCCCCACGATTCGCCAATAACGGAAAACATACGACGCTCGGTACGATACGCAAACCATGACATTGCGCATGATTCTTGTAAACCAGCGCAGAAGCCAAACAGAAAGGGACAAAACGCATGAACATTAGCATAATAAAAGCAATCACTAAACGCTGGACTGAACTCCATGGTAAACACCGTGTTGGAGAAAGTTTAAGCACAAAGGAAAGGAAAAAAAAAGAAAGAGGAGGACGACAAGAAAACTACAACAACGAACAACCGACACTGATGAAACAAGGCTTTAAAACTCGCGTGGGCCCACCCTCAGACTAGAAGCGAACGAGTAAAACCAGATGAACAACATCGAGTAGAGCCGCGTAAAAAAAAAAACTACTAAACCTGCGCGTCATACTAAGACCACATAAGATAACAGGAAACTAGAACTCAAATCTCTAACACGCCAAGAGATGCCGCCATTAAAAACGACCTAATAACAGGGAACTGATTTTGGCAGCGGCGGCAACATCTGGAAGCACGCCTAACATTTGTACTCTGCTGTTGCAGTTGCCGTATTCAAGCCGTGCTGCATTCGACCCTACTGGGGCATCGTCAGAAGCACAATTTTCCGGCGGCCATCCTTATCGTCAGTGTTCCTGCGACGAAATCCGGGCTATAGGCTGCACTCTGCTTCTGGATTCACGACTGCGAGGATACCGTCTGCGCAAGCGCCGTTCAACGCATCGCAGCCTGGAAATTGTGGGGCGTTTCCCGGTCGGCGGTCATTTGGCAGCGGCGGCAGCATCTGGAAGGACGCCTAACATTTGTACTCTGCTGTTGCAGTTGCCGTATTCAAGCCGTGCTGCATTCGACCCTACTGGGGCATCGTCAGAAGCACAATTTTCCGGCGGCCATCCTTATCGTCAGTGTTCCTGCGACGAAATCCGGGCGATAGGCTGCACTCTGCTTCTGGATTCACGACTGCGAGGATACCGTCTGCGCAAGCGCCGTTCAACGCATCGCAGCCTGGAAATTGTGGGGCGTTTCCCGGTCGGCGGTCATTTGGCAGCGGCGGCAGCATCTGGAAGCACGCCTAACATTTGTACTCTGCTGTTGCAGTTGCCGTATTCAAGCCGTGCTGCATTCGACCCTACTGGGGCATCGTCAGAAGCACAATTTTCCGGCGGCCATCCTTATCGTCAGTGTTCCTGCGACGAAATCCGGGCGATAGGCTGCACTCTGCTTCTGGATTCACGACTGCGAGGATACCGTCTGCGCAAGCGCCGTTCAACGCATCGCAGCCTGGAAATTGTGGGGCGTTTCCCGGTCGGCGGTCATTTGGCAGCGGCGGCAGCATCTGGAAGCACGCCTAACATTTGTACTCTGCTGTTGCAGTTGCCGTATTCAAGCCGTGCTGCATTCGACCCTACTGGGGCATCGTCAGAAGCACAATTTTCCGGCGGCCATCCTTATCGTCAGTGTTCCTGCGACGAAATCCGGGCGATAGGCTGCACTCTGCTTCTGGATTCACGACTGCGAGGATACCGTCTGCGCAAGCGCCGTTCAGCGCATCGCAGCCTGGAAATTGTGGGGCGTTTCCCGGTCGGCGGTCATTTGGCAGCGGCGGCAGCATCTGGAAGCACGCCTAACATTTGTACTCTGCTGTTGCAGTTGCCGTATTCAAGCCGTGCTGCATTCGACCCTACTGGGGCATCGTCAGAAGCACAATTTTCCGGCGGCCATCCTTATCGTCAGTGTTCCTGCGACGAAATCCGGGCGATAGGCTGCACTCTGCTTCTGGATTCACGACTGCGAGGATACCGTCTGCGCAAGCGCCGTTCAACGCATCGCAGCCTGGAAATTGTGGGGCGTTTCCCGGTCGGCGGTCATTTGGCAGCGGCGGCAGCATCTGGAAGCACGCCTAACATTTGTACTCTGCTGTTGCAGGTTAGTAATCCTGAGCTTTATTTTGAATTTCAATGCTTCTTTTACGCTGTCGCTGCTGCCACTACTGCCAATGGCATAAAATTGGGCAATAGGATTGCATAACAGTTGCATAACAGTTGCCTTGCAGAACTTTCTCGCTTTTGGTTTTCATTTTCGTTTGTTTCTTCTTGACTCTTCCGTGCTATGTCTGACATTTGTTTATCATGTCAGCTGCCTGTGCAGGACGAAGGGGCTGCGAAATGTAGTGAGTGTTCATATATGTACCACTTCGCGAAATGTGCTGGTTTGCAAGGAAAAACCTACAAATCTAAGGTAGCTAAGAAGGCCTGGAAATGCGTGACATGTAAGAGCGCAGGCTCGCGGTCTAGCCGCAGTGAGGATGACACTGATGTAAGCTTAGTTCTTGCGTCAATCAACGAAAAACTTGAGCGCCTGCCAGCTCTAGTTGAAAAAGTAAACAACATAGAAGAGGCAGTTCAGTTTCTGTCGCAGAAATTCGATGAATTTCAAAAAAAAAGATTTCTAATCAAGATACTGCAATCAAAGGGTTAAGAAAAAGAGTGGCAGAACTGGAGGAAAGAGAGACAGTGCATATAGCCGTTGAATCCGAACTTCAACGTCAGGTGAATGACCTTGAGTTCCGGAGTAGGCGACTGAACCTTGAGGTCCATGAAATCCCTGTTGTGGAGGGTGAAAACTAGTATGCTGTCTAAATGAGGTAGCTGATAAGCTCCAGATACCTCAGCTTGAAGAGGCTGACGTTGCAGCCGTGCATCGGCTGCCCGCTAGGCAAGACAACGTGCCGGGAATTCTTGTCCGTTTCACTAAGCAGGCAACCAGGGACACATGGCTTAAGAAAAAAAAACGCCCTGAGGAATGAAACCCCTGCAATTTTCTTTAAAGAAAACTTAACTCGGCATAAGAGGGACCTTCTACGGTCGGTAAAGGAAGCAGCAAAAGAAAAAGGCTATAAGTTTGTTTGGTACGTGAACGGTAAGGTCCTTGTTCGAAAGACCGACGGGGCTAGTGCAATTCACGTCAGGAATAAGGGAGAGCTGGACGACCTTTAAAGGGTGCGTTCTTTTTTGCAACAAAATAAGGTGGCATAACAAAGTGGATTTTTACTTGCCTGATGATGTAGATGAAATTGTCGCAACATTTCCCGCATCTTCCTTAAAATGTATCCACATGAACGCGCGTTCTGTCAGAAATAAGGTGTCATCCCTGGAGGAGTTATTTACTGGTTTCTCTTTTCAATTTTCGGTTATTATGTTAACAGAGACATGGAGCACTAATGAATGTGATATTTTTAGGTTGCCTGATTATAATACCCACTATCTAAACCGGTCGGACTCTCGAGGGGGCGGAGTGTCATTGCTGATCACAAATGATGTAGAATGTCAGATCATTGATTCTTACACAGTGCTTTCACCAGACTATGAAATGCTGACCCTGTGCACTGCTAGACATGTATTTTCTGTGTGCTATCGACCACCGAATGGTGATTTGCCTGCGTTTCTGCAGTTCTATGATCAGTTCCTGGTTTATGTGGTTCATAATCATAACTCTAAACCTCTAATAGCTGGTGGAGATTTTAACGTCGACATGAGTGTGAACAGTCCATCATCAAGTGCTTTCAATATGATCATATGATGATGATCGGCAGCTGTGCCACTGCGCGGACGAGTAACCCTCTTGTCTTCGCCATGCAGGTGCTCCTTCCTGTGTTCACACATGTGCTGTTGCCTGTTCTGGCTGCTGCCTGCGTTGACGTGCGGCCACGTTATCGTCATCACTACGGCAGTCATGAAGCTGATACCGATTCCGTAACAGCGGCTGACGTCACGTTTACCTGGATTTCGCCACCACCTGGCTCTGGGACCATCCGTTCGTCGTGGGAAATACAATCGCCGCAGACATCATGTTTTTCGCCACCTATAAAAGATCGCCCGTGGACCGCGGCGCCTTGTGGGCTCGGCAGCTGTGCCACTGCGCGGACCAGTAACCCTCTTGTCTTCGCCATGCAGGTGCTCCTTCCTGTGTTCACACATGTGCTGTTGCCTGTTCTGGCTGCTGTCTGCGTTGACGTGCGGCCACGTTATCGTCATCACTACGGCAGTCATGAAGCTGATACCAATTCCGTAACAGCGGCTGACGTCACGTTTACCTGGATTTCGCCACCACCTGGCTCTGGGACCATCCGTTCGTCGTGGGAAATACAATCGCCGCAGACATCATGTTTTTCGCCACCTATAAAAGATCGCCCGTGGACCGCGGCGCCTTGTGGGCTCGGCAGCTGTGCCACTGCGCGGACGAGTAACCCTCTTGTCTTCGCCATGCAGGTTAGAAAATCATACTCTCTTTTTGCAAAGAAATCGAGCAACTACTTCTTAATTCAGCTGCCGAGCCCGCAGTGTTGTACTTGTATTGTCGTTGAATGCTTTGCTGTTGTCCATTCGTTGCTTATGCAATCCGGTGACATAGAAACTAACCCTGGTCCTGACACTGCCGCCATACTTGCAGAACTACAGAAACTAACATCGGGCCAAAGCACGTTAATCAGCGAAGTAAAAGACCTCAGCAGCAGGTTAGTAGCGACAGACAAATCGATCACCGAATTAAGTAAGCGCATTACCGAATTAGAAACCCACTATCAGGACCTCGCATCACTTAAAACAGAAGTTGAATCCATTAAGACTGATGCCGCCACGTCGGCGAGCCAAATCGGTAACCTCGAATCCAGAGTAGACGATGCCGAAAACCGGTCGCGCCGCAACAACCTGCTATTTTATGGCTTACCTGATACTAGCTCAAAGGAAACTCCTCTGAGTCTGAAGAACTGGTCACCCGCCTTCGCAGTGAAAATTTGGACATCACCATAGACCCAAAAGAAATAGAATGAGCACATCGTCTTGGCCGTCACTCAAGTGAACGATGTCGACCCATTATCGTTAAATTCACTTTCCATAAGACAAAAGAATCCATCCTAAAAAACGCCCGGAAAATAAAAGACACCGACTACAGCATAGGAGAAGACTTTTCACATTCTGTCCGTAAGGCACGCAAACATTTACTACGTTTCGCGAAAGAAACCTCTGATAAATACGCACTGCGCTTTAAAACACTGTACATAGGCCCCAAGCAGTATATATTCGACGACTTGACGGAAACGGTAAAAGAGGTGCCATAGCAATCACACTCTGCTCGCTCTAAAGCAACTCCCCGACAGCACAACCCCCGAACTAATCTTACCTTATCTGCAGTATTTACTAACATACGAAGCTTTTTACCGAAACGGGAAATCGTATCTAGTCTTGTCTTATCAACCAACAGCACCCTTCTCATTCATACAGAAACGTGGTTAACAGACAATATCAGTGATACCGAAATTTTAGCTGCGCTGCCCAACTTTAAAGTTTACCGTAAAGACCGGGAAAGAGCCCGTGGCGGTGGCGTGCTCATAGCCGTACATCAGCAGTTTTCAGCATCCTTAATCAATGTAGATTCTAACTTAGAACTGCTATGGCTGCTCTGCCACGCTGCCCCCCGAACTGTGCTGGTAGGAGTCTGCTACAGGCCACCGCAAAATGATCCGGACTTTTCCTACAAACTAAACAATGTGCTGAGTGAACTGACATCATCGTATCCTAACGCAGATATTGTTCTTTTTGGTGATTTCAATTTTCCCACTATTGACTGGCGTAACTACACCTCCATGACAAATTCTTCAGAAGCAAAAAATTTTGTCGATGTCTGTCTTAACTTCAACCTTACTCAGCTAATATTAGAGCCAACGCGCATTGCGCAGAATTCCGCCAACACTCTAGATCTGATATTAACCAACAGCCCTGATAGCGCAACAAGTATTACATACCTAAGGGAAATAAGTGATCATAAAGTCATTCATGCTACCTTCAGTTTTACACCCATGCTTTGTCAAGTTTCCAGGAAAACAATTCGTCTTTATGAAAGAGGTGATTTTCAAGCAATAAATGAAGAACTAACTGCTTTTTTTACAACTTATGAAACCGATTTCCACACAAAGTCTCTTAACGAAAATTGGACGATTTTCAGGGACAAAGTTCACGAACTAACAAACAAGTACATTCCGCGGTAGCTAGTTTCCGTGCTAACCAGCAAAAACCGTGGTTTACTACGGCCCTGAAACGCCTGGAAAACAAGAAAAACCGTCACTATCGGGCAGCAAAGCGGAACCCAAGCCAAGCATCATGGGAAAAGTACTACACTGCCGAAGCTGATTACCTTGCAGCTATCCGCAACGCAAAACACACCTTTTTCCACTCTGACTTGCCAAAAATGCTAATACACAACCCTAAAAAATTCTGGCACGTAGTAAACCCGAAGGATACACGTACAATTGTTCTTACTAACGATATGGGTCAAACCACCAGCGATTGTGAATGTGCTGACATTTTCAATAGAGCCTTTTCAACTGCTTTTGCGAAAGAGTGTGATTTACCTGCTAACGCCTTCATAAGTTCCTTCACAGCGTCAACCATGGATCCAGTTTCTTTCTTTGCAGATGGTATATCATCTCGTATCGAAAACATCAAGCTAACGTCATCAGCCGGGATCGATGAAATTAACTCGAAATTTCTGAAAAATACTAAGCACATTTCCGCGGCCTACTCATCACTATTGTACTCTCAGTCTCTCTGTTCAGGTAACATACCGCATGACTGGAAAGTGGGAAAGGTCATCCCAATCTTCAAGTCCGGTAACAAAAACTCGCCCTTAAATTATCGACCCATTTCCCTAACAAGCATTTCTTGTAAAATCATGGAGCATGTAATTTATTCTCAAGTCATGAACTTTCTCGATTCCAACAATTTCTTTCATTCATCACAACATGGCTTCCGTAAAAACCTTTCCTGTGAGACACAACTGGCTACATTTGTTCATGACTTACATGCTAACCTTGACTGCAACCAACAGATTGATGCTATTTTTTTAGATTACGCAAAAGCCTTTGACAAAGTACCACACCAGAGATTACTACTTAAACTCTCTTACCTAAATATCACCCTAGCATTCTAAACTGGATTAAGGAATTTTTAACAAATCGAAACCAATTAGTCATAGTTAATAACGAATTTTCTGATTACATTCCAGTAACCTCAGGCGTCCCACAAGGATCAGTGCTCGGACCGTTATTATTCTTAATATATATTAATGACTTGCCCCTTCACGTATCATGTCACATTCGTATGTTCGCAGATGATTGCGTCATTTATCGTACTATTAATAACTCTTCCCACCAAGAAGCCCTCCAGACTGACCTAACTAACGTTCAGAAATGGAGCGACCTGTGGATGATGACACTTATCCCTCAGAAATGCAAGATTGTATCCTTCACCCGTCGCACTAAACCATTTATTTTTTCGTACAATATAGCTCAAATCCCAATAGAAGCAGTTAACTCATTTAAGTACTTAGGAGTCACGCTATCTCATGATTTATCTTGGCGCACACATATTTCTAATGTAATATCATCCGCGAATAAAACACTAGGCTTTTTGAAACGCCACTTACGTCAGGCTCCCCAACAAGTTAAACTCCTGGCTTACCAATCGCTAATCAGACCGAAACTAGAATATGCATCCCCCATATGGAATCCACATCAAATATACCTCATAAATGCCCTCGAATCCGTCCAGAACCGTGCCACTAGATTCATCCACAATACCTATTCATACCAAGTCAGCGTGTCGTCTTTAGAAGCAGAATCCGCCTTATCAACCCTTGTTATTCGTCGCCGCATTGCCAGCCTAAACCTGTTTCATAAGTTCTTTTACAGCACCCACGGTTACGCAGGCTATATCACATCACCAGCTCGCATATCGCATCGCACTGGTCACATTCTTCAAGTTGCCCGGCCTCGGACCCATACGACCACGTTCGCTGCCTCCTTCTTCCCCCGAGCAGCATTAGATTGGAACGGCCTTTTCCACAGCATCGCCGCTATCACCTGCCCATCCAACTTTTCCAAAGCACTAACAGATCATATTGTATGTTGAACCCACATGGCAACCATTGTACTTATTTTTTTTTGTATAATCCACCCCTTATGTAATACCCCCACGGGGGTCCTTAAGGTAATAAACTGAACTGAACTGAATGGTTTTGCTAACTTAATCGACACACCAACCAGGATTACACCTGAAGGCCAGTCCACTCTGGATTTATTTATTACCAATTCCTTGGGGCCGAATGTTAAATCTGGAGTTTTGTCATGTTCTATCAGCGATCATTTGCCAGTATTCTTGTGTGTAGAATCAAGCAGGTCAATAAGAAAAAAATCCCCACCAATAATGTACCAACTAATAACAGACACAACACTGAATTCCTTTCGTGACGCCCTGTTGTCAGTGGAATGGGACACGATCGGTAATCTCACAAATGCCAGTGAAGCGTACGATAAGTTTATGGATATACTGACCCAACTATACCACAAGAGTTTCCCGTCAAGAACACGCAAAAAAAGTAAAAGAACACGCAAACCATGGCTTACACCTGAATTACGGAGTGAAATGAAAACGAGGGACAAGCTATATCAACATTTCCTTCATACGCGATCAGCAGATGATCTTGTCCAATTTAAAAATCATCGTAATAAGCTAACAAAGAAGTTGCGAAATGCACGATCAGCATATTATTCATCTTTGTTTGATATTGAGTGTCGTCAAAACAGTCTGTTATGGTCGAGGTTGAACACCATCCTTAATCGTGGTCACTCGCATAAGCCTTCATTGAAATTACAAGTTGACGGAAAAGAATTATCCGGTGCAGAACTAGCTGATGCTTTTAACAATTTTTTCACTAGTATCGCTTCTGCTCCCTCTATATCCTCTCATGCTAGCAAATACGTTTCCACTTATATTAACAACACAGTGTACCTTCAACCCGTAACAGTGGATGAAATCATGTCCGTTATACAAGCCTTAAAGAACTCTAGCAGTTGTGACATCGATGGTCTTCAAGTACGCCCAATCAAACATGTAATTGATATTATTGCTCCCATCCTCACCCACATTTTTAATATGTGTTTAGAATCAGCAACTTTCCCAGCGAGAATGCAGTGCGCAAAAGTTACTGTTCTGTACAAAAAAGGAGATTGTAATGAGCTGGGAAATTACCGGCCGGTATCTATTTTACCGATCTTTTCAAAGCTGTTTGAAAAAGTCTTGTATTCGAGGATGGCGAACTAAATTGAAAAACATAATCTTTTAACACCACACCAGTTCGGTTTCCGTAAAAACAAATCAGTTGAATTAGCGTTGCTAGAGCAGAAAGAATATATATTAACGGCGTTTGAAAACAAAGCAATAGTTGTTGGCATTTCTGTGGACTTTTCTAAAGCCTTCGATTTAGTTAACCATAACATTTTTCTGGAAAAATTAAGTAAGTATGGAATACGAGGACAGGCACTAGCTCTTATGAAATCCTACCTATCCAATAGAACTCAAGTTGTGAAAATAGGTGCCTTTACATCGAAAGCTAAAGCTGTTAGTTGTGGAGTGCCGCAGGGAAGTATTTTAGGACCTTTACTTATTAATCTCTATCTGAATGATATCGTCACTATTAACCCTAAAGCAAAATTTATTATTTATGCAGATGACACTAGTATTTTTTTTGCTGGGAATGATATTAATCTTCTTGTTGAACAATGTAACAGTGCAATGAATTCCTTAGAGGAATTGTCGAGAGTAAATGCAATGAAGGTAAATGAAAGCAAAACAAAAGCGATTATATTCAGGCCGAAAAACAAGCACATACCTCAGCATCAAGATATTATAATAAACTCACGATGCATCTCTTTAGTCGATAATTTCAAATGTCTGGGTGTCACCTTTTCCGCAAATATGTCCTGGGATAATCACGTCAAGCATGTTCTAAGCAAAATAAGTCAAATAACTGGTGTAATAGGTCGTTTAAGGTATATCCTTCCCACACGCATCAAACGTTTGCTTTATCATTCACTCTTTCAGTCACACTTGAACTATTGTCAATTAGTATGGGGAAACACAACATCCACTATTATAGAACATATCCACCTGTTACAGAAAAAGTATCTCCGACACACATATAATGCATCTTATACTGCTTCCACCTCAACTTTTTTTAGCAACTCTGGTGTAATTCCAGCTCACAATCTCTATAGATATCGCTTAAGCCATGTATATAAACAAGAAATCCACAGGAATATCAACAATATACGCAACCTATCCCAATTACAAGACAGAACTCCAAGTTACCTTACAAGACACTTCGAGGATTGGTCAGTACCAATGTCACGTTCAAGTTACGGGAAACAGTGCCTCAAGTACACAATACCAACGCTTTTGAATTATTATAATTCTGTCCGTTTTGACCTCTTCACGGCAACCTACAAGGACCTCCGGCAAATGTATTGGTTTCTATGTAATGTTATCTAGCCTTGCTGTTGCTTTCGTCTGGATTTGTAGAAGTGAGTTCCGCTGTTGTTTTCTGTTCTTTTTATTTTCTGTTGTTTTCGTTTACGAGTACTAAGTCTGTATCATATTATATAAGTATGTATATGTTTGCATATCAAGAATGTGTAACGTGTTGCCGCCACTCTGCCAAAATAAGGGATCGTGGACCCGTCAAGCTGTCCAAGGACAGCTTTTTTTCTACAATCCCCCCATCTGTACTTCATGGCAAATAAAGATTTTTCATTTCATTTCAACATGAAAACAAGGTTGAACAAGACAGCGGTCCGGTAAACAGGCATAAATATAGTGTGAAGCTGCTGCTTTGCAGCTTTTCTTCTGCCGTCTCTTCCCTTTGTAACAAAATGGCAAGGAACATTGCCGCTGGAAAGTAAACTGGATTTCTTAAGGCAGTGCGAAGATAGAACTGGTGAAGTAATTGCAATACAGAATAAAAAGCAGATCATGTCCCATAGAGAGTGACATGAGAAAAAACAACCCGGTGGAAGGCCCTTAATGCATAATACATATCTGAAATATATGATTTATGTCCTGTTTACTGCTATTGTCAGAGTACGAAGTGCTACGCTGAAGTTCTCGGGATTCAAACAGTGCGTGCGAAAACGATATACTACGATTTTCACCTGGCTGAGAGGATGCATTGTTTCCTCTGTTCGGTTTTGCAGGCATATGTTTCAGTGATTAGGCGCATTTTTTTTCATCCGAATTTACGGACTGAAGGGAGCAAAGTTTTGCATCAAATTCTGCTTGGAATTTAACAAAACTGCAACATGAACCCATCGCCCGTTGCATAAATCGTTCAGAGCTCATTATGTCTTCAAAGCAAGACGTGCTTTTCTTACGAGCGCCAGCGATGATGGTACCGGAGAACAGTTAAGAAAGAAAACACAAAAACCATAGCAAAAGCTTGGGAGAATCTCCTTCTAGATCACAGCTTAACTATCTACGATGTCCAAAACAGTGCATGACGGTCATATGGGACAATTTCGAGACAGTTTTCTGGACAAGCACCGAGAAGAATAGAAAAACAACCACTGGCTGCTACACCCCGACAGAGCGCCCACTCGCACATTACTCGTTGTTCTACAGTTTCTAACTTCCAAAATCATCACAGGACTTCCGCTCCTTCATGATTCACCTTACCTTGCCCCCTGTGACTTTTTAGTTTTCGAGAAATTAAAATTAAGGCTTAAAGGGTGTCCGTATAAGGTGAGGGTCAGACTATTTTGTCAAAAAATTTACCTTTACCAGTTTTCGCCAATCGGACAGAGAATTTCTTTATCTTTCAGAAAATATATTACCCTCGGGTATTCTTCGCCGTGTCAAAATTAATTTTTTGCCCTTTATCGTCGTCACATGGAACGGAAAAGCGGATGTGTCCGTAGAGTTAATTGCCGTTTTTCATGGAACAACATTTTTGAAGGTATGTGTACCTTGTTCTCAGGAAGTATAAGGCATAAGCTAAGAAAAGTTTTCGCATATGTTAATGCCGCGGCGCTTACATAACTCGTACTAGAATCATTAGCCTAAGTTCAATTATATTCTTACAAAAATATTCATAAGTGGCAATCTTATCGCATCGAGAAAGAAGAACAGAAGAAATATAGTTTTTGTTCGGAGCGCATAATTTTGGTACCAGTTATGTTGTGACAGTGGTCTGCGCGTTCTCGGACGCGCTTGAACAATGTGTATGCCGCCAGGAATCTCAGGGTGTCCAGGGCCAGCCTGGCCATCATCTTTAAGCACTCAACCGGTCAAGCACCCCCCACCCCGGAAAGAGTGACAATTGCGCAGGCCAGAGAAGAAAAGTCCCGAACCAGTGGGAATAGAAGAGAGTGAGGAGGGGAGTGGCGGGTGTAGACAGTGAACGCGGCAGTCGCCGGCCCTGAGAGGAGGCCTAGGGAGACGCCCCTGCCTGGAAACAGGGATCGCCCGAATGGACGGGACAAAAACGAGAAAAAGCGAAGTCAGTCAGTGACCTGCAAGGCCCGAGACGACATCGCAGGCAGTCGATCCTCTGGCGCCCCAAGCGACCAAGCCTGAGGGAACGAACAGGGTCCACTCCGCAGTCCCTCCGTTCCTTCTGACGAATGCTCCGGCGCCAATGCAGCGGCATATAAGCTCGTGTGTCCAGCCTCTACGTTATGTACTTGTTAAAGTTTCACTCTATAATATATTTGTTTTCTTCAAACTGAGTCTAGCGGTGTCTCTTTGTCCCTCCGTCTCGCGTGGACCCGCCCAGTATATGGGATCGTCATAATGTAAAGCACTGGTTGCTACTCTCGTACAATATTTCAACCCTCTGCATATATATCTTTAGAAGGCAAAACAGTACAAAAAGAAAAGAGAAAAAACAACATTAAACAAGATCTTAATTCTTTTTTGACCTCTTTACAAATTGTTTGCAAACTTTATAACCTTAGCTTTTTTTACAAATGTTGTGCAGCCAACATTTCGAAACCATTGCAAATAAATAACCCGCCCTTAACATAATTGAAGAGTTCCAGTCGGAATAACTGGACGTCCTCAAGGCGTTCACACTTGGCAAGAGCTTGAATTTTTGGCGTGAAGAGGTGGTGCCGGCACGTCGTGAGTATGCATTTTCGGATGAGGGTGTCACTTTTCTTTTCCTTTCGCACTTTTCGGTAGTGTATATATTTACACCCGAATAGAGTGCATGATTCCACGGATGCGTGGAATCATGGGAGAAATTCTGCCATCGCTGTGTAGATGCTCAAGGTGACTTCTTCAAAAAACAAGGACAAATTAGGAATTAAAGTGGCCACCTTTTTTGTACGATCGAATTCCACGAAGTTTTCGGCAGCACTACGTATGCCAAGAAAGTCTTGCGGTTATAAAAATAGAATACAAACATCAAAGCAATGGGAGAATAACTACCTCCCATCTAACCTGATCAATGTCACCAAGTCAGCTTCAATTTGAAGAGCGTTCGCTCTTACTCATCACGTTTCGAGATTTCGTGGGCTCTGCTACCACACTGAGATCACAGCGCCATCAATGGCGTGCCAATGATGACGTCTCGGTGCCATATAGTGGATAGGGGTGGAACTACCTGAGAATTACGCTAGGGGACGCAATGGCGGCAAACGTTCGGTTCCTCGAATCCAAGATGACAGCCATTAAAATTGGTTGTACCCTCACATTCCTTTCCTCCTCACCCCTAAAAAATATCCTACAACAGGAGGAAAACTGTCTACTTCCGGAACCGTTGTATGTGTACACATTCTTTCCACTATATATACTCTGACAACAAGGAGCACCCATCCGGGGGCAGTTGCGTACCGAATTTCGTAGGCAAATGAAACCCGATG
This sequence comes from Amblyomma americanum, assembly GCF_052857255.1. Taxonomy (NCBI): domain Eukaryota; kingdom Metazoa; phylum Arthropoda; class Arachnida; order Ixodida; family Ixodidae; genus Amblyomma; species Amblyomma americanum. The sequence continues at coordinate 136,961,009 of NC_135506.1, forward strand.
GTTCGTGGTACAGGAATAAAACCACAATTATGTAATAGGTAAACATTGTATACATGCAATTACTAATTGAAGCGTTACCATATCGCGCCGCAAGCTGAACTCTAGGCCCACCTTGACCCTCTAAACGAAGGAAGTTCCGTTTGGGACGTATCTTGAGGGGTGTAACTGGAAAATGGGAGCGTTCTTCTTCGCTTTCTTCGTCTAGTAAACCAAACAGCTAACGCTAGCTACTTCAACGTCTTTCAGACGGCGGCGGCATTTTCTAAGAGCGTTAGCGCTTACTCATCCCGTTGCGAGATTTCGTAGGGTCTCCTACCCCCCTGAGATCAAAGCGCCATCTGTGACTGCAGCTAAAAAACAGCGCATCTCGCATTGAGACTTGTAGCGCCATCTACAATACAATTGTAGAAAGAACCACTTGCCGCGTTTCAATGATGACGTTACGGTCCAATATGGTGGATAGAGGTGGAACTATGTGAGTATGACGTCCGGAGACAAAATAGCGGCATAGTTCTGATTTCTCGAATTCAAGATGGCGGCCATTAAAATTTGTTGCACCCTCTCAGCCCTTCCCCCTCCCCTCAAGAAAAAATATTAAAACGGGTACGAAAACTGTGCCGTTACGGGACCGCTATGCATGGAAACATTCCTTCCACCATATATACTCCGACAACAACGGGCACCCACCCGGGGACAGTTGTATACCAAATTTGGTAGGCATATAAAACCCTACGCGTTGTGGTATAGAAATAAAACCACACTTAAATAATAAGTGAACATAATATACATGCAATTACTAATCGAAGCGTTACCATATCGCACAGCAAGCCGAATTCTAGGCCCATCTTGACCCCCCAAATGAAGCAAATTCCGTTTGGGACGTATCACAACAGTTCCCTCGAACATCGCACGGCAAGGAGGCCTGCTGCCACACGTTCTGCAATGCTCAGCCAAATGCCCGTCAACACAACACTGCCTACTTTCGTTGTTGGCTCTTTCAGACGCGCATTTAAGCATCTGGCCGTTTGCCCGATGTACAATTTACCGCACGAAAGGGCAACCTTGTAGACCACGTAAAACTCTAGTTTGGGCGAGTTGGTTCATGTTGAAAGAAAAACTGGTAATGGCGCAAGAAACGGGGACACAGAAGGCACACAAAAGACAGGACTGACGCCAATTTACAACTGGGGTTTATTGCACCTAGCCTGCCTTTTATACCACAACCAAGCCATATCAACAAATGCGTAAAAGTTGTACATATCAAACGGCAATTCATGCGAACACTGGAAACAAAGTAACGCTGATCACTACAGAATCTAATCTACACAGAGCTTGGGAAGCCAACTTCTTTTCTGGCCAGCAGAAATAATAACAACATCATCCAAGGGGCATGACAAGTCCACACTATCAATTTATGAAACGCGTGAAAAAGGCGAAAAAGAGCACGAATTGAACGACAATGAGATAAAACCACGTGAAAAAAGATGACAATAATGAGGGATGAAGTCTGAAGATACAGCGCCTAGCGTCAAGTGATAAAAACTAAATATCATTCCTGTAAAAAACAGTCGTCTTAGCGTCTAAAAAACTAAAAATTGTAAAACACCGAAAGAAAGGACAAAACAAGAGCACAAAACCAAGGGAAATCTGCGAACTACAAAAAACCTTTGGCCCGCCGCGGTGGCTCAGTGGATAGGGCGCTCGACTACTGATCCGGAGTTCCCGGGTTCGAACCCGACCGTGGCGGCTGCGTTTTTATGGAGGAAAAACGCCAAGGCGCCCGTGTGCTGTGCGATGTCAGTGCACGTTAAAGATCCCCAGGTGGTCGAAATTATTCCGGAGCCCTCCACTACGGCACCTATTTCTTCCTTTCTTCTTTCACTCCCTCCTTTATCCCTTCCCTTACGGCGCGGTTCAGGTGTCCAACGATATATGAGACAGATACTGCGCCATTTCCTTTCCACAAAAACCAATTATTATAAAAAAAAACTTCTATAAAAGACGCCTCGGCACTGCTAAGAATAATGGAAGGCCTGCTAACGCATTTGTTTCCAGCTTTTTTGATGAAATATGACTCAACAATCTCTCTCTCAGTTTTATCTTTTCCACTCTTCAAAAATCTATGTCGAATTCGGGACGGCACTTAGAACAGCTATTGCAGTGGTCAACAAGGAAGCTCCTTTCATTGTTGCGCAAGTTTCGGGAATGTTCACTTGCACGCTCATTAAAACAACGACCTGTTTGCCCGATGTAAACGAGGCCACAGCTAAGCGGTATCTCATAAACCACTTGTGTCCTGCATTGCGTGAACTTTTTTTGGTGTTTTATGGTGCAAGCCGGCCGCTTTTCTCTGTTGGTCATGGCACAAAGTCTTGAAAGCTTACAAGGCGCGGTGAATACAACCTGAACATTGTGTCTGCTCGCTATTTTCTTAATATTATGCGACACCTTGTGAATATACGGTATTACTGTTACTGATGAATGCGAAACCGGCTCCCTGATGCGAGTGAGTTGCTTAAGTTTCTGCAAAAGCATTTCGCAAACCGCCGAAATTAGACAAAGCGGATAACCTGCCTGTTTTTGCCTTTCAACTTGAGTGCGAAAGCTTGTTGACAACATGTGGGGGCACGATTTGTTTAAGGCAGATTGCAGGGAGTTAGAAACAATCGCGCGTTTCACAAGCTTTGAATGAGCGCTGTCAAATGGTAGCAAGCCTTTCTTAGAACGCGGGTTGTACATCCAACAGAGACCTTTTTCCGGAAACAAAAACTTGATATCTAAAAACTGGAGTTGGCCGTCCGTAGGGACCTCCTTGGTAAACGTGAGACCCTGGCCGTGGCTTGAGAAAACGGACACAATCCTCGTGACGGCAGCGTCTAAATCCTGTTTCGGATTGTCCTTCATAATGACCAAGAAATCGTCGACATACCTGTGTATGGAAACTACATGAGGGTCACTGATATGTCTGCTGATGTCCGCTCCTACCACTGAAAGGAAGATGTCGCAAAGGACGGGTGCAACAGAAGAGCCGATGCAGATTCCTTTCTTCTGGGCGTAGAACTTTCCCTCGTAGACCACCCCCTGCCGGCAAAGGACAAAGGTGTTAATGTGCCTGATAGTACGGCCAGGCCTACGCTTCTTAACACGACAAGTCATCCTGCACAAGCTCCGCAATCTCTCAGGAGCCGTAAACACTACCTTCACATATGGCCGCAGAGCTACCTTCTGAAGATTTTGTGAAACCTTATGTATGCAACGCATCAGAGCTAACTTTTCTTTCTACCTTTTTTCTTTTTCCTGTTCAATGCTGTTTTCGTCATTCAAACGTGCCGCTTCTTTCGTTTTTCTATGGAAGCTTTCAGCTACTGAAGCTATCGGTTGTCTAGGGAAGCCCGAACAGCGATGAAAAGTTCTACATGCGCGGTAATGAATAAAATCAGTGACACATCACTCACTCTTCGGCAAAAAGAAATTCAATGGCTTAATTCAAGATAACCTTGTATGATTTGTCCTCTGATATGGTATACATCTTTCGGTTTTATCTTAGTCCGGCTGTCTGTCCAATTGTTTTCTACTATGTTAGTAGTATAGCTGATATGCTTTTTGTGCTCACAGAATCTCTGGCTGCGTTTTTTTGCTGTGTGGATGGGCATGCTATATGCTGTATTTATTTCCAGTGGTTTCTTGAATAAACCTTCCATTGTCAGTTTGCGCTCGTCCTGTGGGCTCATTTTCTCTTTCCTGTTGTGCTGCGCTATCTCTTCTTCTAATTTGCCTTATTACTTGCCAATGATATTTAGTTTTTCTAATAAGTGTTCCTATATTGCCTTTGCATCTCTCTCTGCCCTCTCTCTCTCTCTCCCTCTCTCTCTCTCTCTCTCTCTCTCTCTCTATATATATATATATATATATATATATATATATATATATATATATATATATATATATATATATATATATATATGTATATATATATATACCAAAAAAGTGATTTCATGGCAGCGAATGATTGAAAAAGGCTGGTCCTCCAGCCGAACGGTCGTGTATGAGATCCTGCTACGTTTCGCAATTTCCGGTGACTTAAGTATATATATATGGGAGCAGTCAGGGTTGCTCAACGCGCCAGTGAAAACTTGCACAGTACAAAGGTCACAACTGGTTCGATTACCTAGGTTTATTCACGAACGGTTTCGGATGGTGGACCGTCCTTCATCAGGGTAAAGTCGAATGAATACACAGATGTGCGCATTTACGGTCCTAAATGCAGAGGGAAAGGAGGCACTTTCTCTCTCTCTCTCTCTCTATGTCGGCGTCCACTAAGGGGAAAGGAGAATGGATGTGAAACAAGTTAAAAAAAGCTAGTTAAAATACAGAGGTGACAGACAAGCAGCAGAGCTTAGAGGGTTGGATTTTCGCCGAGAAGACTAAAGCAAGAAAGGTCTAGCAGCTGCTGAAATGAAAGCTACCACCGCCGCACGTTGAAGGCATCTATCGGGGGTCGCTACAGTCGCTCTGTTTACGTTTGCACCGGCGTCTGGCCAGCGTTGCGATGGATCCCGTTCCCGAACCCGACGACGTAGTTCTCGCAAAATCTCCGGCCTGCATTTCAGCGACCTCAGCCCCACAGAGCGTGCGATGCTTTTGAGGGAGCACGGCTAGGTTAGGCGCCGGCGGGTCGTTTTCCCCTTCCTCAGTGAGCAGCCGTTGCAAACTAAATATCATAATCCCAGTGCGGGGAGTCGCGAGGCGCCCGGACAAGGTCGGCGCGTTGCTCCCATCGGAGGCTGGCCGGGGCTTTGGGGCCAACAGATTGAGATTCCTTGAACGGCGCGGTTGCACGGGCAGCAGGCGGCGTCGAGGCCCACGGTTGCAAGGGCCAAGATATTTATTTATTTTATTGCCACAAAAAACGGATAAGTGCTCAAGGGCGGTCGCGTTTAAAGTGGGCGCCTTGAAACTAAAGCCGACGCACGACGCTTCAACGGCTTCCGCTAGATCCAACGGGTCCACTGGATCGGGCTCTCTCGCCCACTTGCATGTACCTTCAGATGTGTACCGTGAATGGGTCAAATTAGCCGAGAGCTCGAAAAGAACAGCTCCGCCCAACTGCCGAAGTTATTGAATTACGTCAGAACGCGCCCCTCGCCGCGGAGCCGAATCAGTCTGGCCGGGCCGGCGGCGGCTGGCGCACTCGGCGCGAAATATAGACATGCTCCAAGTCTCCCCGCCAGTGCGGTCAGAGTGCGCCGAAGCCGCCGAACGCGTCGGCGGTCAAGCGCAGTATAGAGGGTCTCGCTTTGGCCGACGTGACGTCGCCGTGCAGCGCGCGCGCGCGCGTGTTACGCCGGAGCATAAACGCTCCTTAACAGAGCCTGCGCTTAACCGCTAACAAACGTATTCGGTGGCGGCATATATGGGAGCCACTGAAACCCTCCGCACACTCACTGAATAAAAAAAAAAGAACCTATGCCGAGCTTCGGAATCGGACCAGGGCCTGTGATGTTTAAGGCGGATAGGCTACCACTCCGCCACGACTGCTCTAGCAGCGAGGATCAATAAAGGCGCATCTAGTGAATGCACTCTTCCGATGCAGAAATCGCGCTTTCGCTAGGTATATCCTGGCCTAACAGAGCTAGGCCATCGGCAATTTTTCTGAACTGCCTTGTACCTTGTCTCCCGTCCCTAATAAACGATTTCCGTTATGTAGTTTGAAGTTGACCGGCACAGCCGGGAATGTTTCGCCGGGCGAGCGTGCGAAGACACAAGTGCTGCCTTGTACGATTACCGACCATCGTGCCATCATAGTTTTTCACTGACCGTGGCGATCATCTGACAAGCCTTAACAGGCTCCTTCAAAGGTTAACTAGCACTTGAAGCGGTACTTGAAGCGGCACTTGGAGTTCCTCTGCTGTTCGGCGCTTGTAAATCGAGGCGCGTCAAAAACAAAACCACGGGGCACGCAAAGCTCATATACGCGAAGCGCCTTAACAAATCGAAACTCTCCTGGCCGCCTGTGGTGCCGCCAAGCATCTTTCTTTGTTTCCAACATTCAGGTTGTCGTTTGTCTGCCTTCTTTATGTGATAAAAGTGCACTATCGGTTTTAAAACAAAATTTACTTAAATATTGAACCACGCAATCTTCCTTTGTTAGCCTCAGAGATTCCCGCCCCATCTAGGAAGGAAAATTCCTCCAAGGTGGCGTCTCTTGCCCTACGACGTCACCACGCTTGTACTTGCGAGTTGGGCCTGTGGCGGCGATACCTGTATTTTGGTTCTTGCTATTTTTTACCTTACAAGAGCTTTGTTCTCAGTAAGAGCGGTGTTTTTGTGATCAGGAGCTCGTATTCTATCGATACAATCCAACTTCAATTTCTCCTCAGTGTCCCTTTAAGCGTCGGAGAAGTATCTGTATCTGGTGACGTTGAGCGGGCGGAAGGTCGGCAGCGATGGCGCGATGAAAGACGATGGAGAGCGGATCAGCCGTGGTCGCACAAGAGACCACGGCAGCAACCTCAGCACAGGCATGGTGATCGGAGAACTCGTGGGCAAGAGGAGGGCCGAGTTCTTCAATAAGGCCAAGGCATGCATCTCGAAGGCCAGACGACGGACAAGCAAATGGGCTGGAGACATACATGGCACAGAAAACATCGGAAATCGTGAGAACCGCGAAGTGAAGCAAAAGACAGCGATGGTGCGTGGCGGCTGCAGTGGGTGCAAAGAGAACACGGCTGCTGAGGCCAGAGCCAGGTTGGAGCGGAACGAGGGCAGAAGACAAGTGAGTTATGTCAGTGTTGGCAGCAATAATAAGCTTAGCGGACCGCACAGGCAGGTCGCACAAGGAAACGTTACACACGGAAAAAAGCACGACTTCAGTATGAACACAATCATCACTACACGGTGGGTCTAGAGGAAGTCGCAGCCGAGGGTGGCATCGTGAGAGCACTCATGGAGCCAAACATACTCGATGGTATATGTTGCTTCGTTAATAGAAACGCGTATCATGATGCTGCCATGTAGTAGATGCACTGCGAGTGGGCCGTACGGAACGAAAAGTCAGACAGTGGCGTCGTCACCTTGCGAATTTCGCGGCGAAGAGGGTCACTAATCCCTGAGCGCTAGAAGAGGGATGCCTTCGACAAACATCTGAATCACGTTAGTGGGAGAGAACGGAGGACTTAACGAGTTCGCAAAAGACGCAGTTCTTGCCCCCGGAACTGCTGCATTCAGTTTCCCTCTGGGAGGGTGTCCGGTCGCTGGAGCATTGGGGAAACTGAACGTCGGCGATAGGAAGGCGTATACTGTGGGCGAAGCATAGACGAACCAGAAGAGCTAGTGGTCAAGGGCGGCTCTTGATCGTATCCGTATGGGCGCACATCATTCTCAGAACGAAGCAAGAGCTAACGGCAAAGAACTGCGACCGGCGGCTCTTGAACAACACAGCGGATAGTCGGAGCTAGGAATGGCGCTAGGTCGGGAGTAGGAGAGACAGGATCTTGAATGAGCTGCAGAGAGAAAGCTGGCGGCCAACTTCTGCGGGGATGAAGTCATTAACCCGCTTCATGGAATTTCTCAGAAGACGAGGGACCATGGGCCAAGTCGGCCAGACCTTCGGCAGACGTTCCAGACTGCGACGTAGAAAATCGTTGCTTTCCTAAGTTGTCAAAGCCTTGGCAAAGCTGGATGACAGTACGGATGGTGGTGGGGCTCTTCGCCAGGAGCATTTGGAAAGCGTCATCGGCGATTCCTTTAAGGATGTGTTTAACTTTGTCTCGGACATCGTAGGGTGGACGCACTTGCATAAATCAACGATATGTCTTCAATATAGCCCTTGAAGGTTTCGGCGGGTAGCTAAGCTCCAGAGCGGAGACGTTTTTCGGCGTGGAGTTTCAGCATGGCGCGACGGCCGAAAACGTCAGCGAAGTTCCTCATAAATCAGGACCAGATAAGTAGATCGGCTTCATGGTTTAGAAACCATAGGTTGGCAGCGTCTATGTGGTAGAAGAGGACGTTGCTCAATTTAACGAAATCGTCTCACCGATTGTAACGGCTGACGCTCTGACATAAGACCAGCCAATCGTCGACGTCATGGTTGTTCGTACCACTCAGTAGAGAAGGGTCGAGCTGGCGTTGCACCGCAAGACAGATGATGGTGGCAGGGATGGGCGGCGATGGTTTCGTCGGACCGTCTGCCATGGCGGCCGGGGCGAGTAACGTTCGGCTCCGAAGTTCCATGATGAAGACGGGACGGGTATCGAGACACTTCCACCAAATGTAAAGGTGTTTACTCGAAGCGCAGGTCGACGGTCGTTCCTCGAAAAGTGTCCCGACGGGCACACTCCCTGGAGTTGTTGTTGTTGTTGTCCTCAAGAGGATAATGGTGCGTACGCCCTGAGGGGGATTGACCAAGACACAGGTGGCGACTGACAGATGCTCGCAACGTTAAAAAAATTGATAAAATAAAAAATAAGAGGGCAGTTTTGTTGATTGATATTTTAAAAAATCAAACACTGCGAGATTGGTGACTGAAAATGAGAAGGGGGTAAGTTTGCAGCAAGCTTTGGCGAATTTTGATGATGATGATGAAATTCAGAAACATTTCAGGATGACAGCTGTTTTGTGCAACTACCAAGAAACAGAAGAACCGCAGCAGACAGACTTAGACCTAGCTGTCGTAACGTGTGCTCTAGCAGCCACCTCCGTAAAGAGGAGAAGCGGCGGCAAGTGGACTCGAAGTGATATACCGTCTCCGGTTCCGCGCAGAGCGGGCCCAATGGGGAGACCGCCAGACCACAGCCATTTAGGTAGAAGTTTAACTGAGGCAGGCGACAGCGCAGACGCACTATAGAAACCTCAAGCTTGCATGACCGCCATCCTTAACTGCACCACAGGTAGAAAAGCTGCTGCAAGTCGCGAGCGGAGGCAAGTGCTGATGCGGAAAATTCTTTCAATAGTACATACCTGTGAAACATAGCCTTTGTATTAAATGCGCAGGGCGGAAAGTTTGGTTTTATTGTTTTATGGGGTTTAGCATCCCAAAGCGACTCAGACTATGAGGGACGCCATAGTGAAGGGCTCCGGAAATTTCGTTCGCCTGGGGTTCGTTAACATGCACTGATATCGCACAGTACACGGACCTCTAGAATTTCGCCTCCATCGAAATTCGACCAGCGCGGCCGCGATCGAACCCGCGTCTTTCAGGCCGGCAGCCGAGCGCCATAACCACTGACCTACCGCGGCGGCTGCACAGGGCGGACGGAGAGATAAGACGGGGTTTTGAAGAAATGCCTTCACCAGGGTATCAGCAACTTCACTTAAATGAATTCCTCTGCGCCTAGCCACCCAAACCAACCGTAATGAACAGACATGGTGTGGTGTCAAGCATTTGAGTAACCGGAGTGCGTGTGATCCAGCAGACGCTGTGATGGAGGAACACGGGCATAATGAATCCGTCATAATTATGACAGAGGTAAAGAGCTATTAAACCTGCGCAAAGCCAAGACCACTGCTAAAAATTCGGCCAAATTATAGGGGTAAAGTCGGGTAGGCGGATCGAAAATGACCAATCAAGAGAGAGAGAGAAAATACCCAACCCGGCCATTCCTGCACACTGTGCGACGTCAGTCGCAATGAGAACATGATAGTGAAAACACGTGAAGTAATCTTGTAATAAACTGTTAAGCAAATGGAAAGGCATACATTTTGCATGGTTTGGAAAGATGTCATCAAAGACAATCTGAATAGTTGTAGAATTGGCGCACACCGGTAGGATGTCCGAAATGCAGACGTAGAAGGGGTCATGGATAAATTGCACAGATCAAATCGGTCGAGTATGGAACCGAGACCATCTTTCGTTTAAATATGTCCTAGGCTGAAAAAAAGCTCTGAGGCATGAAACGAAGAATCGAGCATTTTTACAAACGTTTTGCCTCTTCGCACATTTTTACAAAAGTTTGGCCTCTTAAAAGCCTAGAGCACCTTTCGTTGAAAAACGTCCGAGACTGAAGAAAAAAGATCAAATTTGAGGCGTGAAGCGACGAATCGCACATTTTTGCAAATGTTTCGCAAAAGCCGAAATCTTGAAGGCAAAGATTGAATCGCGCCTCCAGGCTCAGAATGTAATTAGCCAAAATTTTTTGAAGGCCCAGACAGAGGCGAAATGCCTCCCGCTCGAAGAGAAGAAGGGGGTGAAGTTTATACGCGGGCGCTCCAGAAAACAAGACACAGCCGAACTTGGATACTGCAAGGACATACATGCAATAAATCATCAGAAGCGAATGCCTTCTCATGCCGGAACGGATGTTGCTCAGCCTGCGCAGCGTGCCGACCGCTCAGTCTCCTTTCGCGGTGACCTGCTCTATATGTTGGCCTGCCAGGAAAGTGAAGGATCATAAATTACTCCGAGGTGTTTGATGGTTCCACTCGATAAACAATCGAGATATTAACTGGAGAAGAGAGCGGTAAAAACCAATAAAGCTCAGTTATTTATATTAAGGGACAGGTTCATTATCATCATCATCATCATCATCATCATCAGCCTTACTACACCCTCTGCACGGCAAAGGCCTCTCCCATGTTTCTCCAATTAACCCTATCCTTTGCCAGCTGCATCCACCCTTTGCCTGCAAACTTCTTAATCTCATCCGCCCACCTAACCTTCTGCCGCCCCCTGCTCCGCTTACTTTCTCTTGGAATCCACTCCGTTACCCTTAAGGACCAGCGGTTATCTTGCCTTCGCATTACATGCCCTGCCCAAGCCCATTTCTTTCTCTTGATTTCGACTAGGATGTCATTAACCCGTGTTTGTTCCCTCACCCACTGTGCCCGCTTCCGATCTCTTAACGTTACACCTATAATTTTTCTTTCCATGGCTCGCTGCGTTGTCCTTAACTTAAGCTGAACTCTTTTCGTTAGCCTCCACGTTTCTGCCCCGTAGGTGAGTACCGGTAAGATTAAGCTGTTGTACACTTTCCTCTTGAGGCAAATTGGTAAACTGCCACTCATGATATGCGATAATTTGCCATATGCGCTCCACCCCATTCTTAACCTTCTGGTTATCTCCCTCTCATGATCCGGATCAGCTGTCACTACCTGCCCTACTGTCAGCTGTCACTACCTGCACAATTTCTGACCATTGGTCCAGCACATTGATTAAGACGGTGAGGACTGGTACAGAAGCACATTGATTAAGACGGTAAGGACTGGTTGAGAGAGTATATGTCATTCTCGAAAGCAAAAAGGCGATGTCATCTGCATACGCTTAGGTTGTGACCTTATGACTGCAGGGAATACTACTAAGTAAGATGCTGAAAAGAAGAACGCAGAGGAGCGCACCTTGAGGTACTCCTCTTGCCTGTCGAAACCTGCCAGAGGAAACAGCGTTCCGGAAGCAGTAAAATTCTCTGTCAGGCAGGAATTCAGAAGCTCATGCCACAAAGTAGCTCGGAAGTCCTACAGCTTGTAAACTTTGCAGGAGTGTCCAGTGTTCACCGCTGTCATAAGCCTTCGACACGTCTAGAGTAAGCAGCCCTGTGTATTGCTTTCGGCGACGAGCTAATTGTATGCGGCATTCCAGGTCGGTACGGACCCACTATAGAGAGTATCCTGGCCTGAAACCTGTTTGGCAAAGGTTCAGCATCCATTTCTCTGAAATTATTGACATTATTCGACCAAGCAACACTCATTGAACTAACTTTACGGGACTCCAAGTTAGAGAAAATGGCCTTATATTGTCTATAACACGTAACCGTCTCCCTGCTTTTGAAGTACACAGAGAACCTTCGCTGGGATCCACTCATTTGGAATCCATGGCCCTTTAGGAGAGTAATTTATAAGCGCCAGTAAGTCGTCGGGAGATTCTTCTAAAAAATTTTAATCACAGAAGTGACACCACCAGGAGCCGTAGGTGGAAGACGGGACACAGTTTACAAGAGCTCAGGGATTGCGAACTCTTCGAAGGTGTCCAATGTGCTGACAAATCTTGGAGGAGAAGGAAGAAGAGCCGAACACCGATGCTGAAGTCCCCTGCCTATCTCTTCTAAAGACTTAGCAAGATCCGAGGTTGTCTGAACTTGGGAGACTGCGTTTATGGCGGTCAGGATTTGGTTCATGGACTTTAGGTAGTTAAATAAAGCATGCCTATTACGAGTTTCAAAAAACAAACTCTTGATGAGATACGATAAGCTTAAACGTAGCCGCAGTGAGCTTTTAATCAATCTAGTTTTTGGGGCACTGATTTTGTAGAAGTTTCTTCCATGCAGCCTTTCGGCGCTACAATCCTGATTGCACACTGTCTTCCACGAAAAACATGGCGGTGTTTCCTCATTTTCCTGGACTAAAACTCAGTGTTTTTTTTTGCGAGCTCTGTCCATTATTGAACAAATGCGTATCGCATTGTATCCACCGTTCGAATTATATACTGCTTGAAGATCTGATTTGAGGATATTTTTAAGGCTTTTCTAATCTATGAAGGTGCGCTGGTGGCGGTTAGGAGTAATCAAAAAGCACGCAACCTGAGAAGTGAACGGAAGGTTATCGGTATAGAGGCAAATTCGACTGGCACCCACGTGGAAAAAGGGAGGAAAATGTTAGACCTAACACTAAGCGAGACTGGCTTCGGAAAAATGTGGGGAGACCTGAATTTAGGCAGATGAAGTTATTTTCACAAGCCCAGACCCACCAGCGTGCACCGATGCGCTGTGTTCTAAACCTCCAAGAAACATTATGCGAGTTGAAGTCCTCAACAATTAAAACTTGTGTCCTGCAACTATATAAAACGAGTCTAGAGGCCGAATGTCGTGCACACCTGTGCAAAAATATACATTAGCAAGAGTGAACGGTTGGTATCCAGGAAGATTCAGATCAATAGCCTGAATTTCGCACTGACTGTCCATACGCGGAAACGACACATTTGCCCTGTGGCTGCCCTGTGGCAAAATTTTGAGGCTACGAACAACAGCAGGTCACAACCTCTTGTCGGCCGATCTAGCCTGGAAGAGTGATAAGTTGTCAGATTTTACCATGGATCTTTGGCGAGCCATGTTTCCTGATGAGCAATTAAGTCTGGAGTTAATTTATTGGTTAAACAAATTAACTCTCTTGAAGCGAGAACAACTGACTGCAAATTTCACTGCAAGACTTTCAGTGACCCTGTTTATTTACTCTACTGCCATTAGGAGTAGAGTTGGGGTGATTCCTTTTCGTCTTTGTGAGAGGGCAAGACGGAATAGCAACACCTAACGGAGACCCCACTGCGATTTTGGGCTCGAATTTCAGCCTCTATGTCTACGCACACTCTACAGATGATTTTTCTGCCACAGTGTGATTTGGTAGTCCGGTTGGAGGAACAGACAAAGGCTCTGATTCAGTAACCACTGGCAAAGCAGCTTGGGGACGAGCAATCAAAGCTGAAGAGAGTGTGCTATAAAGAGGAGCAGTGGATGCTTACAACAACTTGGACGTCTATGATGTAACGACCTGCGAAATGCATGCAGGCAGAATTACAACTATACGATTCATGGAACTCGCCATCGCTTTCTCCACCGCGGCAACTATCGCTTGTGATAAGATGGAATTCACAACAGTTGCGTGCTGCGCTGCCACACTGGAATAGCCAGATTCCGTATCCTTGATAGCTGCAAATTCCTCTCGTCTTGTACACCTGTGCTTTTTTATTAACAGCAGTACATGAACTTTTTCAGCCCACGCCGGACACCCAGAATGGATTGACGAGTGGCCACCATCACACAAACAGCATCTCGTGCTGAGAACGTCCAGCGGTGTAGCGGATCTCTACGCACGTGCAGCCACAAAAACTCGATTAGTAAGCCTTGGCACTATGGTCAAACCTCCAGCATTTGCGGCACTGTAGGGGCCTGGATGAAAACTGACCGGCCCGATTGGCCGCACCTTGACCTTTGATGGGCAAGTCAGCCCCTCAAACGTAGCTATAACTGTCTTCTTTGGAACCTTCGTCCCGTCCACTATTCGGCTGCAGAGGTGAATGACGATCATGCCAGCGGAAGTTAGTTTCTCCAGCGCCTCAGGTGCGCTCAGCCGAGGGTCTACACTGCGGACTAGCCCTTTATCACACGCCATATGAGGCGGTCGGTATGAATGCACTCACTGGGTGATTGGGAAAGTAGGTGCGCGCGAGTGCGTCTGCCACACATTCGTATCCTGGCGATCTGCAAACGGTCCCGCCACGGGGAACCGCCGGACATTAGTGATCCGCATTTAGTGCGGAGTAGTTGATTTCAGAACTGCCTGTACAGCCTCAGGGTATTAAATCTGATCCCTCTTCGACGGGGACAAAAGCTACAGGCATGCTGATTGCTGGGCAATGGAAGAAAGAATAAGGTGGCAACTCGTCAGGGCAGAGACAGGTCGACCAGGGGGAGCTCCCCTGGCCTGGAGAGCTTGTGGACGTCAGCGCATGCTCCCGCGTTCATTCACCCTGGAAAACAGAAGAAGAACGAAGGAAACCAAACAATTCCAGAGCAAACGCAGCATCACCTGGAACTTAGCAGCCCAACAGAGAATATCTGCAACGCCTTCGAGGTGATTGGCGCGTTATTCATACTCTTCCTGTTGTAATACTTCGTTGACCTCTCCGTCCCAGCGCTTGAACTGCTGTCGGTCGTTCATATCTATCGTCATCATCGTCAGCGAGTTGAGTTGAGGTTTTGTATGCTCTACAGGTGGGATTAGCTTTGCTTATTCTGCCGGCAATTGGTCCGCCGTAGCGTCACTTATATGTTAATGACCTAAAACCGGTTGGATGTACCCCGCTATGCACACAGTCACTTATAATAGCACATATTCCACTGCCGCAGTCACCACATATGCCCACATTCACTCACAGTAGAACATAGTCCACTCCAGAAGTCGCCATCTATGCACATATGCAGTCACAGTAGAACATAGCCCATTGCACTGCCGCCTTCCATGTACACATTCACTCACAGTATACCATAGTCCATTCCAGAAGACACCATCTACGCACACATTCAATCACAGTCGACCATAGTCCGTTCCTGTTGTCACCATTTAGACACAAAAGCAGTGTCCTGCAGAAATCATCAGCCTGACTATGCCCAGTGCTAGGCAAAGGCCTTTCCCATGTCTCTCCAATGAACCGCTGCCCTTAGCCAGCGGCGGTCACTGTATATCCGTAAAATGAGTAACTTCTTTATTCCAAGCCTGTGTACATACTTGAGGGAAAAGGCAAAAGGCATAGTAAGCCTGTCGAGCCTTGTCCCTCCTGGTGCACCTGACACAGCAACAACGCGTAATATGTATAACAGTAATGTTACACATAAATTAGCACAAACGAACTACAATGACAAAATTACCATAGACACGCCATTACCATTAACATCATTGCTTAGGAACATTTTGACGAGTGTAAGTCTATGAGGGCTCTACTAAAAGCATTTCTGTTATTTTTTCCTAAATAAAAGCTCATTTCTGTATTTATGATTCAGATCTTTTATATGTATGCTCGAATTTAGAACTGTTATCTGGTATAGCGTAGTTTGAGGGCCATAATTTGTGCTTATTCTGGACGGCCTGGTGCAATAATCTCTTAGCTGGTATTTTTGGTGTTGGTCAGTGTGCATGATGTCTGAAAGTGTACCTCTGTAAAACAAGTTGTGAGCATGACTGGCAAGCCGCAGTGCATTTAGTTTTTAATGTTTAATATATTTAAGCTACCCCAATGTGGAACTGCGCTTTCTAGATATGAAATATCTGCAATGACTCTAATCGATGTGCTCCTCAAACTAGAAGGCAGCAGTGAAGATGAGATTGTACAAGCGCCAAGCAAAGTTGTTTTTTAACCTAATTGGAAGAATAGACCTTAATTTATTGATGGTGCCAATGGAGCGTGCGACTTTTAATCGCACAGAGTTTATGTGGTCATTCCACCACAACTTTTCATTAAATATGACTCCGAGGAACCGCACAGACCCAGTACGTTGGATGACATTATTTCTGAAAATATTACTTTGTTTCATGTCTGTAACTTTGTTTTTAGGTTTAAAAGATACATTGTTTCAATGACATTTAATTATAATCTATTAACGTTTAACCAAACAGAGAGCCCGTCCACCCAAAGATTGCATTTGTTAACTATAGATTCAATATGTCATCCACTAAAAACGCATTTTGTGTCGTCCGCATATTGTATTATTTCAGGAATGTTTGGTATATTGACAATTTCATTTATATATATCAGGAAGAGAAGTTGCCCAAAAATGAAGCCCTGTGGCACGCCAGTACGTATTAAGCCGTATTCAGAAGGAATACCATTAACAATAGTGCACTGCTTTCTTGATTTTAGACAGCTAGTAATTAGTTTGAGTGCAGTGCTACGTACTCCATAAAATTGCAGTTTGCTAAGGAGTATGTTGTGATCAACGGAATCAATTTTTTTCTTTAAGTCTAGGAACAAGCGAGTGTTACCAATTTATTCTCAATATTACTGAGTAATGTGCATTTTATAGCCAATAAAGCAGTCTCTGTTAATATTCTTTTTTGAAAGCCGTGCTGCTCACGCACTATGACTTAGGATTTGCCCCAAAAATTTACCAAGCGGGTGTTATCTTCTTCAGCAATGCTCGCAAACACGGACAGAACAGATATTGGTCGATAGTTGTTAAGATCATTCTCACAACCTCCTTTATGCATAACTGATATCCTTGCAACTTTCAGCTCTTGTGGAAAAATACCTTCTTTGAGCATTAAATCACAAATATGTGAAAAAACGGGAGCTATGATTGTACAAACTGCCTTCACAGTTTGGGCTTTAATGTCGTCTACTCCAGCAGCAGAGTTTTCTTTCAAATGTATTATGTAGTGTGCGATTTCCGATACTGTTGTGGTGTTAAAAAAATTGTAAGCTCTTCATAGCTGGTGAGGAATGTTAATAGGTTCGGCGCGGTGTATTGTGAATTTGCGCTCTCGCCTGCTGCCAGAAAGTGCTGGCTGAATTTGTTCGAAAGTGAAAGACCTTTGTAGCTGTGACCATCGACTAGAATTTCATAAGGCACGGTTGCTGTTTTCCTGCTCAGTAACTTACTGAATATTCTCCAGATTTTTTCTCAGTTGTGTTTGTTGTAAGAGGCTCCTTCGCAGTATTCTTGAATTTCTTTCTTAAGGTCAGAGCTAAGATTGTTTCGTATTTTTTTAAACGTGTGTAGAATGGTTATGTCCTTATTTTCTAAAAAGCGGGCAAAGAGCTTATTTTTGCGTAATATTCGTTTGTACAGTAGTTTGTTTATCCATGGTTCTTATGCCTTCTTATATTTGACGTGGTTGACAAGAGGAAATGCCGTGTTGTACAACTTCTTCCCTTTCGCGATAAAAATACCGTAGGATTCATTCGCGTCGTTTTCGCTATATACTTCTGACCAGACGGCCTCAAGTACATGACTGTGAAATGTACCGATTGTTTCAGTATTTACTTTTCTATACTTGACAGTGTAATTTGCCTCAGTAGTTTATTTATGGTGAAGTAATAGGATGAAAAACAGAAGATGATCACTGATGTCACAAGCAAAGACGCCAGAACGTATTTCATGACACGGAAAATGTGTGAAACAATAATCAAAAGTTGTTTGAGTGCTTTGCGTTACTCGCGTGGGCACATTAATAACATTTCTAGAACTGTAAGTAAGCAGATCAGCGAAGTTTTTAGTCGTAGAACTGCACATCAATGTTATAATCTGCTAGGACAATGAACTTGCTCAGTAGTACCAGATCTTGTATTTTCAGTATATGTCAGGGAGTTAGTTACATTTCCTGATGACGGCCGATACACCAACATGAGTGTAATGCCTTACGAGTCTACAACCAGAATTTCACAATCGTCATGGTCAAGTGAACAATTTTCCAACAATGCATGATGCATTCCACGAAAAAAATACAATGACACGACGCCACCTTTCTTATTCTTTCTGCAAAGGGAAACTTAACCTCATCCGCCCATCTAAATTTCTGCCGCCCCCTGCTAGACTGGCCTTCTTTTGGAATCCATTCCGTTAACCTTAAGGACCAGCGGTTGTTGTCCTGCCTTCGCATTACATATGCCCTACCCAAGTCCGTTTCTTCCTCTTGATTTTTGCGGCCGCCGCGGTGGCTGAGTGGTTATGGCGCTCGGCTGCTGGCCCGAAAGACGCGGGTTCGATCCCGGCCGCGGTGGTCGAATTTCGATGGAGGCGAAATTCTAGAGGCCCGTGTACTGTGCGATGTCAGTGCACGTTAAAAAAACCCCAGGTGGTCGATATTTCCGGAGCCCTTCACTACGGCGTTCCTCATAGCCTGAGTCGCTTTGGGACGTTAAACCCTCATAAACCAAACCAAACCAATCCTCTTGATTTCTACTAGGATGACACTAACCTGCCTTTGTTCCCTCACCCACTCCTTCCGCTTCCGGCCTCTCAATGTTACGCATATCATTTTTCTTTCCATAGATCGCTGTGTTGTCCTCAACTTAAGGTGAACCCTTTTATTTAGCCGCCACGTTTCTGCCCATCAGGTGGGTACCGGCAAGATACAGCTGTTGTACACTTTTCTCTTTAGTGATATTAGTAAAATGCCATTATTGATCTCAGAGAACCTGCCATATGCGCTCCACTCTATTCTTATTCTTCCAGTTATTTCGGTTTCATGATCCGTATCAGCCGTCATCAACTGCCCAAAGTAGGCATATTTCATTACCATTTCTATCACGTCACAACCAACTGTGAACTGCTGTTCCCTTTCTAGACTGTTGAACATTAGTTTGGATTTCTGCACGTTAATATTCAGACCCACCGTTCTGCTCTGCCTGCCTAAATCATTGATGATGCTTTGCAGTTCATCTCCTCAAAAACTCAGCAAGACAATGTCATCAGCTAATCGCAGATTTAGGCACTCATCATATTTCTCTTAATCCCAAATTTTCCCAATTCAAGCCTCGGAATACCTCCTGTAAACAGGCCGTTAATGGCATTGGCGAGATCGTGTCTCCCTGCCTGACTTCCTTCCTTGTTGAGGACTATAGTAGCTATGCAGTTGCTAAAGACATCTTACAGTATTTTGACACAAGTCTCCCTACAACCTGATTCTGCAATGCCCGTGAGACTACTGAGGTATCCACAGAGTAGAATCCTTTCTCGTAGTCAATGAAGGCTATATATAGTAGTTGTCTATGTTCTGCGGATTTCTCGATGACCTTACTGATAGTGTGAATATGGTCTATTGTGGAATATTCCTTACGAAAGCCTGTCTGATCATTTAATTCATTGAAGCCTAAGATTGCTCTGACTCCATTAGCGCTTACCTTAGTAAAATACCTTGTAGACAACGGACAGTAGTAAGCTGATCGGTCTCTAATCAGCTTATGCTATTTGTACGTTGCCGCTGAGCAGGCAACTTCTCGCATACGATCCTCCTGACTATAAAAGCGGTATATATATATATATATATATATATATATATATATATATATATATATATATATATATATATATATATATATATATATATATATATATATATATATATATATATATATATAAGCTAAAGGGAATGTGGGGCACGTTTGACAAAGTTATGAAGGGAGCCAACAGTCACCGAAACGATGGTGCATAGGCAACCGTTATTATTTTTTCTTTAAAGTGTTGTGCTTATCAGTGGGATAATAATATTTAGATTAATACATAGCTCAAAAAAATTTACTTATAAAGCAGCAGAAAAAACAACCATGCCGCCGGTGGGATCCGAACCCATGACCTCCGAATATCGCGTCCGGTGCTCTTACGAACTGAGCTACGGCGACGGCTGTCCAATCTGCTGCTCTCTTGGGTATTTATGTTTATTGGGTGTAAGCGAACCTTGAGAGTGTTCACCAGCGCCACCCTCCTCCTTAGCGGCGGACGTAGCACGTCCTCTATTACCGCGAGTGTGACGTGGAACGTCATCTAACGGCGAGAGCGGAAACTGTGCGAGAGCCCTCTTATGCTACCTATGGCATCAAGAATGCCAGAACCGAGACCCTCGTTAAGCTATTAGCAGACAAAGTTAATGAAATGAGGGGCCCGTTTGACAAATTTATGAAGGGAGCCAACAGTCACCGAAACCAAGGTGCACAGGGGAAGGTTTAAATTTTTTTTTAATGTGTAGTGCTGATCAGTAGGACAATAACACTTCGATTAATCTATCGCCTAAAGAAAATTACTTATAAAGCAGCAGAAAAAACAGCCATGCCAACGGTGGGAGGTCGTGGGTTCGGATCCTCTGCTAACCCGTAACAATGACTACAGAAAAATAGCGGCAAGATAGGGTGGCGATTTAGCAGGGAGACAGCCGATGGTGGACAATACGCCTTCTGGCTTTGCAGTTGTATCAGCGATAGTTAAATGCGAGTTTGGAAATTGCAGGTCTAATAGTAAAATGCTCTCCGCAGTGAACACTCAGCAGAAAAATTGGTTAAATTCTGACCAACCCCCCCCCCCCCCCCCCCCCCCCATTCTCCCCAGCCTCTTGTTTCGAGAGCTATCCTCCCGGAGGTAAAGGTTTTGCTGTCGGTGGAGCCTCTACTGGCACAACTTCCTAGGTCCTCCATTGTGCAAACTTTTTATGAATAACCGCCATCAAAATGTCGCCGTTGTTCAGTGGAATGCAAACAGCTGAACAGCAAAAAGTGCAGGATCTCGAAGACGTCTTGACCAAAACGATTTTCGTGTGTTGTGCATACAGGAAGCCGGTGTGCGTGATGATTTCCGTCTCTCGAACTATGTGTCATACAAATCATCACGTCCATCTGGTTTGAGTAGAGCGATGTTGTGTGTGAGGAAGGACCTACCCTCCTGCCTGATCCAGTCCAGTGAATCTGACGTTCCGGAGTTCATGACTTGCAAAGTGTTCTTTGCTAAGGTCTGCGTTACTTTTATTAGTATTTACATGCAAACATCTTGCCGCGTGTCTATTCATGCTCTATTGAATATCTTTAAAATAGCGGCCTCTCGTTTACTTATTTGCGGTAATTTTAACGCTCATAATACTTGTTGTGGTAGTGCCCACTGTGACACCCGTGGAAACGTCGTTGAGTGAGCCGCAGAAAAAAGTAACATGTGTTCTGAGCGGCGGTTCCCCGACCTTTCTACTTTGCTTCCGTTGTTTGAGCTGTTTAGGTATGACTTTGTGCACTCAAGATCTGTTGTCTGACGTGGGGTGGGCCACAGACATTGAGACACGCGGAATTGATCACTAATAGATACTGGTAAATCATCCTAGCTTACGATTTCAGGGTGCCCGATACAAATCCAAACTTACCAATTGGGAAGTATTTCGTCCCAACATAACTGAAAAAGTTTCACGGACATCAGTATTGAAGACTTCACTTCGCTGGTCCAAGATAGCCTGAGTCGTTTTACCAAGGAAGTCCCCATACCTGACGGGTCCGCAAGTATTGATAGACAGTGTGAGCGAGTGAGGGCACTACGAAGAAAAGCGGAAAAGGCTTACCGTCAATCCGGGTCTTTAGAATTTTATTCTGAGGCTCAAAAGATTCATTCGTCAATGCGTAAACATCTGCAGCAACTAAGAAGGAAAAAATGGCGCGACTTCTGCAGTACACTGACCCCTCACACTCCTGTACCTAGGTTATGGATGACGGTTCGCTCCTTAAGCAGGCCTGTTTCTCAGAATAAGCTTTTCAGAGCTCTTGAAATGGCACGGGAAACTGTAGAAACAGACCTGGCAGATCAGTTTTGTCAGCTTATTTCTCGTCCTGGCCTTTCATTGGACTCCGAGGAATTTAAAAACTCAACTACGTATGGGCAGCAAAATCTTAGTGCTTACTTCAATGCGCAACATGCCTATTTCAATTCTGTATTCACATTCGGTGAACTTAAAAGTGCTCTTGCGTTGTGCCGTCTAAAGAATGCTGTAGAAGAACAGAGGATTGAGCGAGTTGGTGGTGATCCATCGTATTAAAAACGAGCGCTAAAAACACACACACACACAGGACGAGGCAAAGAATGCTGGGCCTGATGCCATTTCTTATAGAATGCGTCAAAGTCCTTGGCCCAAGGTCACTGGAGTAATTTGGGGTATATTAAACAATGTGTGGGTCAATGAATTGGTTCCCCAGTCATGGAAGATTGCGCGTGTCATTCCGTATTAAAGTCCTATAAATCCCCTTCGCTTCTCGACTCCTTTCGCCCAGTGAGCCTGACGAGCTGCTTATGCAAAGTGATGCAGATGATGATTGACGCTAGGCTTCATTGGTGGTGGGATGAAACAGGAGTGTTTTCTGTGTTCTGGACTGGATTTCGTAGTCGTAGATGCACTATGAATGCAATTATGTACCTAGTAACATGTGTAGAACATGAGCGTAGCAAAGACAATATCACCGTCACGGTATTTTTGCATACCAAGCGTGCGTTCGATTCTGTGAGTCATATTCATGTCCTCTCAAGTTTTCTAGTCCTCGGTGTGAGTGGAAGACCGCTACATTGGACTTCCCATTTTTTGGAAGGCAGGAATATATCATGCAGTCAAATGAAGGAAAAAGCGCGGAATATAGCCTAATGCAAGGAGTGCTACAGGGGAGTGTTCTAAGCCCTTTTCTTCTTAACAGCGTGATTGCGGACTTGCCGCGAAAGCTCCCATCTGGCTTACACTTCTGGCAAAACTGCCGGCTTCATCCAGCCTACCTTGCAAAGAAGCCTAAACACCATTCACTGCTTTTTAAAAGATAGAGGGATGATGCTCTCTCGTGCAAAAACAGCCATTTTTTCCTTTTACCTGTAAGAATCTCAAGGTTTTCTGTCTCTGCCTCAATGGTCAATCTAGCGTCTGTGAAGCAGCACCGTTTTCTGGGTGTAGTTCTTTACAGACAACTGTCTTGGGCTCATCATATGAAATCTGTCGAAGACCAGGTCAACCCTGTTGTGAACGTGCTACGCAGGCTTGCAGGTACGTCTTCGGGCTGTTCTTCGTCATCTCTGCTCACAGTTCACAATCCACTCATAAATATGAAAAAAATTGCGCACTCATGGCCGATTCTTCACGGTCTGTCACAAACCGCGGAGGAGCGTCTGCAAAGACTGTTGGGTCTCCGTGTGTGTTTGGTAGTTTCTCAAGCGACTTCCAGCACTCTGGTAATTGCTGAGGCGCGTCAGCCTCCGTTTGAAGTGTTACGAACAACAGAGACCTGCAGGCACATTTTCCGCCTAATAACCCAGCATGAAAGGCGCCCATTAGCTTCCGCGCTTCATGAACGGGAGGGAAGTCATATACATCAAGTGTTTGAACGCCACTGCGCCAGGTTCTTCCAAGTAATGAATTTTGGAAAGGATACGCAGAAAATCCCCCATGGCTTCTAGGTACCCCTACAATACAGTTGTCGGTCGAATACCAGATCCACATGCGGTATCCCGGTTACATTCGTTTGTATACTGACGGTTCCAGTCTTCACAATTCATCAGCGTCCGCATTTGTGATTCCGCACCTGAATGAGCGACGGGCATGTAAACTAGCTCACGCAACATTATCAACGACTGCTGAGATTTACGCTATTTATTTGGAACCGCAGCAGTGGCCAAGTGGTTGAGCAACCACCTCGCATG
Organism: Amblyomma americanum; assembly: GCF_052857255.1. NCBI lineage: Eukaryota > Metazoa > Arthropoda > Arachnida > Ixodida > Ixodidae > Amblyomma > Amblyomma americanum. The sequence continues at coordinate 136,984,624 of NC_135506.1, forward strand.
CGGGAGGTGCGGAGCTCGATCCCCAGTGCCGCCGGGTACCCACCGGTGATAAAATTGGCAAAAGCATTTCCCAGGTCTGGTGCTCGGCTTTTTTAGGGTGAAATGCTTGGGAAATGGAACTTTGACCCCACCTTGAGAAATGAAAAATACGTTGTGCCATGGCGCTCTTTGGCCGTAGATGCCCTTGCGCCATAAAAATACATAATCATCATCGTCATCGTCAGCTAATTATTTGGCTCTCTAGTTCATCTCCTCGGTGCGAGACCGGAGTATGTGGGTAATGTTTAGCGATTCCCAATCCGCACGGAAATCACTTGACAGCGCTAGTTCTATAGCATGAAAAGCTAGACTGGTACACGAAGCTCTTAAAAAAATTTCCAAGCTACTAAAAAGCAGCATGTTATAGTTTTCGAGTGGATACCGGGACATTGCTTTATTCCTGGAAACACTGAGGTGGATGCAGCGGCTAGGCAAGCGCACTCCAATGCCCTCACTTCTGGACTTCCGTTATCGAGAGTAATAATAATAATAATAATAATTGGTTTTTGGTGGAAAGGAAATGGCGCAGTATCTGTCTCATATATCGTTGGACACCTGAACCGCGCCGTAAGGGAAGGGTAAAGGAGGGAGTGAAAGAAGAAAGGAACAAATAGGTCCGTAGTGGAGGGCTCCGGAATAATTTCGACCACCTGGGGATCTTTAACGTGCACTGACATCGCACAGCACACGGGCGCCTTGTCGTTTTTCCTCCATAAAAACGCAGCCGCCGCGGTCGGGTTCGAGCCCGGGAACTCCGGATCAGTAGTCGAGCGCCCTAACCACTGAGCCACCGCGGCGGGTCTTATCGAGAGGTGCATTGCGCCGTTTCTTGAAGGCCATGTGCGATGCAGTGAACGAAAAGATGTTCCTTGAGCCAAGCCGTAGAGGTTCTGATATGCATTTCATCGATTTAATCGATCCGCAGATGTTTAGAAAGGCTCTTTCACCGCTTCTGCTTAGGAACAGCTTACACGAAGCACTTCCTTCATAGAATTGGCCGTGCAGACAGCCCACGGTGTGCGTGTGGCCAAGAACACGATGATGTGGCTCACCTATTATTGTATTGCCGAGTGCACGGCACCCTCAGGTCGCGATTGAAGAGAGACTTGGACACTTTTGGACAAAAGACTCTTATGTCTTTAGGCCCCTGGCCGACATGCGCACTGCAAAAGCGAGCACTTGTGGCATTGATAGCATTCCTTGCGGATAGCGGTATCCTTGAGAAGTGCTCGCTTTGTATAATTGCAGTCAATGCTAGAGCTCTTACCTCTCTGTGTGTGGGTGCTTCAAGATCGTTGTTATATGCTTTTGCTGGTTTTGCTGCAAACAAACTTATTTTTGTTTTTCTGTTTTTGTGAGTGAGTTATTTAATAGCGTTGTTATTTACTTTTACTTTGTGTACTGCAAATCAGCTTTTTTCTTGTTCTTCTCTCCTTGTGTATTTATATCTCCTATGTATATTGTACTGTATACTGTTTTCTTGATATTCAAGGGGCTTTTGTTCGCTCATTATTGTTACCTTTACTGACGCTTGCACTTTGTTTCATATCTTGTGCACTGTTTGTGTTTGTTTTATGTTATGTTGAACTGCAGATTGTCGGACCAAGTGGTTGCAGTGAATTGGTGAAAAACAGTACGCGGAGCCGCTGTGCAGCACCAACCTCTCTTTTATTGTTCATATAAATAAAAAAATATTCAGATACTTTCCAATGGGTTATTAGCGAAAGGAGGCACAGGCCTACGCGCCTGCATCTAGCTATGATGACCACAGCGTAGAAAGTTTCTACGAAGACGCCGAGTGGGCTATGAGGAAAGTAAGAACGCAGTACACTTCAATGGCGACTTCAATGCCAAGGTAAGGAAGAAGCAGGCTGGAAACCAGGCATTAGGCGACTATGGTCTAAACTTGAAGGGGGAACGGAAGAAACTAGTGAAACGGAAGCCCATTAACCAGTTAGCGCATATAGGGAAGGACGAATTGAGGATATAATTGCAGTACAGATATTCGACTTTGACTGAGGACGACGACAGTAATGTTGAAACAATTAACCACAATCTTACAGCTATCATTACGGAATGCTCAGTAGAAGTAGGCGGTGCGGTGGTTCGACAGGATACCGACAAGATGAAAGATCCGATTTAAAAATGCCAAAGCGTAAAAGCGTCTAAACCCACGCACAGAATATAGCTGGCACAGATATCAAAGTTCATAAATAAGCACTAGGTAGCCGAGATAAAGAAGTTTAGTATGGCGAGCATCGAGTATATTTTGAGGTTTCGCGATACACTCTGTTGGGTGAGTTGATTTTCGACTTCCATCACTACAACGCATTTGACGGCACAGAAGAAGGCACAGAGAAGATGACACAGAACACGGACTATCAAGTGAATTTATTAGACAGCCAACAGGTTTTTTATACAAACTGGTGACCAGAAAGAAAAATCGCACAAAAACATGCAAGGAAGGAACTAGTACCAGCTGATAACTGGCAAGCGTCAGATATCACAATCGATATGCCTGATTTCTTTTTGTACAATCATTCTGCAAACTTGCAGTCACATGTGTCTGTTTTTAGTGCATCGTTGTTTTTTCCCATGACGCTACATTCTGTGTACAGAGGTTCACAAAGTGCGCTGTCACTTTCTGCTTTGCAGCCCATAAATGTTTGGCTACGTGGCCTGAAGTGGCAACACGTGCGAAATTGTCACAGTGCTCTTTTGATTAAGACAGCGGCCAGGCTGGCCGGCCTAATTCCTTCCACAAGACAAGGAAAGAAAATAGATGATACCTTCTTGAGACAGAACACAACGATCGCGGTGCCTAGCTGAACACCTGCGCGGTTCATAATCCTGATAATTTTTTATGCCCAGGGAAAACATCAACACCCGCAGGGTTTTCAATTTTTATGATGTTGCGCGGAACCTGACGGTGACATGGCACAACTTTTGTTTGATTTCTTTGCCTAACGGAGTCGCTAGTGTTCCTAGCTGTAAAGTTCTTTTTACAGTTTTAAAGGGGCCCTGAAATGCCTTCCGCCAAGAGCACATCAACTCGCTCAATCACTACATTGTGTTGTCATGAAAATCTGAACCAAATAATACACTTTTTTTGAAGCGAAAATAAGACACTTCTACGCGCAGCAGAGAACCAAGAATAACGCGCGAAAGTTGGCGAGCCCTTCCCGCAGAGTTTTCATGCTCGTACCATCCTCCGTCGCTCGCACCTGCGTATACTACTTGACAGGTGGCTATTGCTTAGATTCTTTCAGATGACAGGCAGCTACCATGCCGCAGCCAATATCCTCAACCAGCGCAGAATACTAATACAAATACCTTTATTTCAACATCGAAGATGTTAGGAGTAAACCCAAAAAGCATATGACTCGCTTTACAGTGGGGTACACACATCAGCATCATCATCGTCAGCCTGACTACACACACTGCAGGGCAAAAGCCTCTCCCATGTCTCTGCAACTAACCATGTCTTGATACTGATGAAGCGGCAGAAGCACTGCACGGATGGAATGTCAACAACAAAAGGACTATTTGACATAGCTACAGACTTTCTTGTAAGTCATAACAGGTCAGGATGGTAAAAAATTCGTAACAGTGAACAAAAGACAAAAATAACGCGTGAACACTGGAAATGAAGAAAAATAAGTACAAAAAGTACCAAAAAAATGGAGAACATGTGCAGACGCTACTGCCTAATGAGGCGCTCAAGACTCCCAGTGCGAATTAAGCAGCTTTGGAATAATATACCTAAGCATTTGGCGGCCGTAGTTCGTTCGAAAGGATGGGGCGTACCAGATGTCATTGTTACGTGCTGAGTAATGATTAGTTTTTTGCTGTCAGTTAGCTAGGTCATCAAAGAAATTCATGATTTTTCTGTTTCCTTTCGTAGCTTTTGTGTTAACAATAGATTGTAGAGGCCATTGACGTGTTATTTTCAGGGATGTGAAAAGAGGTTATGAGCCTTACATGTGGCATTAGCAATAATACGAATGACTTTTTCTGTATTTTCTATAACCTATCAGTGTTTGACCATGTTGTCGTGCCCCACACCAGGTGACAGTATCAAAGGAATGATAGGAATAATGCAATATACATTAAAAGCCTAACACTAGTTGTATTAAGTAACGAACCTTGCATAGCATGCCTTTGCTTCTCGCGAGTTTGTTAACAAGATAATCGATATTTAGGTTCATGACAAATTAATCTGCATTATCCCCAGGCACTTTACCGAAGAAGCGATTTCAATACATTGAGAATTAACCGTAAGATTGGGTAACTATTCTGTTCGTTTTTTGGTCTGGAAAGTACTGCTTTAGTTTTTGTTTCGTTAATCTTGAGCGAAGATTATATGCTGCATGCGACCAATCTGCGGAAGTGTCTTTGGCATTTAATGTGCATTCGCGTATTGTACTAGCTGTGAAAAATATGCTCACGTCATCTGCATGCATGACATATTTAGCATTATGGTCGGTGTTCACGATGTCGTAAATTTAGATGTTAAATAGTCTGGGTTCAAAAAAACTGCCTGGTGTGTACGCCATAATGAACGGATTTTAAGTGATGAATTTTTATCCATGACCAGTTGGTGGCGGTGTTCTAAATATGAAGGAAATTGTCGCGAAAACCATACTGCGGAAGTTTTAGGAATAAAGTTTTGCGAGTAAGGAATCGAAAACTTTTGAGAACTCCACGAATACCACAAGAGTCAGATCTTGTTTTTTCTGCAAAAAACTCTGAAATAAGTTCCTTCGTGGTTAATAACGCTGTTTCAGCTGATTTTTTTTTTAGAAAACCAAACTGTGAATCAGAAATAATTGTGTGTTTGTTGATAAAGCTCTTAATACGAACCTATGAAAGTTTCTCAAAAGATTTAGAAAAAACTGGAAGGACGGATATAGGTCGGTAATAAGAAAAAAAGTATTTTCACTGCCTCCTTTAAAAATTACTGCAGCGTTAGCAATCTGTAGCCTCCCTGGGAAGGTTCCTGAGGAAAATGCCAAGTTTGCAATATGTCTATTATCGGTGCTAGTGAGTAAGATGCGTATTTTGCCGGTAATATTTGAAGGTCGTCAATATTCTTACCTTTAATATATTTCACAGACAATAAGACCAACAGGACCCCACTCGTTGTAATAGGGGCCAAAAATGCGCTTTCGCTAACTATTTCATTCACATTGCTTAGATACTCGTTGGAGTGTGTGCCGTCTGCAAGTAACAAAAAATAATTATTAAAAGCGTGTTCTAGTTGAGAGCCGGACAAGTGAGTGCCATCTAGAATTAATTCATCAGTTACAGTCCTCTGCTTTACGTTGAGCAAGCTATCATACAATATCACAGCGCTAGAGTACTTCCTCGTTAAATAGGTTACTCGCGTAAGTTTTGTGCTGTGAAAGTGCAGCGTAGGCGTTTTGTCGAGAAACCCCCGTCACGGTTTTTGACAAGCCCACATCACGTGTAGAGGTATAGAATGAAAATAGGCGAAAACTAATGCTTGCATTGAGAATGGCAACTTGGCGCAGCGCTCGTTGTGCCGCCTTCTCGTCTCGTGCTCCCGCATACGTTCGGGAAGACGAGTGCATGGACGCCATCATCAGGAACGCGACAAAGCGAGCACTGGACCTCTCGGCGGCTACCTTCAACGCCACATAATATTAAAACTGCGCTAAGCAACAAGGACGAAGAACGAAGGACGAAGAACTTGTTGCTTAGCGCTGTTTTAATATTATGGAGCATTTCCAGCTCACCCGATCTGCCGTTCTTCTCCAACGCCAAACTGAATGCGTTGGAGGTGCTAAACTTCTATGATGAATAGCGGGAAGCCTACCTCGTGAACAAATATACGTGGCTCTCACATCCAACACAATACATACCAGAGGGGACGGATAACGTCCCTGTGCTTTGGCGCTTATGCTAGCTCTGGGTGGCTCCGGTACCGCGTAACATGGACACGACTTTACACGAAGGCCGACGACAAGCGCGGGCTGGCGCGCTTGAGAGGCAATCTGGATCCAAAATGTTCGTCTACTACGTGGACATCACAGGGCCGTCTCCCACGGGGTTCTACAGTCCACCGAGGAATGAACATCGATGGGCTAGGTTTCAAGTCCAAAATCAACGCGAGCCGAGGAAGTCACCGTGGCGCAGGAGAGCAAGCTTCCGGGCTAGTTGGTGATGCATGTCGTTTAGGAGGAAGCGCAAAAAAGGGATGAGGGACGGAGTAGGGGACACAAAAACATTTTCACGAGCTCTCGATGCCGCGGATCCAAAATCGAGAAAGGTAATCAGACTCTCGTCGGGCCTGTGAACACTATCTGGCAGGGGAGATATCACCTCTTGCCTCCCAAATTTTAAGACGGGCTGCCGATTCAACTTACACAAAAATTATCCGGGCTTCTGGTCACCAGGGTCTATGAGGCGATGAGGTTGCTGATGGGGCCGCCCGAGCGCTTACACACCGGACTCGTCATTCTAGCTCTCCTGGCTCAGAAGCTCATCAACCGCTTTTTCGGTCCCGCGAAATTTTAATTCATTCTTGCGACAGCCACCACCTCTACCCGGCCCCTGCCAAGGGGCTGAGTAAGGCGGAGGAGAGAACTCCACCGTGCCCGCAGAGAGCAAGTCTTCTCTGTCCTGCCACAGTTAAACACTTCGATCCGAACACAATTGGGCGTTGCCCGCACTGTGAAAAAATCTGCGATATCTTTCGCTTTGTGTGGGCATGTACTCAGAGTCCTTACTTTTCCCCTTCCTCTACCCCTACCCGAGAGGCATGGGAGACTGCCCTCCTCATCTGCTCCACACTCGAGTCCCAAAGGGCTCTACTAAAGCGGGTGCGAGACGGGGCCTCGTCGTGCGGTGTCCCGGCTAAGGATACCGACCATCTTGTCGCCTTCCTCAGCCCCGTCCCGTTGTGCGGTTTTGCTCCTCACCATGCAGCGGGGTCGTCTGATCCCGAACTCTCTTTTAAGCATTAAAAAGTTTTTCACCACCACCACCACCGTCTACGTTCTGCGCTGCTACTTGAGGATAAAAAACCAACAAGCCCGGACTGCTGTTCGCAGCCAATAAGCCGTGTAGTTCCGGCGGGTCAGGAAGCTCCGCCCCAGGAGGGGTGGCCGGCGGAGGAACGCCGACCTTCCAGCGTGCAAAAAATGACGAGGGGAGATTGAAACGCGCGAAGACTACGGATAACTCAGCTTATAAAAAGCGCATAAAAAATTCTCGCTTGACGTGCTTTAACATCCCAGGCATACCGCAACTTTACTAGAGCCACTTTCAGAGCCCTTTTAAAGCCGCTGAAATCATAACCTCGGACGGGTAACCAGCCTTCTTAAGGCGATCGGCTTGTTTTTCAAAGCTTCGTCTTTTACTGTGCTCACAATACTTTTTTAAAACTTTATTAAAAAAATGTGAGGAATGGCTTTTTTTCAACTTTAGAATTGTCTGATGCATATGGCAGGATGGAGTTTTGGGCTTGGACCTCGTAGGGCAAACACACGTGGAACGGAGTGAAGTGCAGCGACAGATTCAAGAACCAATTTAAAAATGGAAGCATTAAACTGGTAATTAATGTGTTAAAACCAATGGTCCAAGGCACTCCGAGAACACTCAATGAACGTTTAAAAACTGCTGCTCAAATTTGAGGTAGTCACTCTGGAAAAACATAAAATAATCGTCTACCAATAGAAAAATGCGGCACACACTAAAAACGGCTAGATGATCCTGCAATCTTCTGTCACGCAAGGCCAAGAATATATAGCTGAGGATCGCGGCTAGGAATGATAAAATGGATATTCCATCTTTCTGAACGTAGACATCGTCATTCTATTCTGCACAAGGTGAGCCAAGGTAAACCGGCAGCAGTTCAAGAAGAGCACTTGCAGAAATTCCTCACTTATTCTGGAATGACATAACACGACGTTTTTCTTTGTGGTCATTGAGAACTGACAAGAGTTCTGCTTTAGCAATAATGTAATGTAGATGCTTAACGTCAATTGAGAATCTCTGACGTCGTCTGTTGTGATCACGTATTAGGTACGCGATTATTTCATCCGAAATTTTAATTCTTAAAGCTTCATTGTTAGCCAGAACATGGAGTTTCTGTTATAAGCATTTTGCGACATGCTTCTCCCATGTCTATATTTCTGATATTATTTCATGAAACGGCTAGCCTTTGCTCCGAAGAAATATCGCAGGCTGCACTTGTTCCTCTTCTCAATCTTACTCAGCAACTTACTCAAATCCAACTTTTTTTTTAGCCTTTTCGCCTGACTCTTAATTCTCGAGGTTCGAACATCACTGCGCTTGTCTGCTGGCCATAAAATAAATTCAGTCCTCAGTCAGCGCTCTGCGCGCTGTCTCTTCATCTTCTCTGTGCCTCCTACTGTGCTGTCAAATGAACTGTGGCTAAGGAAATGCTATAAAGAACGGACGTAGTCTAAAGGAGGTAAACAGAAAAATAGGAATAGGCAAAATCCAGATATAAAGATCATTAAGAGACAAAGAGGGCAATGTCATAGATAGTTCCAGAAGCCGAAGAGTTCTACAAAAATCTGTACAGTATCCAAGGTAACGAAGACGTTAATGAGAGAGGCAGTAGTGCACAGCACGAGGACATCCCGCCAGTAACCAAGGAGGAACAAAAAAAGCTTTAGGCGCAATGAAAAGAGGGAAAGCAGCAGGTGAAGATCAAATAACAGCATATCTCTTGAATCACGGAGGGGAGATTGGGCTAGAAAAACTAGCCACCCTGTATAAGCAATGGCGTATGATCTCGAGCGTACCAGAAGCTCTGAAGAACGTAAACATTATCTTAATTCATAAGAAAGGAGACATCAAGGGCTTGAAAAATTACAGACTGATGAATTTACTGTCCGTTGCCTACAAGGTATTTACTAAGGCAATGGCAAATAGAATCAGGACAACCTCAGTATTCAATCAACTATATGATGAGGTAGGCTTACGTAAAAGATACTCGATAATAGACTTTATTCACACTATCAATCAGATGAGAGAGAAATGCGCAGAATATAACCAACCCCTATATATAGCGTTCATTGATTACGAGAAAGCATTTTACTGAGTCATAACTTCAGCAGTCATGCATTTCGGAACCATGCTGGAGAAGATCTTTATATGAAAATACTGGAATACATCTATAACGACTGCACAGCTACCATAGTCCTCCATAAAGTGAACAATGAAATCCCGATAACAAAAGTGTGCCAGACCGGCAGACACGATCTTTCCAATGCTATTCACCGCCTGTTTACAGAGGTCTAGATTGGGAGCCGTTGACAAGGGTTCATGGAGAATGCCATCGTAATCTCCGATTCGCTGATGACATTGCCTTGCTAAGTCACTCAGGGGATGAACTGCGAAACATGATCAATGAGTTAGGCAGGGAGAGCAGCACTGCGTGTCTAAAAATTAATATGCAGAAAATTAAATTTATTAATGTTAAATAGACTGGGAAGGAAACAGCAGTTTGCAATTGGTAGCGAGGTGCTGGAATTATTGAGGGGATACGTCTACTTACTGCAGGCAGTGACTGCAGATCCGAATCATGAGAGGGAAATAATTAGGAGAACAAGAATGGAGTGGAGCGCATACGCCAGGTTCTCTCAGATCATGAATGGCAGGTTACCAATATCATTCAAGAGAAAAGTATACAACAGCTGTATCTTACCAGTACTCACCTACGGGGCAGAAACGTGGAGTCTAACAAAAAGGGTTCAGCTTTATTTGAGACTACGCAGCGAGCCAGGGAAAAAAGAATGTTAGGTGTAACATTAAGAGACCGGAAGCGGGCAGAGTTGGTGAGGGAACAAACGCTTTATAATGACATCCTAGTCGAAATCAAGAGGAAGAAATGGGCTTGGGCAGGGCATGTAATGCGAAGGTCACCGCTGGTCTTTAAGGGTAACGGAGTGGATTCTTAACAGAAGGCAAGCGTAGCAGGGGCGGCAGAAAGTTATAATGCAGACAAGTTTCGCAGCATGAATAAAACGCACACAGAAGACAAGGAACAAACAAGACAGACCTGTGCAGCACTGTCCTGTCTTGTTTGTTCCTTGTCTTCTGTGTGCGTTTTATTCATGCTGCGAAACTTGTCTGCATTATGAATAGCAACCAACTAGCCCAAACCACCGTGTTACTTCAGAAAGTTGAGTGGGTGGATGAGATTAATAAATTTGCGGGCATATGGTGGGCGCAGCTGACAAAGAACGGGGTTGATTGGAGAGACGTGGAAGAGGCCTTTGTCCTGCAGTGGGCGCAATCAAGCTGATGACGACGATTAAGGTACTCGTCCGACTCACTCATCAAGCTTTATCAAACTTCTGGGGTAGATATGCATCCAAAATTTTGGGGGTCGTTTAGAATTTCCGGGGGTGAGCCAACGTCCCAATTTTGGGGGTCCTCAGATTTTTAAAGTTTGGTGTTGTCCTATGATCGGTACACCGGTGACCATGTGGTGTCGATGACGTCGCGACCTTCTCAATCATATTAATAGGTCGCTGGGAGTGATCACATGATTCCTGGTACAGTGGTGCAGTGGTTAAGCGATGAGCCACTGCAACGGAAGGCGGCTGTTTTGAAACGCAGCCACCGGTGGGACTTGTCAGACTCAGGGCCCGTATTACGAGGCTGTGTTACAATCGAAACCGTCATAATCGCCTTCACCTGATCGGTCGAAACGCCGGAAGCGGATGTCAGCTCGGCTGCGAATGTGAGCGGCGGCCGGATGTCACTGCGTTGCGTTTTTGTAGCGAAAGCTGCGTTGGCCACGAACTTCCAGTTTCGCCGTGCTTTCATTCCCACCGTGGTCGCACCGCACCACGTGATCAACCACGTGACTGGTCACGTGACCAACCGCGTGACGAACCATGTGACAACAACTAGGCCGACAACTCTAACCCGGACTTGCAATCAAGATTAGCCAAGGCTAACCAAGCTATGCCTTAGCTTTCGCTACGTATATCCTGGCATAGCCGAGCTAAGCCGCTGCCAATTTTTTTTTATTGCACTGCGTTGCGGTTGCCGCCGCGAAACGTCCAGCGGCGCTATTGCTCATTCCCGAAACGCGACCAACACGACCGAAAAAGAATTCATCCTCAATTTAGCTGCGCGTCGGATTCCACTGTAAAGAGTAATCAAAAATTGGCTGTGGTTTAGCTCTGGTTAAACTTAGTTGAATTGCGAAAGCTCGCTCAGCTGCTTCGGCTTCTCGTCGTTTTCGCAATCGTTCTTCTCGATGTTCCTCTGTTTCCTGGGCACGTAGCAACCTCTTTCTCTCATTCTTCCTAGCTTGCTTAGCTTTCGCCAAACAATTTAACTGTTCCGAAGCAGTAGAGCCACTAGATTCAGATATAGACTCTTCGTCGGTAACTTCCAAGGCGAGGCTGATATAAGGCGCACCGCTATATTTCCCAGTGAAGCCGCCACAGAGCGAGCGCAAGGCGAGGAGGTCGTCACCAACGGAGAGACCACCTCTTCGGCGCGGCGCCGGCTCGGGGGCCTCGGTAGACGCGACGAGCGGCTCCCTTCTATCTGCGGCGGAGAGGTAGCTGACGTCACGCGTCGTCATAGCAACGGAGTGACCTCACACCATCTGCCAAGCGCAGCGCCGGCTCTGGTGGGGGGGTACGGCATACGCGACGAGCGGTTAGACCTGGCGTAGCATTGCTTTCGCAATAAAAGCTACTTCATTTACCCAGTGGACTTTAATGAACGAAAGCAGGAGTTCAGATACTGTTTTCTGCACCATAAAGGCGGGACGTGTACATAAAAAAGAAATTAAGTACGGAACGATACACTCGGCCTTGCATTGATAGAAGGCGGCCGCTGCAGCCGCCTATCGTAAGTAAAAGGCAGCTAGCTTGCTCGGACAACACGCCTTTTTACATTTATCTTGAGGGGAAGAAGCAGCGCAGAGGAAAATTTGTTGCGCGCACTCACTCGCTGCACAATGCGCGCTCCGTGCCGTGCTGAACCAAGACGCAGTGACGACTTGCCGTCTTCCACATCGCGGAACTTACGTTCGTGTTTTGTGGTGCAAACGGTAATTTACGCTTTTCATTTCTTTTATGCAGGCATTGCAAGGACCGCGAGATGTTACTGTTAGGTCTTTCAATTTTCAGCACCAAATTAATAAAGGGATGTGCTAACAAAATCTTCTTGCTGTGCTTTTTTTATGTATGCGTTGGGAGACTTCGGAGACGAAGCTTTCAGCGGTTCGTCATCATGCGAAGCGCACGCATGCCCACTGACGCCTGAAAACTAACTTGACAGCTAACTCGCGAGCTCCGTGTAGGGTCACACCACTGAAAATATCAAGAACCGCAAGGGACGACGAAAAACCGCCTCTGGCATGTAAAACGCGTCGCTGCAGTGGTGCGTCGCTGGCGACTTACCGTCTGTGCACGTGATGAGCGGTTTCACGCTGAAAGACATTGCACACGATCATGATGTATAGAACTTCAACAGCTAAGCGAACAGCTAAGCGAAACAAGAGCGAATGCATGTTAGCGCGCAGTAAATGCAAGCGCTTCTCGGGACATTATGATTTATGTTGCATCATTCAAGGTGCGCATACGCAGACGAGACGATAACTCCGGTGATAGTGGCGCCATCTGGTTGGCATGAAGTGAAACATTTCTCCACCATGCTGCTGCTTGTTAGGCCTGGGTTTTACAGAATCGTTCAAAGAAATAAAAAACAAGACCAAATTTATCGCCCATCTAGTTTGTCAAAGGCGAGATAAGACGAAGCGAAAGCCCGATACCCAATTTATAGCCAGTTGACGTGACGAAAAACGGAGTAACACCGACGAGTTTATACTCCGAAGTGAGAGGCTCCGCTTCCGAGCCCACCGCTGGCTGTTATCTCAATTGTGGTCCTTAAGCATCTGCTATGGAGCGTGCGCTATGTGTGTGCTGTCACCGTGCCGTTTCTTGAGCCGTTTTCGCTGCATTCTAACCACCACATTCGCTTGCGGCGTTTCGTCCAACACGGTGTGGCCGAGGTTCGATTATGACAAACTCTGAATATGGACCCAGGTTGCTGTTCCCGAATTCCCGTACCGCTCATGTTCATACTTTGTTTACCCTCAAAGGAAGAATGGTGCATCGGTATTTGTCGTGTTCACAGGGGGTTGGCGCAACACTAACGCCCCCATAAGAGATGTATGCCCCTGTTGTTCCTGCACTCCGATGTGTTTGGCGTCCGTAAAAGAAAGCTCTTAGAGAGATTTACCACAGCGGAGACGTATTAGCGTCGACCGGTTTACCGGATGCCGACTGCACACGCACAGCGGACCCACCTATGCCACTGTGCATGCGCGATAGGCGTCCCGTAAACAGGTATACGTATACGCTATGGCAAATCTCTCTATTGCTAGCTGATCACCGGTTTCAGTATTTCAAAAAAGATGCCGTCCCTAAGAGCAATGATCGACACTGAAAAAGCACATCAACAGAAATATCCCGAGGCCCGGCCGTGTGAAGTGCCCCAACCAGGCTGTGGTTTGAATTGGTCGCCTGCATCAGTGCACAGTTGGCGTCCTAGAGGATGAAGCAGAAGAGCAGAGGAGAAGGCGAGAGAGGGAGAGCAGTAACAGTGAAGCGCGACGGCGATTGACTCGGACAGGGGAGGTGGCGCCTTGCAAGTGGCGCCGCGGCAACTGACTTGTGCCGGTTCCGCCTTTCTGCATCGCACTTGCAGTCAGGGACAACACAACGCAGCCGTACGCTGCGCTCTCCGTTCCTTTACCGAGAAGCATAACTGGGCTGTCAGTTGTATTCTTTTTTTTCTTACTGCACAGTTAAAGTCATCTTAATAGAGCGGTACAACCGTACTACACTCAACATCTGGTCACGAAGATAGCATCTGTGCAAAAAAAAATTATCGCGCTGGCTGTATTAGCATAGTATCTGTCAGGGGCTGGCCCTTACGGCCAGTCCCCACTCTCTCCTGTAAATATCCTTGAATAAGTGTTTTCCACCACCTAAGACCCGGTTTTGCATCGTCGTCGGTTTTGTCCGCATGCCCCCCAGTGGAGGAAGATGGCCCCAGAGGCGGCTGCTCTGCCGTCCGGTAGGCTTCGCACACAGCGACATGAGCATTCCGCTCAAAAGCCACTCCTGTGCAGGTACTTGTGGCTGCAGCCGTACTCATGTGGGTTTGCTTCTACGGAGCTTCTTATCACTCCAACGAGCGAAGCACAACCGTCAACTCGTGGTGGCTGGCGTGGAATCCTTGAGATCTTCACGCCTGCTTGCACGTCGTCTGCGCATGCGCCTATATTGGTTCCGTCACTTGAGATCGCATTTAAGATGGCTGTAAAAACAGATGCACCGGGGACGTCCAGACCAGCGGGCTTGATGCAGCAGAATGCGGATTTCTCTCAAAACACACTTCTCCTTTACGGTACTAGTTAGTAACTACCAGCCGGCCCCCTGGTAATATGAGCGACAATCGAGTTTCGCTGCTGTTGCGCTCCCAGACCGCTCCCAGCACAATGCGGATTTCTCTCAAAACACACTTCTCCTTCACGGTACTAGTTAGTAACTACCAGCCGGCCCCCTGGTATATGAGCGACAATCGAGTTTCGCTGCTGTTGCGCTCCCAGACCGCTCCCAGCACAATGCGGATTTCTCTCAAAACACACTTCTCCTTCACGGTACTAGTTAGTAACTACCAGCCGGCCCCCTGGTATATGAGCGACAATCGAGTTTCGCTGCTGTTGCGCTCCCAGACCATGTTAAAAATTTGTACCACACGTATGCTGCTTCACGAAGTACCTATTGATATGCGCGGATATTTAATCGCACCGCAGCCAAACGCTGGAGGAAACGTTATTAGTGCGAAAGCACTGCTATGATAGGTAAACCCCGAGCACGATATTGTGATGTTTGTTGGTTTGTCCGAACTGAAATAGATGAAGAAAAATAAATCCTACAAATATTGCCCTGACCTGAATTCGAATCCGCGGCGGCGCGAGCAGGTCAGCTTCTCTGGCCAATGGAGGAGAGCAGTATAGTCAGATACAACTCAAGTCTTCCCACATTCACGACCGCCGCGCAGATTTCCACTACGACAAAAAAGTAGACCACTGTTAAAACTTTTCTTTTTATTGTAAACAAAAACTAATTAAAAAAATTATATGCGCTGTAATTTCGATACTTGGATTGTTTAATGGAGCCAAACACTAAAAAGTTGAATTCGTTTACTATTGCGGCTGGCCAGCGGAGGAATACAGTACGCCGCGGATCTTGGATCAGTGTTAGCAACTGCTGTTTTTTTTAAGTTGTATCGTACTATAGGCTATCGCCGCAGCCGATCACGCCTAGTGTTGTTGTTCTGTTGCCTAGTGTTAACTGCAACATTGTTGTTGTTGTTGTTGTAACATACTCTCGAGCTCTCCATCATTGTCTTCGTCAACTTCCATCTGCGGCGCGAAGACACAGAGAATTCTCTGTCTTCATCGTCGTCGTTATCGTTCTTACAATTCTGCTTTGATGCGTTTATAGAATTCAGGCAATAAATTCTGTCAATCATTTTCTGCACCTTTTTTCAGGCCAGAGCTGCATGACTTCTTCAATATACACTCTCCTGTCGACCCAGAGCGCCTCTGGTGAAAACATTACTGAACCAATATCCAGTTTGGAAGCCCCAGTAACAGCTGGGAATACGTTTTTGTGATTTCAATAAGTCATTTCTTATGAGAAAAAGAATAAGTGATTTTCAAATTAAAATAAGCTAAACTCAACAACTATGTTTATTTACTTAACCAGTTCGACCTAAAAAGTGCAGCCGTAACAATTTGATCAATTACAATTTAGAGGAAAAGAGCGCGGACACATCAGAAGAGCTTTCAGAACTTGTGAGAAAGCGCGTAATTAAAGAAAATATCAGAGTAACAATAAACGGCCTAGAAAGTAGTGACCGGGCTAGGAAAAATGAAAGGTAGTGACTGTTGTGTTGTCATTAAGTTGCAAGGCTACCTGAAGAAAACCCTGAAATTAAAGGCACGCACTAAACTAAAAGGAACAAAGTTTTCTGAAACCTGAAGACTTCTCTATCAGGGCTCCTAGCTTTTGAAAAAAAAGAAGCTTTGACAGAGCCATGACTGCAGTGCGACGAACGGGCCATAGAAGAAAGAACACAACACAGCGCTGTGTTGGTGTCCCTGTATGTTTCGTCTTCTATGTCCCGTTCGTCGCGCTGCAGTCATGGAATATTATAACCAACTCTTCCAACAACATACCGTCAACAGAGCCCATCAGCGGAAAGACAAAATGATGCCAAGGATTAATTGATATTCGTCTTGAGCCTTTACTGCTTTTACAGTAAAGCACGTGGAAATGCTGAAAACATGGTCAAACCAGTCTCTGCCAAACCATTACGATGTGTTTCGCAAGGATCGCGACAAAAAGAGAGAGAGTAGCTGTTCAAGTGATCGGTAGAACTCCTTAGGGTGCCTAATATTTCGGATGAGGAATGTATACTTTCCATGGTTTACAGTAACAAGGTTAGATACGTTCTGCGCGTCATATACAGGCTTCCTAACATTCCTGTTGCAGTCATGGAATATCTAAGAGCGTATCCACAGCTTCATGTGAAATAAGCATCTATATTAAAATTGGCATTAATTGAGCCTCGTTTACATAATCCTACAATAATGTTATTTAAAATGAGATGTTAAACATTTCGTTAACAATATACTTGTTTTATTTTTTCATTTCACTAGAATCTATGGGAGTTTACAATAAATATTTATTCGTTGTTTTTACCGGAACACTAAGAGATGACATCACATGGGATGTCATGAGTGGCGTCTGATCACGGAGCCGACATATCTTTTGAGTGATTTACGCTTCAATGCTTTCAGTAACATTCTGTTCCATCTTAATTTTTCTCGCCCTGATTATGAATCAGCGATTAATTTGCTTGACGCACTTAGAACAAGTGAATGCAAAGTAAATGAGGCTTTTGTTCACAGGCGTTGCTTTTTAATGAATCCATCAGTTTATGCGACAGTTATAGTTCAACTGGTAACAGGTAACCTCAACTTCTCTATCTCGCAATGTGTTTCCAGTATATCGTGTATGTGCTTGTGACGATGGTGCTATTTCTACAACGTTCAAAATCATTTCAAAACTTTCTTTATAATAATGGCTTCGAATAATAATAATAAAATAGCAATATTAATAAGATAACAACCTCCTTTCATAATTTCACATGTCTTTGCTTTAAATTCGTTACTTGGTGATCTCTGAGGAAGGTTTGTAACTTGCCACTTAAGCTTGGTATTAAAGATATCACTTGGGCCAGATGACACTCTAAATGCTTTTTTGAAACTTTATGCGGAACAATGCGTGAAATAGCTGTGTCTCTTATCTAGCCTCTGAAGGAATCTTTCCTGCTGGACGATTGGACAACTGCCAGAATGAAATTGTTAAAGAAAACAGGCGCTAAAACACGTGTTCACAACTACCAGCCAATTTCACCAACTTCAAAATCCTGCATAATTCTTGAATACTAAATTTATTAACATTTAACTTTCCTGAAGAAGACAACACAAGCCGCGGTGGCTCGGTGGTTAATGTGCTCAGCTGCTGAGCCGAAAGACGCGGCTTCGATCCTGGCCGCGGCGGTCACAAGTCGGGGAAGGTAAAATGTTAAAGGCCCCTGTAACGTGCGCTGGCAACAACAGGTGGGAGAAATTACCCGGAGCCCTCCACTACGGCGTCCCTCATGGCTTTATTCGCTTTGGGACGTGAAATGCTATAAACGAAACCAAACAGAACACGGGTTCAGGCTCGGTTACTCAAGATACTTAATCAACAACACATGACTGTGTAAGCAAAAAATAAAGGAAATCAAACCATGCACCGCATTTTTTATGGACAGTGCTGGTGGCGTCTTCCTTCTTGTTCTTTGTGTCATGCCAAAGTGTGCGCTGTTCTTGTAATGATTAATTTTGGAAGGCACTCGATAAAGTTTCACATAATGAGCTACTTTACAAATGGCGTTTATATAATAAATTATATTAATATATTGGCTTGGATTATGCTATGCTTAAGTGACTGACGCCAGTTCGTTACATAACCAACACATTTGATAGCGTAGCAGTTGATTCTGTCGTTCCCTAAGCGGCTGTACTGGGTCCCTTTCTGTTGTTGCTCTTCATAAATGGTATTGTTGATAAGTTTCCTGCCCATATGAAATTTTATGAATGCGATTGTGGGCTCGGCAACGCTAGTATTACAATTCAGTACAAAATTAAGCTAGATAACAACCTTTCAAAGTTAATGCCATGGTTTGAGGTGTGGCAAGTGACAATTTATATTAAAATTACAGTGTTCATGGCAATCACCGATAAGAAAAGTCAACTTTTGTTTGCCTACAGCGCTAACAAGATCACTATTTCAGGTGTATTGTATTATAATACCTCGGCCTCTAGATCACTAATAATTTATGATGGATTATATACATAGTCCTTGTGGCAGCGCCCTCTGTAAACTGTTTTTTCGCAGACAGTCATTAAAATTTTTTACACGGACTGTGGGACTTCTCGCACACAGTACCATAGTCCATCCAGCATTTGAATATGCCGTAAAGACTCCGATCCCATCCACCGAAAATATTAATAACAAATTGAAGCGCATCAACGAAAATGCAGCCAAATTTATTTTCAGCAAATATGCCCGATTTCGCCAGTGAGCTAGCTCGACAATATGGCTTTTTGTAGGCTAGCCGAAGGAAGTAAGTCTTTTTGACGGTCTCATGGGTCCATACCATTTGAAATACGTGCGCGCTTAACAGAAGAACACAGAGGAATGTAAGCAACAGAAACGACGGGATAAGGGCGCAACTTGAGAGTTTAATAACCGCACGTAAAGCCTTTTGCGCCTTTACAGCAACTGAAGAAGGCATCAAGAGCGCATGGAACGGCGAATAATCAAAATCAATGACAATGCAGGTGGGCGTGTCTAGTCAGAACCCTGGCAAACGGCAAAGCGTCCTGAAGAGATATGTTCAGAGGCCACTGTAAAACTTATTACGGGCAAAAGCACCGAAGTTTGGGCCAGTTGGTAATGATCCATCTTGAGAAAACGAAGCAGCACGAAAAAACGGGGACGAAAAAGACACACATACGACTGGACAAATGCTGCATTCGTCCTGTCGCATGTGTGTCTTTTTCGTCCCCGTTTTTTCGTGCTGCTTCGTTTTCTCAAGATGGATTATTACGGGCAGAACATGAAGAAAGCATACCTTTAACAAAATGCATACGTAGTGCAAGATGTGTAAAAAACATACAGCCGTTCATGAGGCAGCAGACAAAAAGGCACTTAAGGTTCCACAGAAACAATAAAAACAACATATTAACAGAAAAGGAGATGGGAGTACACTCGATGTAACCATCGAAAAAGGGCAGTTGATGCCAGTAATCTCCTTTCGCTAGACTCGAACCTTCACACCGGACTCCATGAAATTGCTTGCAAATAGAAATTTTCTCCTATGTGCAGCTGTTGTCCGAGGAGTGTTTTGGGCCTTTGGAACGAGCATGAACGATCCGGAGTTGGGAAGCAAGTACACAGGATTAAGTCGCGAGACTCAAAAGTGCGGGGTCAAGTCTCACTATAACGAAAAAGTGTATAGTGAAGTAATGGCTATAACAAAGGAATGGCAATTGTCTTTCAGTGTTTCCTTGAAGCCCTTGAATATGACATATAGCTGTTACGACGTGAAATTTTCCTGCAGCGTGAAAAACGAGCCCCAGTCCTATCCCGCTGGCCACTACCTGCTGAGTGTAGGAATTTATAAGGGGCTCAAGAGTTTTGTACTCATTAACTGTGGCAAGTAGACCGTATGTGCAGCGCCATTTCTTAGGGCTGCGCGAGCGAGGCCCGCCGATCGAAAAAACGAGATCGCTGCCCACTTTGGATAAAGATGGCGACGCTTGGTGTGAGAAGTGACATGTCAAGGCACTCTAGCGCTACGCTCTGCACTCTGTGTCTCAGGGGCAGATATGTATCAGGTTCTCGTTTATCGCATTTGTTGTTCTGCGTGATTGCTTTAGCAACACATAATTCAATCCAATGCACTAAATGCCAACCCCTTTACAGCTTTCGCTGACTGCGCAGTTTTTTCACTGAGTATGAAGGCTGATCTGTGTTCAAATAATGAAATGGACAAGTTTTTTGACTGTAATAAAAATAGGCGCCAGTGTCGTGAGTTTATTGACTCTCTGGTAGCGCATAGTCCTTCGGACGTAAATATATCAACACGTAATAAACGACGAAATAGATGGGGCGAATTCTGTCTACCCGGCGTCCACCAGTTTAGCGCACGCGTGCAATACGGCCGCAATGAAAATATCACATTGTTTTGCCGGCGCGTCCGCCGCAAACCTTGACCGGTCGAGCCGTGCTGTGCGCACAGTGAACGATGCGTCGATTACTGCTTATTAGCGCAAAAGCACGACCATCAAAAATCTTGCTTTTGCATCTAGCCTCTTGCTTGTGCATCGCTCGTTTTCATAGCAACTGTGACGGCAAGAATTTGGCCACCCCTGAAATTTCACCTTGGTCGATTTGGACCAAAATCGATATCCAACCGTAAGTGGGCGTGCCCAACACGATGGCTACCTCGAAATTTGGCCTGGGTCTATTCCAAAAATTTGGTCTGGACCAGCCCAGAAAAACTAGTTCACAGCTTTGAGGTTTGCGCCTTGTCGGTGTTATAGTGTGGCTTGTGGCTTCACGATTAACGTCACCGCGCTTTCGCACGCCACACATCGGTTTAAGCCGAGTTAAACCCCGGCTAATTTTTGGCCTTCACGTTGAGCTGTTGAATTTTTTCCGTGCTTGGTTATTTTTAGAATCTGTAGCAAAGCTCCCTTCACTCTGCAGTTCGCGCAAGGTGCGGCACGCTGGTCTTCTCTAATGCCGCACGATAGGAACCGCATGATAGCGCGTTAATGCGTCTTTGGGATATAACATACGCTATGATATGCGAATGTTTTAGCTTTCGGAGCCAGCCAATTAAACGTCGGAAGCCGCCAAACCATGCGAACATTACACCTGCTCACTGCACTGGTCTCGACACCAGCTGAGTGCTTCGTCAGGTGACGCCCGCATGTAGCGGGGCACGGTTTTGAACTCGGAGGGCAGATACTTTTCACCTCAACTGTGCACGTGATATGGATCCCAGTCGACCTATGGAAACGAAGGCGCTCGTCGATATACTCGCGAGCTCCTCCCCCCTGCACCCCATTATCAGGAGCACTTATACGCCAGACCACTTCGTCCAAGCTCCAAGGCGTGTCTGTGCAGACAGCTGCACAGACACGCCTTCCTGTCGCCGCACTTACATATGGTACCCCCCCTGCATGCCTGCATCGCAGGAGCACAGCCATGCTGTACCACATGTTTTGGGCATGCGAACAGAACCCAGGCATAGACCCACTCTCCAAAGCAACGGGAGGCTCCACACGAATCGGGAGCGCCAAGAATTACTGGCCGCCAGGGCCCTTGACGACCAATGGTGTCCCGTACAACCCGCTGCTCTTGCGTATAATAAAGGTGCTTTCTACAACAATGCCGGTGTGCAACATATTTCTCGGCTTCTGCTTGCAACTGACTACCCGGCTGTCGCTTCACTGCGTCTTTCTCTTGGGGGCATATGTATATAGAGCTTTGCTTCTTTCTATGAAGGAGTTGGGGCAGCCGTCTTGCATTCGCCCGGCGTGCACGGTGTTCCTATCCGACTCAGCCGCTGTGATCCTGTCCGCGCGATGCGCGTCTTTCGCATCCTTTCTTGTTTTTCTTTCGGCTCCCTTCTGCCTGGGCGTGGCGGCCTGTTTGATGCCAGTTACTATTTTATGCAAAAAGGAGTAGCCGGCGCCGCTGTCAGACACCGGAATCTCCTTTTATGCCTTGTCCATAAAAAATAAAGTGCCGTACACTTTCCTTGTAACGAACAGTGTAGCAGACGATTCGATTTTAAATGTACAGCGCCCGCGGAAGGGGAAATAGTTACGCTAAGAGAAAACTTTTTCAATGTACTGACGTTCTAAAAGTGTTTAGATTCGTTGATAATTTCTTTGTTTTCGTTGATAATGACTAGGAGTGCTTTCTACTAGTGGGAGCTAGTACCTTGCACGCTTTCGAAGTGCCTCGGATCATTAGCACTGACTTATGAAATACCAAAAACGATTTCATCTAGATCTAGGGCTATGTTTGTCGACAGGACTGATCTGTTGGGCCTTCGAGCCCAGTGGCAGTCAAGCTATGCCGTCGCTCTCGACAAATCCTGCTTGCATATCGCAGCTTTGCAAACCAAGTGCAGCGCCTTTCAGGCATTTGGATACCGGCCTTCACTGTCGGCGTCAGTCGCCGAAAGCCAGCTGAAAAGTGTGAACCGGCCCGTGAGTAAGCCGAGTGAAATGGACGAAGAAAACAGGCACAGAGTAGCGGTTAGTATCCCGTATTTTCATGGAATTTCGCGTAACTTGAAGAATATCGGAAACAGGAAAAGTGCGCACCTCAAAAACTGTCCATATTCTGCAGGACAGTAAACGCTGAGACCGCGAGAATTTGTTTTTCCCTTTGAAGGCTGGTGGAGCTGGTCCTCAGCACTTGTCTCGTTTTCAGGTACAAGTGCCGATAAAAGTACATGGCTTGAGGTACTTTATTTAGGGACGGGGGACAATTGCAGGCAAGAAAAGAAGGATCTAGTTGAAGGTCTCAATGAATATATAAAGCAGTTTGCAAGCGATGCCGATATTTCTCTCCTGGGGGACGTGAATGTCCACATCGACGATCTGGATGGAAACACAGATTGTAACGGGAAGTTGATGCTAGACATCTGTGAGCGACACAACTTAGTTTTTGGAAAATAGAGAAACTAAAGGTGAAGGACAAAGCAAGTGGGAATCCCGTAACAGGCAGAAGACCATTGACTACCACCTAATGTCGCAGGGCATCTATAGCAAACTCGCAATAATGAAAATAGACGAAGCCCTGAACAAAAGGGAAATAAAGAGAAAGCAAAAAGGTACGCAAAATTAAATGACGAAAAAACAGTGCAAATCGCGGCCGGCATAGAGGAAGCAATAGAGACACATCCCATGGAAAAGTGGGATTATAATCAGTTAGAACAACTCATTAGTACAAAAATAAAACAAGTAAAAGGAGTAAACCGCTGGAGAGGAAAGAAGAAGCCACGAAGTTGGTGGAATAAGGAAATTAGGGAGGCCATCGAACAACGACGGTTGGCATCACGGGAACACAGAAGCAAAGAGGGCGCAGTTATCTGAAGAGGAAATAGGCCGAAAATGGGAATCTTATCGGCAAAAGAAACAGCAAGTGCAGGTCCCTGTCCAGGCTAAAATAAAGCTGTCCTCTGATCGCTGGCTGGCTGAAGTTTGCGATGCACTTAAGGGGGGCCAAGAAAATTCTGGAACCATATAAGATGGCTGGGTAAAGTGAAGCACAGAAAGCAGGAACAGGTTCACGATGCCGAGGGAAAATGTTTAGAGGGAGATGATGCTGTGAACTACATTTCATCAGTTATAGCTGAGTCATTTAGGAAAGACGATAGGGTAATCACCCCAAATGAGCGTTCAACACAGGACAGCACAATAGAAAACAGCGTAGAACTGACCGATCTTAACTGAAAAAAAGGCGGAAGCAAATATTTCAAGATGTACGTCCGCAAGGATAGAAGAAATTCCAATCAAGCCAATTAATGAACTTTTCCCAAGAGGCAAGGAAACGGCGATAAAAGCATTGGTGGCAGTCATAACAAATAAGCAAATTCCGCACAGCCGGAAACAGAGTAAAATGAATTTGATTGATAAAATGAAAGGCGATAAGACGAACATAAAATCCTTCCGACCGATTGCGATAATATCAGTTATATACAGGCTGGCGATGCAGGCGGTGAAAATAAAAATGCAGACATGGGTAGAAAGTAATAGAATATTTGGAGAACTTCATAACGGGTTCAGAAGTGGTAGGCGCTTAGATGATTGCCTGTTCGTGCTTACTTAGTGCATAGAAATAGCTAAGGCGGAAAACAGACCTCAGTATTTAGCCTTCCTGTACATAAGCGGTGCATGCGACAACATGAAAAGGGAACTCCTGTAGAACGTAATAGAAGATGAAGGCGTCGGTCATTAGGTAAGTAATTTTCTACAGGTAATATGCAGAGAAAATAAAGTTGAAATCACATATGAAGCGATAAATTGTACAACTGTTAAAGTGCACAAAGGATTTAGGCAAGGCTGTCCTCTATCACCGCTGCTTTTCATGCTTTTTAAGATAAATATGGAAAGAAGGCTACAAGGAAGCAATCTAGGTCATAATCTGTCGTACACATTAGGCGGAAAGGCGGTTGAGCAACGACTACCAGGTTTGATGTATTCGGACGATTTTGTACTGTTAGCACATAGCCAGGAAGATGTGCGAACTTTGGTTAATTGCTGTAGAAACGAAGGGAGCACTCTAGTTATCAGTTTTAGCGTAACTTAGTCAGGTGCGATGATTTTCAACGATAAAACTGACGTGTTTGAAATAACCCGAGTGGCCGAATACAAATATCTCGTGGTATGTAAACGAAGGGCCCATATACACAGAAAGGCACGAGCAGTCTCTTAATGCAAAAGGGCGAAGAGATGCCGAGATAATGAAAAATAGGGCATTAGGGGGGGGGGGGGGGGGACAAATATGAAGTACAGAGAGGTATTTGGAAAGGAACAACGGTGCCGGGACTTACTTTTGGCAATGCGGTTTTGTGCTGAAGGTCACAAGTTCAATCGAGATTAGAAGTAAATCAGAGAGCTGTTGGAAGATTAGCACTAGGTGCCCACGGGAAAACCACAAACAAGGCAGTTCAGGGGGATATGGGCTGGGCAACATTCGAAGCACGGGAAGCTCAGAGTAAAATACTATACGAAGAATGCCTGAGGAAATTGGACGACAACAGGTGGGCAGCTATGGTACTTAAATACCTATGCAGAAAGAGCGTTGTATCACAATGGCGGAAAGGAAATAGGAAGCTAACCAGTAAGTATGCTGGACAAGAGGACGAAGAAAGAATGAGCATTAATGGAGAGGTTGAAAGTGCCGGAGGTAAAAATTGTATTAATTCCATGGAAGAGAACCATAGTGTAAAACTATATCGATACTGGAATAGGCAGATCAGGAAGGAAGCTTTCTATGATAACTCAAGAGGCAGTGTCCTACTCTTCGAAGCTAGGTCAGGGTGGCTGACTACGCGCACCTACAAAAAGAAATTCATCGACGAAGAACGACACATGTGCTGTGTGTGGTAAATCTGTAGAAACAAGAGAGCACCTCATACTCAAATGTGATGGTATCCATCCCGATGTCGATGCAGGCACAATCACTCTTCCCGAGGCCCTAGAGTTTAGAGATAACAATAGTCACGTAAATAAATCTGCGGTGGAAATTAGCAAAAAGCGCCTGGAAGATTCGTGGCTCAAAAGCAGAGAGGTGACATAAGATTATAAATGTATTATGACGTATTTAAAGAAAGTGGCAAAATTTAATGACAACTTTCAACACAGTTAAAGAAAAATAAAGAAAGAAAAGCTGAGAATGGTGGCAACTGCCCTCGTCCCGTTTTAAAGGGGATGCTCCTACCTGCCATCCGTCCATCCATGTTTGATCATGGTTTGTTTCGAGGTTTTTATTTTTTAAACAGAAAACCAACGATTCCTCCTTGCCGTGTTTAACAGACGATTAAGTGCCCATTTACCCATTCTGTTTGCAACCGCTGATGATAGAAGTGGTTTCCTTAAGGAAGTCGCCGACACATACCATTTCCTCCACTGTACGGTTTTCGTTAGAGTACCTATTCATTATATTCAGAAGACAGACGACAGAAGTCATGATTGATACGTTATTTCCTGTACCGATGTTCTGGCAGCCTTGCCTCTCATTTGTAGACAACAGTGCGTTAAAGCGGGTGCAACGGATGTGTGTTAATCGGCCGCCATGACTGTTTTTCAACTTCACACGGCAACCTTAAGAGTAAAAACGTGGCTTCGTGCGAAAGGAACTTTTGTACCGCGGTAAGTGAACTGTCGCTGGTGTCAGCAGCCAGAAACTATTGATCACTGCTTTGTATTTAGTCGTGATGCCATGTTTTTTGGCACATTCTTCAACGGACTCTCACAAAAGACATTGAGATTGCGACCTGTATTATGAGTTTTGCCTACAATGGAAGGTTTTGAGCTTCGATGCGATCTTTTTAGTGCTCATGCAAGCCTGCAGTGGGAGAGCCGCATGACAGATTGCCACGCAGAGCCGCCACGTTAATCGAAGTCTCTGTCCAGAGAGCAGTGTGCTATGGAGCGGGAGGTATATGCTGCGCAGGCTCGACCTCCTGCCTGGCTCCCTCTGCTCGATGCTTGCGTGTGTCTCCCGGAATTTTAATGTGCAGGCAAAGCGCGAGCAGGATGCTGATGTGATTGTGTATGACGGGTTACGATGCGCGACCTGGTTAATTCGGGCTTAAAACCTGCCAGGGTACCATGCAATAAAGAAAAAAAAACTGCGCCGATGACCTACAGTGCTATTCCGCAGCGGCCTTCGAGGCTGATCTGTTCGCGCCAACGCGTGTTCGACTCCTAGCCGTAGATATAGATGTGATTTCTTTTTTAACTGAACTTGGCGTCACTATTGCTAGGCAACGGCGGAAGATCCAAAGATGACTAGATTATTGCTCGGTGGTGGTGAGCGTAGGAGTGCTTTCGGACTAAAATATCCGCGGCGCTGGGCTGGTTGTAATTTACGGCATACATCTGCTGAAAGAAACATGCGGGTTTTGCGAATGGGTACCACTCCCCTAACCACGTTCTCGTTTGGCGCAAAATCCTCAACGACAAAAATCGGTCTTCATCCCAAGTTTTCATTAAAGCGCTCGTGTCGTCTCGTGTTTCTTCCTCTACGCCCTCTGTTTCGCGCTGCTTAAAGATGAATCCATTCCAACTCGCCCAGTTTTCTGTTCTCGTTTTCATTAAAGCTTTCTTTATTCAAGGCAGTCGTTTTGCGTCATTTTTGGCAACCCGAATTCACAAAGAAACATGTTGCTTCTGGAACAATACCTAAATATTCTATGCTTTTGTGCATCATAGTGTCGAAATAAATACAATAGGGCTACGTGGTGCGCTTATGTTAGGAAAATATTTAATCGATGGTATTATTGGTCTGACCAGACAACGAAGCTGAAAAGTGGGGCACAGATACTTTAAACTGTTTGTAACTTCAGCCAAATATTTTCTGAAATAAATGAGAAATAAATTACCTGATTTACTAGCACTCTTTTAAAGACTGAAGCCAGGAACCATCGAAACAAAGGAGCATAGGGGATTTTTTTTTATTTGTGGTTCTGGTAACGGCAGATCAATAGGGTAATTATGAAACGTAATGGATCAGGAACTTTGTTTGAATTCAGTTATTTCCATTATTGTTGACATTGTTAAACTTCCCTGCCCTCGTCTCTGATGGCCGGTTGGCTCTGGCTGGTTGCTCGTCGCGAGCGATGAATAACGATGGCAAATTGGCCGGGGGATCGTATACACGGCGGTTAGCAGTACGAATAGCACTTGGAATCCTCGACCGCTCGTCCGGCGACACGTTGTCGGTCGGGACAGCAACTCCAACTTCATAAAACAAAGCTGACTTATTAAAGACGGCAGGTGAGAAATACAAGGCAGGTGAGAAAAAGGCAGTTGAAAAATGGTTGTTTAAAAGCGGCCGAGACTGAGACGTGGCGCCCTTCTCCAGCTCTTTGTGTGGAGTA
Source organism: Amblyomma americanum (assembly GCF_052857255.1). Taxonomy (NCBI): domain Eukaryota; kingdom Metazoa; phylum Arthropoda; class Arachnida; order Ixodida; family Ixodidae; genus Amblyomma; species Amblyomma americanum. The sequence goes on from NC_135506.1 coordinate 137,012,518, forward strand.
GGTTTTAAGCCCTTCGATAATTGGGCGGAGCTTTGCCATTCCAACTCTCGCCTAATATCAGCCAATATATACCAGTGCAACGGCACAGCACATGCAAATGGATGGAGCCCAGGGCTCGCCAGAGCCAGACTGTGGGGAGCCCCAAGACTCCTCTAACGTGCAGGGGCGCGCGGTTTCGCATACACAGCTCAATACATGTGCAACCCATCGAGGCGCCATCGAGGCTCCCACGCATCGGCTCTGCTGTCTCCTCTGACAGTATAAGGAATCTCCTCAGCAGGAAAAGGTCGTTAGCTCCCTGCGATCCCGACAACGCTGTTCGTGGTGCCACTCACCATTTCCCACGGCCTGGGGCAGCGTCCGATGCGCGCCACACGAGGTCGTTGTTCGTTGCCCCTTGTGCACGGAGGGTCAGCAGGGGACGAGACGGTGAGGAAGAGACGTGGTGGCGGCTAGCGCAGAGCGACGAGTCGGCGCCAGAGCCGAAAGAATTAGCGCGGGTGTCGCGCCCCTCAGTAATCCCCCCCGACTTCCCACGGAGCCGACAGATCCCGGCGAAAGGGGCAAACGACCCACGTGCACCGGGAGCTTCTAACTTAACTGGCACTGTCCACATTCTTCACTGCAGTGGAATTGCCCTTATATGTCGTTCGCAGATATTGCACAACCTAGACATGCGAGGCTTCCTATTGTCTTTGACGGGCATCTTTTCTTGAGCATCTGTTTGCAAGATGACACTAATGGGATAATTGACATCATCCTTATCATCTCGCGCGCTACGTAAAAGCAGCGCAAACATCAGAGAGGAATGTGACTTGCAGGCAAGCACACAAGCTCAATTCTGTCAATTCCTTGAAAACGAAACCATAGCACATGAAGGTAAACAGAAGGGAGAAATGGTAACTTCCGGGGTCTATTGGACGCCAACTGTCGTGACAAGCCAAGAGGAGACCAGCGCTGCCCCAGCATCGTGATAGCAGCAGCGCAAACTACCAAATAAGTCTTTTCCAAACACAGGTGAGAGGTCAAGTGTAAAACCGCAGAATAAGTGTGGTCCTGCGGGTCTGAGTGTTCCCTCTTAATAACTGGTGCATTAGCTTGGTGCCGGTGTCGGCATCCGCTTGCCAGGTGCCTCGGGGGCAGGTGGATAGAAATTGACCTCTCCAGTTCTAAAATAAAAATATAGAGGAAAAGCGGGAAGACGGAAGTCTAGGCTGGCGTTTTCGTAATTCATGTGGAACTTAAATGCCCCGATGTCCGCCCCCCCCCTTTTTTATTTGCTTTTACGTGCCGATGGCATAGAAGAAAAAAGAGGTACCCGTTCAGCGCTCGTGTGCTTTTGTCTTCCCGTATCCTCGCTCTACGCGCTGTTTCCCTTCGGTATGCAGTACAAACTTACTCACAGGAAACTTGGAGACAGAGGAAAGAAGCGCAACTTCCAACATTAAAGTTGGAAGTTGCGCTTCTTTCCTCTGTCTCCAAGTTTCCTATGTACGTCCTGTTAGCGCACGCTGTTTAATAAGAAATGTGCCAACTAGCCCGTCAGAAAGTTCTACTTTAGTACCAACTAGTCCGATATCTTGCTCTTTTCAATGACATAGAGTTCATAAAACCATGTTTGGGTCCATTATTTTTGCTCTCGTAGCCTTTTTTCTTACCCGGCCTTTCTATTAAAATTACCCCGAGCCATCCCTTTGTAACCGCGGACTTGGTTGGACGAGTCAAAGTAGGAACTAGCGGACCATGATAATTTTTTTCCAAGAGCCTTCTTCCACAGCGCTCTTTCGAGCGACAAGTCCACGTCAGGACAACAACAGTCGCGTTGCCGCAGGAACACGCAGACTGCCCGCCGTAGTCTTCGCCTCAAAAAGAGAACCCGAGCGCGGAGTTTCTGCGACGGAACGAATTCATTGTCGCCATGCCGCCCCGCGAACTCAAACTTCAGAGCAAAACTCAGCGCAGCAGTAGTAAAATCAGGGTCGTCACTACTTGTTTTTGAAGGAAATCACTTTGTGCTCCAACCTTTTGTAGCGCCAGTTCTTCACATCTAAGCATCTAAGGCGACACACGGCGTGAATCGGGTTAAAGGCTCGTGGTGGCACTGCATATGGTTCCCTATTCTGACTAAGGGCGAGAAGCTGCCAGCCATTTTCTTGTGCGTTTAAGACGAATGCGCCGACGCGTAGACAGGACACAGAGTGCGCGTTTTCAGAGCGGACGAGGCGGCAATAGAAATATGCGCCCCTGAAGCGACGTTCTTGAAAAAGAGAGGGGGAAGGAGAGGGTTCATTCGCGCTTCGTAGCAGAAACCCCCCCGCCTGCGTTGCAAAATGGCTGCATGCATGCCCTGAAAACGGCAGTCATCGGCATTGTCCCTCCTTGCGCGTACGCAAATGCTGCAGGCGCTGTTCGCGCGAGTAGGCAGCGTATACAGCGGCACCGACCACGTGAATGCACAAGCGGCGTTTCTCAGCCTTTGGCGCACGGGCTTCCGCCCCACAAGTGGCGGCAGCCTTTCACTCCTTGTCTTTACAATTCCATCGGACCGCAGAGGCGTTTCGGTCACTGCTTCTCCTTTCTTGATGCGTCACTCAGCGAAGAGCACGCAGGCAAAACTGCCGGGAAAGTGCAGTGGCCGACGCGCTGCCGCCATTTACGGCGGTCGTCGTTCGCTGGGTCCCTCGGCTTTTTCTTGAGCTAGAGCACGTAAACAAAATGTTACGCTCCAAGCATTGATAAGCCACAAAAGAGTTCATGTCGAGACTGGAAGTAAGCCTCTCAGAAGCCGCTCGGTCGAAAGCTCGCTTCACCAGAAGCAGGCTGTGAGCCATTTTCGGCGGGCACTATACTTGGTTAAGAAGCTGTACTTGCAATATGCTCGGAAATGCCGTGAAATAACTCCAGCTCGCTCGCTCAGGTTGCAGACGGCCAATCTGTTTTATGTTCGTTTAATGACCCTCAGGTCCATGTGCACTACAAATGGTTACAGAGAAAGACGCAGCAGCGAAAGAACCATGCACAGAAACACAATATAAATAAAATATGTTTGTCCAAGACAAAAGCGAACGCTCACCAGCGATTATAAAACTTGCAGAAGCGAGAAGTGGACCACGTTGCTGTAAGCAGTCGATGCCAAGACATCAGCTAGCCGATTCCACTCGTTGTAGACGCGTGGGATAAAAGAATAACGAAAGCAGAACGGCGACATCTACTTTTTCTGGCGATCCAGTGAGAAAAAACACACTAGTATGAGCTTGCGTTGAGCTGGCTCTTTTATGTGGAGTTATTTTAAATCGCACGAAAAAAAGAAAGCCAGACAGGGATCCGTGCAGATCAAGATGCTGTAAGAAAGTGTGCGTTGTCGGGACAGCACTGCTAGACAATGATAGACAACAAAAAACCAGATATACACGATTTTAGTTTCGATACCTCGGCACCGCCATGATTGTTTTACCCGAGCGCCGCCTGCTGCCGACGCCATCATGGGCTGATGTTCTGCAGCCCGTGGGCTGCACACAAAGCAGCGTGTGATATCTGGCAGTGTCATCCGCCCGTTTTATTCCTTCCAAGCGTAGAAATGGTGCATGGGGGGTTCACCTCGTGTTAATCCTCGTGTGTGCTGTGCAATTAGCGGCTGCAACAACCAGCGGGAGCAAGCGACCAAGCTTCGACGGAGCAAACGATCAGCATCGGTGAGTTCGATGCTCGCAGTTCACGCGTGTAGGTTTTATCGCCGGTTGCCTGTAGGGCGATGCAGTGATGGCGTAGAAGTAGAGCGTCCACCTCGCGTGCAAGAGGACCAGGGCTCAAAGCCTGGTGCCGCGCAATTCTCCACCGGGTTAAAAAAGAGCGCGTGCCGATGGAATTGCATAACGAGGCCTGGGGTGCGGCCTGATCTCGGTGACCAAAACCGACAACGCACTCCCTCACCAGAACAGGACTTGGCAACCCTGGTGTAGTACTTGGCCACAACCTTCTATGAACAGACCAATTGACCATCGGCCCTCAGTCCCCAGCGGCTGCGGAGCAACTGACCATGGCAGTGGTCAGACCTATGACGCAGCGGAGGGTGGTAAGAAGGAGCTAGACACCGCAGCGGACACGGGACAGAGAAAGAAGACGACGCAGGGCGGTACATGCAACTAAAATTTTATTTGAAACTTCATGGCTTTATAAAGACAGAGGCACGTGTGATCCTACAATCAAGTAAAAAAGGGGAATGAAAAGCTACAGATAACAAGACCTAACTGACAGCAATGCACATGAAAGATATGCGAGTCACAATCTACAGAAATCAGACTTTAAAACGTTATGCAATGCTCATCATGCGAGTCACAATCTACAGATATCAGAAGTGTTAAAAAACCGTCGACCGCGTGTGGAAGCATGAAAACCACAAGACAAAGGAAGAAAAGAACGTCAAAAGGAAGCAGCCCAACCTGTTACCTGCCAAGGAAACCCAGGTCTTTTTGGAGGATGGAAACCGAAGGCGAAATAACGCATTCATCCGGTTGCGAGCGAAAGATGGCAATGGCCTCCATAATCTCTCTCTCAAGCTGCCCCTTCCTTCTTCCAACAATCTGGGTCTGGCTGAACTGCTGCGGTGTCTAGCTCCTTCATGTCTCACCAACTGGCCTACACATCTACCCTCCTAAGGTAGTAAGAATTTCTGGCTCCGGACGGACCGCCATTGGAATCTGAATCTGGCAACGTTTAACGCTGGAACTTTATCTAGTGAGGCTAGCCTAGCAGTGCTATTCGAGTAACTAGCGGGAATTAAATGGGATGTGATAGGGCTTAGCGAAGTTAGGAGGACAGGTGAGGCGTATACAGTACTAAAAGACAGACACATACTGTGCTACCGCGGATTAGGGGATAGGCGAGAACTAGGTGTGGGATTCCTCATTAATCAGGATATAGCTGGCAACGTAGAGGAGCTCTCTAGTGTTAACGAGAGGGTAGCAGCTATAGTAATTAGGATGAATAGGAGGTACAAGCTGAAAGTGGTGCAGGCCTACGCGCCTACGTCGAGCCATGATGACCAGACCGTTGAAAGTTTCTATGAGGACGTAGAATCGGCAATGAATAAAGTAAAATCACAGTACACTGTACTGATGGGCAAATTCGATGCGAAGGTAGGCAAGAAGCAGACTGACGGAAGACGAAGACATTTCTCGATCTACTGTTGCCTCAGCTCTGTTTCTTTACCTAATTTTGCGTAATTTACCTAGTTTTATTTGAATATTCGCGGACGTCAGAATCTTCAAGGCGGTACTGTCCCTATGGGAAGAGTACGGCTGCTCCGGCGCCGGTAAGCCTAAAGGGACCACTCCCAATCTAAGGAGGCTGGCTCGGAAGAGGCGGCCATGGCTTCCCAGGCTGCGGAGCGACCAGAACATGGAGACGAGCACCCGTCCAGCGAGACCTCATCGCTTAGTGGGGATGAGTCAATGATCGTCGACGGTGGCGAGTCAGTGGTCGATATGGGTGACGTGGACAACGAGGGCTTCAAGTTGGTGAGTCATCGCAAGCAAAGAACGATCGGGATCCCGGTAGTGGTTGAGCCAACAGAGAAAGGGGTTGATTTAAGAGAGAAGAATCCCATCTTACTTTTCGAGGCCATTCAATCACTGATGGGATGAGTTCCGATTCGTATTCAGTTCACGATGCACTGGGCTCTTCAGCTTGATGTCTCGACGGAAGAGCAGGTTGACAAGCTCCTGCAGAGCTCTCAGATTTTTGGCACCAAAGTTAACGTGTGGTTGCCCCATTCCTACATGAAGAACACCTGTGTTATTAAGGGTGTACGAAAGTGGTATTCAGAACGCGACCTACTTGATTATCTGAAACCACAAGGTGTTCTGCACGTGAAACGGCTTGTGCTTCGTGTGGAGTCTCCAGGAAAAGAATGGGCTGCGAAACTTACCAACTCTATCGTGTTGACATTCGCTCCCAAATCAGCGCGCCCCGAAAAAAATCATCTGGGATGCACAAAACACACAGTTGCATATTTCATTGAAGCTCCTCCACAGTGTTTTAGATGCCAACGGTTTGGGCACGTGGCCAAAGTTTGCACAAAGGATCGACGCTGTAAGCGGTGCGGAGGCGACCACGACTTTGAAAAACTTGCAAGGCCGATTTTGCTTGCACCAATTGCGGTGGGGTTCATCCAGCGAGTTTCGGAGGCTGCCTCTTCTGTGTAAGCGTTCTGCACCGTCGAATATCCTTTATTGCTGGTCCCAAAACCCAACCGACTGATACGCCCGTCCCAGGATTAGACGAGTTCCCAGTGTTTGAGTCTGATGCTGTTGCGTTACCCAACGATGTCCCTAAGAGACCTGTGTCCAGCAAGACGCCAAGGTTCATTGCGCGCGAGCCGGTTGTTCGACCTCCAGCAAAAAAGTGTCCATGTTCCTGAGCGACCGGATCACAGCCAGACTCGACGGCAAGGGGGACTCTCATATGCACAAGTGACAAAAAAAAAACCAGCTACTGCGGCCAAGAGTGTGTCCCCGTCGGCATCTTTTGTCGATCTTGTGAGGGCGTTGCGCAAAATAAGGAGCTCAAAAATCAAGGTATCTCTCACCTTCTTCATCACATCACATCACATCACTTTATTTTCCTTAAAGACCCCTTGCGGGGTGTTACATAAGGGGTGGGTTTTTATGAAGTACAGGTGTTCAATGCAGTCATGAATGTTCCAGGGCAGGTGATGGCAGCGATATCGTGGGGAAGGCCGTTCCAGTCAGCTGCTACTCGGCAAAAAAATGAATTAGAGAAAACAGTGGTACGGGCACGTGGGCGCAAAACTTGAAGAGGGCGACTGATGCGATGGGATCTGCGCGGCGGGGGTGCGCAGATGTAGGGTTCTTGTCTGAGTGGCGAATAAAAAAACTTGTGAAATAAGACAAGACTGGCAGTGCGACGGCCAGCAGAAAGATTAGATAGACCTGATTGCAATTTTAGAGATGATATGCTAACGTCGTATGAATACGAGGAATGAATGAATCTGGTGGCCCTGTTCTGCACAGCTTCGAGGGCGTTTGTTAGATATGCTTGGTGAGGGTTCCAGATGGCCGATGCGAATTCCAGTTTAGTTCTGATGAGTAAAATGTATGCTTGTAGTCTTACATGTTGAGGGGCATCCCGCAGGTGACGTTTCAAGAAGCCAAGTGTTTTATTAGCTGATGATATCAGGTTAGTCACATGCAGACGCCAGGATAAATCATTAGAAATGGTGATACCTAAGTATTTGTACGACTGGACGAGGTCGACACAGGAGTTAGAAATTGTGTACTGGAAAACAAAAGGATTTCGGCGGCGGTGAAAAGACATATACTTACATTTGTTAGGGTTGAGTGTCATCAGCCGCTGCAAACACCAGTTTTGCACATGGTTTAGGTCAGCCTGTAGGGATTCTTGGTCAGAAGGGTTAGTGACTGAACGATAAATAACGCAGTCATCAGCAAACAGACGGATATAACAAGATACATGCTGGGGTAGGTCGTTAATATAAATAAGGAATAACAAAGGACCGAGAACGGAACCCTGCGGGACGCCTGAGGTTACTGGAAGCGGGTGGGAGGGCTGATTATTAATGAAGACAGACTGAGAACGATGCGTGAGGAATTCTTTAATCTACGCGATGATGTTTGGATCTAGGTTCAGCTGAGAGAGTTTGAGAAGCAAGCGTTGATGAGGTACTTTGTCGAAAGCCTTAGCAAAGTCTAGGAATATGGCATCAGTTTGTAGGTTAGTGTCAAGGTTGGCGTGAATGTCATGAAGAAAAATGGCTAGCTGAGTTTCGCAGGAAAAACCTTTCCGAAATCCATGTTGGGACGGATGGAAGAAGTGATTGGAATCTAGGAATTGTATGATTTGGCTGTAAATGACATGTTCCATTAATTTGCAGGGTACACTTGTTAATGAAATAGGGCGATAATTAAGAGGTGAATCAGTAGTACCTGTTTTGTGGGTGGGAACGACCTTCCCCACTTTCCAGTCGTCAGGTATGGTTCCTTCAGACAATGATTGCGTAAACAGTGCACAAAGGATACTGGAGCAAGCTAGTTTAGCATTCTTTAAAATTTTTGAGTTTATATCATCTATGCCGGTAGCGGATGAGTTCTTTATTTTATCAATTATGCATGAAATTCCGCTACTGTTGAAAGTTATGGGTTCCATGGCTGTGGTGATAACAAGTGGTAGTGTAGAACAGAACAATTCGGATTCGTCAGTAAAAACGGACGAAAAAGCAGTGCTAAATGCGTTTGCACATTCGGTATCAGTCATTGTAACACCGGCACTGTTAGTGAGGGTGATAGCGCGCGTTTCTTTTGGGTTTATCACTTTCCAGAATTTTTTGGGGTTATCGATTATCATTTTTGGTAGGTCGACTTCGTAGAAGGAGCGCTTAGCTTTAACAATCGCGGCCAAGTACAAGTGTTCCACTTCATGGTATTTTACCCACGCATTTGGGTTTCCGTGTCGCTTCGCTGTACGAAATGCGCGATTTTCTTATTTTCGAGTCTTTTTAGTGTTTTGGTGAACCACGGCTTCTGATTAAGCGTCCTAAAACTGCACGTCGGGATATATTTATTGGTTACGTCAGCTATTTTATGTTTGAAGAGTGTCCAGTTTTCATTTACACTTCTGCTATGAAAGGATGTTTCAAACATTGACAAGAAGTTATTTAATTCATTGCTGATTGCTTCGTAGTTTCCCTTGTCGTAGAGCATAATAGTTTTCCGGGAAGGTTCTTTTAACACAGGTGTAAAGCTGAAAGTGGCATGAATTACTTTATGGTTGCTGATTTCGCGGAGGTACGTAAGGGATTCCAAGCTATCTGGATGAGTGGTCAGAATGAGTTCTAGAGTGTTAGCTGCTTCTCCTGCGACACGTGTTGGTTCAGATACTAATTGGGTCAAATTAAAATTAAGACAGACATCAAGGAATTCTCTCGACTCTTCCTGACTGACCATGGGCTGAGGTTGACTATTCCAGTCGATATTGGGGTAGTTGAAATCCCCAAATAGGAGGATATGTGCCTTAGGGTGCTTTGAAACCAGTTGATTTAGGATATTGTGAAGCTTGCGAGGAAAGTCGGGACTACTTCGAGGTGGTCTATAGCACACCCCAATTAGAAGTGACAGGGGTGAAGCACGGCACATGAGCCATAGTATTTCCAAGTCCGAGCAGACATTGATGACGGAGCATGATAACTGTTCGTTGACGGCAATTAGAACTCCCCCTCCTCGGGCTTCTTTCCTATCGGCGCGAAAAAGACGAAAATTTGGCAAATCAAACAAGATCTCTGAGTCATTTATATCGCTGTTCAACCACGTTTCGGTTAATACAAGTAGATCGCTGCCTGATGATGAAATAAGGTTTGACACGATATCGCGTTTCGGCAAGAAGCTGCGGATGTTAGTAAAGATAACCGATAAGGAAAAGTTGGCACGAGGAGTAGGTGGGGAATAATGCGGTGGCCGGCAGGGGTGAGTTGATTGTTAAGATGTTTCTTTAACAGTTTCAGAACTTTCATAAAAAATGTAACGCTTTGGGCCGATATGCAGCGTTTTAAACCGCAGGGAATAAGACACAGACTTTGCCTTAGCGAAAGCTATAAGCTGTTTTCGGCAATTCTGGACGCGGCGCGAAAAATCTTCACCTACGCTGTAGCCTGTATCTTTGAACTTTGGACCTTTGGAAAGAACTGATTCTTTTGTTTTGAAGGATGTAAATTTGACGATAATCGGGCGTTGCCGATCCTGAGAGTGTCTTCCGAGGCGGTGAGCACGTTCAATTTTGATTGGGCTTAACTGGATATCAAGGTATTGAGAGCAGTGGCGAGTGATTATTTCTTCGGATTGCGAATAGGTTTCAGAGGGGTTGGTATCAGGTAAACCATAGAAAATTAGGTTGTTTCGCCGGGAGCGGTTTTCAACGTCTTCCAGGCGAGCCTCTAGCACACTAACTAGGCGAGTCGTTTCGGTCGTAGTGGTTTGGATTGCTTCTAGGTCAGTGCGCATTGTAGACAGATTTCGGCAGTGAGTTTCTAAAGTGCTGAGACGGGTGGTGAAATCTGCCATTTTTTGGTCCATTGAGAGAAGTTGGCTCTTAAGCTCCTGCACTTCAGTTACTAATGTGGTCTGGCTAGAAGACATCTTTTTTAGTTCGTCAAGAATAATGTCTAGCTTGTCAGGACCGGGGTTGCTCTCAATATCACCACACGACAGTAACAAAGAATGAACAACGTGAAGACACTCAACACTGATAACAAGGCAGCACTGAGGGCTCGGGAGCTGCACCAAAAAATAGTTACTCGTTTTCTTTGAAAAGAGACTGTAATGGCCACCAACCTGCATGGCGAAGACGAGCGGATTAGAGAACTGTGTTGTGGCACAGCCACCGAGCCCACAGAGTGCCGGTGACGGTCGCTGTTCATTTATAGTTGACACGTTGAATGTAGTCGCTGACGATGGGGCCTTCCAATCTGGTCTGAGGATCCAGTTGTTTTCAGCCGATATTGCAGGAAAAGGGGCGTTTTTGGTTGCTTGTTGATGGGACCTCCGTAAGCTGCGTCGTGCAGGGGCGCATGCTCGATCGCGCTCGACCAGGGAGCGCAAAACATGCCAGGGAGCATGACGCAGACGATGAGGGGTGAGAGCACCTGCATGGCGAAGACGAGCGGATTAGAGAACTGTGTTGTGGCACAGCCACCGAGCCCACAGAGTGCCGGTGACGGTCGCTGTTCATTTATAGTTGACACGTTGAATGTAGTCGCTGACGATGGGGCCTTCCAATCTGGTCTGAGGATCCAGTTGTTTTGAGCCGATATTGCAGGAAAAGGGGCGTTTTTGGTTGCTTGTTGATGGGACCTCCGTAAGCTGCGTCGTGCAGGGGCGCATGCTCGATCGCGCTCGACCAGGGAGCGCAAAACATGCCAGGGAGCATGACGCAGACGATGAGGGGTGAGAGCACCTGCATGGCGAAGACGAGCGGATTAGAGAACTGTGTTGTGGCACAGCCACCGAGCCCACAGAGTGCCGGTGACGGTCGCTGTTCATTTATAGTTGACACGTTGAATGTAGTCGCTGACGATGGGGCCTTCCAATCTGGTCTGAGGATCCAGTTGTTTTGAGCCGATATTGCAGGAAAAGGGGCGTTTTTGGTTGCCTTGTTGATGGGACCTCCGTAAGCTGCGTCGTGCAGGGGCGCATGCTCGATCGCGCTCGACCAGGGAGCGCAAAACATGCCAGGGAGCATGACGCAGACGATGAGGGGTGAGAGCACCTGCATGGCGAAGACGAGCGGATTAGAGAACTGTGTTGTGGCACAGCCACCGAGCCCACAGAGTGCCGGTGACGGTCGCTGTTCATTTATTGTTGACACGTTGAATGTAGTCGCTGACGATGGGGCCTTCCAATCTGGTCTGGGGATCCAGTTGTTTTGAGCCGATATTGCAGGAAAAGGGGCGTTTTTGGTTGCCTTGTTGATGGGACCTCCGTAAGCTGCGTCGTGCAGGGGCGCATGCTCGATCGCGCTCGACCAGGGAGCGCAAAGCATGCCAGGGAGCATGACGCAGACGATGAGGGGCGAGAGCACCTGCATGGCGAAGACGAGCGGATTAGAGAACTGTGTTGTGGCACAGCCACCGAGCCCATGTTTTGCTTGGGGCCCTGCGTTCACATGTTCCAGCGATCTCGCCTGGTAACCTGAAGAACTTCCTACAGCTGGTGCTTTCTTTTGAGTCCCTAATTACCACCTTCGCAGAGAACTTCCTTGCGATCTAATATGGATGGGGTTGTGAGAATACAGCGGCTGTGAGCATACAGCTCGGCTCTCGAACCCCTTCTATTGCATCCGTGTACGTGTCCCCGCGGAATAAGGTAGCATTGGATTTATTTCTACAGCAGCTCGGCGACCTTTGCCCAGCTCCTCGAATCATCTGCGGTGATTTCAACGCCCATCATGCCGTCTGGGGTGACAGAAACACGGATTTCCTTGGACGCAAACACGTAGACGTTATTGACAGTTAGGACCTGTGTGTTGCCAATGGCAGAAGCCCCACTTTCTTCCGGCCTCTAGCCTCAGCGACAGCGATAGACCTGACACTGCATTCACCTGACGTCCGCGTGAGATGGTCAACAGCGCCTGACCGCATGGGAAGTGATCACTATCCTATATTTGTGTTTGCTGCCGACTTTCGTATGCGTGGTCCTAAAATTAGCAATGTGGTCAACTGGGAGAGGTACAGAGAGCACCTAGAACGTGTTTCCAGTGATGTTGTTGACAAAATGATTTCTAGTAAGCTAGCAGCAACTACGGCGGTCAAGTTACCTGATCATTTTCCGGCCCCGGATTTAAAACTGCGGAACCTTTGCGCAGCGGAAAGGGCGGAGCGCCAACTCGCGCGAAAGAAGGATGACAGGGAACTAAAGACGACCTTCAATAGGCTGAATTCTGTGGTTAGACGGCACACGAACAAGCTGTACAGGTAGCAATGGGCCTCATTCTCCGCTAGTTTGACTGTGTTCTCACCGATGACGAGAATATGGCGAGTTACTGGACGGCTTGCTGGAAAATCTCGGCCTTCGAAGCCTTTTTAATTTCTTGCAATACGCAAAGAAAAACCTATTGCGTGCTTGGCAGAGGAATTTGCAGACGCACTCGTACGTGCTAATTCTGGAATATATATATATATATATATATATATATATATATATATATATATATATATATATATATATATATATATATATATATATATATATATATATATATATATATATGCACCACCTGCCTCCTCCAGGTGTATCATGGACGTCCCGTTCACGCTTTGTGAGCTTCAGACTGCGCTCAGTGGCCTGTGGCGCCGGTGTGCACTAGGTCCCGACGGCATCACCAATGAAATGCTGAATAGTCTGCACTTGCAACTCAGCAAGGAGCTCCTCAACTTCATCAATCGAGTTTGGGAGACTGGCGATGTTCCTCCGTCATGGAAGGTGGCACGTGTAGTTCCAGTACTGAAGCCTGGCAAAGACATGACAGACCTTGCCTCGTATCGCCGTGTGTCATTGAACTCCTGTGTAGCTAAGTTGATGGAGAAGCTGGTAAATGAATGCTTATCGTGGTGGCTTGAGGACAGCAAGGTACTGCCAACATGTATGACAGGATTCCTCCGAGGTCTTCGTGCCCAAGATAGCGTCTTAGACCTGGTGAGTCACATTGAACCCCAGGGAGCTTTCGGTCTTTCCACTTTAGGCATTTTTCTTGACGTTGCGAAAGCTTACGACAACGTGCTTCAGAGCTCCATTCTAAACACTTTTCTAGGCATGGCCATACAGGACCACATGTTAAGATTCATTTACATGTTTATAAGTGATCGCACGGTTTGTATACGGTTAGGGAGCACGTTAAGCACCGAAAGGGTTCTATCGTTAGGTGTGCATCAAGGAAGTGTTCTTACCCCCACGCTCTTTAACGTCGTAATGGCTGGGCTTCCCGATTCGTTTAAAAAAAGTTGCAGGCAAGTGCGTATGTCAATATATGCTGACGACATCTGCATTTGGATTACTGGCTACCAACACAGGCGATTAGCCCTGATAGCTCGACGGGCTATACTTTCGGCACAAGGTGTGCCGAAAGCACCTTCAAGGTGTGGGATAGTCTCTGTCAGTGGAAAAATGCGGCTTAGTTCTGTTTCCAGTTGTACGAAGACGTCAAGCGCGGTCGAAGATAGACCTCAGTCACTCTTGCATCCGTCAATTCAACCTCACGCGTTTCCTGGGCGTCATTATTGATTCCCGTCTACAGTGCCGGAAAGCTGTATACGCGATTGTTTCATCTACATCTTCGCGTCTCAACGTGACACGCGAAATTGCACGTGAGCAATGGGGAAACCATCCTTCTTCAGTGGTCAAACTTCATGGAGCGCTGGTGGTCAGTTGCATAATGTATCAATTACCTTTAATTTCCCCCTCAGCATCACAACATGTACGTCTCGAATTTGTCCACAGAAAGGTCGTAACGCTGCCCGCCACATTGGTGTTCACTGTCGTGATTGTTCCTGCCAGCCTCTGTATGACAAAAGCAGAATTGTTGATAGACATAAAGAACAGCTGACTAGAGAACTTATCGAAGCGTCTGAGATCTTGAAGATGGGTCAGAGGTGCGTAAGCACCCCTTCTGTCGCTATCTTGCAGAAAGAACATGAATATTTGCACACGTGTTAGCCTTGTGTTATCATATACGTGCCTGGTTGGAGGGATATCTGTCACGGTTCTGTGTGTGTTTTTTTTTCTGTTTTTCTGTTTTTTCAGTGTCCCTAGCGCCTTTATAAGCATGGCTCACTGAATAAAACATTCTGTTGTTAGTCAGCGCTGTGTATCGTCCTTTCTTGTCCTCTGGCCTTGTGCCGTTGCGCTGTTTCACTGGAAATCAAGTCCTAAGAAGAGCCATTGGAGTTCTTCATGTGACTGAATAAGGCAGTACTTCATGAGTCTCTATCGAAACCTCCTAGCCTTATTGCTTCTCAAAGACTACTAATGTATCTTGACCGAGTAGGAGAGACGGTAGCTGGGCGATCCCTTCTCCAACGGCTCTGCAAGAGATATGAGTCGAAGGCCTACTTGGCACTCAAAACTCTTAGTTCTTTAGGCCTTAATGTCCGAAGGCAAAGGAAATGGTTGAAGCCCCCTGGTCTTTTCCGACCCTCGATTCATCATCATCATCAGCCTTACTACACCCACTGCAGGGCATAGGCCTCTCCCATGTCTCCCCAATTAACCCTGTCCTTTGCCAGCTGCATCCACCCTTTGCCTGCAAACTCCTTAATCTCATCCGTCCACCTAACCTTCTGCCACCCCCTGCTACGCTTACTTTCTCTTGGAATCCACTCCGTTACCCTTAAGGACCAGCGGTTATCTTGCCTTCGCATTACATGCCCTGCCCAAGATCATTTCTTACTCTTGATTTCGATTAGGACGTCATTAACCCGTGTTTGTTCCCTCACCCACTCTGCCCGCTTCCGGTCTCTTAACGTTACACCTATCATTTTTCTTTCCATGGCTCGCTGCATGGTCCTTAACTTAAGCTGAACTCTTTTCGTTAGCCTCGGCGTTTCTGCCCCGTAGGTGAGTACCGGTAAGATAAATCTGTTGTACACTTTCCTCTAGAGGGAAATTGGTAAACTGCCACTCATGATCTGCGAGAATTTGCCATATGCGCTCCACCGAATTCTTATCCTTCTAGTTATCTCCCTCTCATGACATGGATCAGCTGTCACTACCTGCCCTAAGTATACGTCTTCCGTAACAACTTCTAGGCTCTCGCTGCCAATTGTAAACTGTTGTTCCCATGCTAAGCTGTTGAACACAACCTTGGTTTTCTGCATGTTAATTTTATACCCATCGATCTGCTCTGCCTGTCTAACTCATTGATCATGATTTGCAGTTCACCTCCTGAGTGACTCTGCAAGGCAGTGTCATCAGCGAATCGCAGATTATTTAGGTATTCTCCATTTATTCTTATTCCCAACTGTTCCCAATTCAGGCCCCGAAATACCTCCTGTAAATATGCGGTGAACAGCATTGGCGAGATCGTGTCTCCTTGCATGACGCCCTTCCTTATTGGAATTTTATTGCTGACTTTATGGAGGAATATAGTAGCTGTGCAGTTGCTATATATATATCTTCCAGTATTTTGACATAAGGCTCTTCTACCCCCTGATTACGCAATGCCTGTATGACTGCTGAGGTTTCCACTGAGTCGAATGCTTTCTCGTAATCAATGAAACCTATATATAGAGGTTGGTTATATTCTTCGCATTTCTCTATCACCTGACTGATAGTGTGAATATGATCTTTTGTAGAATATCCTTTACAAAAGCCTGCCTGATCATTTGGTTGATTAAATTATAACGTTGCCCTGACACTATTAGCGATTACCTTAGTAAATACTTTGTAGGCAACGGATAGTAAGCTGATCGGCCTGTAATTTTTCAAGTCCTTTGCGTCTCCCTTCTTATGAATTAAGATAATGTTTGCATTCTTCCAAGCTTCTGGTACATTCGAGGTCATAAGGCATTGTGTATACAGGGTGGCTATTTTTTCTAGCACGAAGTCCCCTCCATCCTTCAACAGATCTGCTGTTACCTGATCCTCCCTAGCTGCTTTTCCCCTTTCCACTGCTTCTAAGGCTTTCTTTACTTCATCTTTCGTTACTGGCGGGATGACGCATTGCTGTGCACTGCTGTCTTTATCATTAACGCTCTGATTACATTGGCTACTGTACAGGTCTGTGTAGAACTCTTCGGCTACGTTAACTATCTTATCCATATTTTTATTTATTTATTTATTTCATAATACTGCAGGCCAATAGATTGGCCCATGCAGGAGGGGCTATACAAGGCATTGAAAATGACAAATACTAAGAAAATACATGGGGTTACAAACAATGAGCAGAATAACTAAATACAACGCTCATTTACTCGAGAAAATGCTTCTCAAGAGCTTTACTAAAATTTGAGGACTGGAAAATGGCCTCGGGAAGAGAGTTCCAGTCGGAAACAGTCCATGGTAAAAAACTGTGCTTCAATGAGTCAATCTCTGCAAAAATGGGTTCCAGCAAATGAATTCGTGAATGGTGTGTTTGGCGCGACAATTGTTTGAGAATTTCAGGGCGGGGCATGTTTAGTTTATGTGTTAAAAGGTTATGCATAAACAACAGACGGGAAATTTTTCTGCGTAATGACATTGCCCTGCTTGTCTCTTCATGCATACATCTGGTTTTTACCTATGCCTAGTTTCCTCTTCACTGCTTTTAGGCAACCTCCGTTCTTTAGAGCATGCTCGATTCTCTCCATATTAAACTTCCTTGTGTCGGCTACCTTGCGCTTATTTATTAACTTTGATAGCTCTGTCAGTTCTATTCTGTCGGTAGGGTGAGACGCCCTCATGCATTGGCACTTCTTAATCAGATCTTTCGTCACTTGAGATAGTTTTCCGGTATCTTGTCGAACTGTCCTACCGCCTACTTCTACTGCGCACTCCGTAATTATTGATGTCAGATTATCGTGCATTGTATGAACATCAAGATCGTCTTCTTCAGTTAAAGCCGCTTATCTGTTTTGCAACGCTATCCTAAGCTCCTGTGCTTTCCCTCTTACGGCTAACTCGTTAATGGTCTTCTTCACTATCTTCTTCCGTTCCCTCTTCAAGTCTAAGCTAATTCTAGACCTTACCATTCTGTGGTCGCTACAGCGCACCTTTCCTAGGACGGACACATCCTGAATGATGCCAGGTTTAGCGCATAGTCTGAAGTCGACTTCACTTTTAGTCTCACCATTGGGGCTCTTGCAGGTCCACTTCCGGTTTTCTCGTTTGCGGAAGAAGGTATTCATGATCCGTAAATTATTTCTATCTGCACATTCAACTAATAACTCTCCCCTGCTTTTTCTAGTGCCTATCCCATAGTCACCTACCGCGTGATCGTCAGCATGCTTCTTGCCCACATTCGCATTGAAGCCGCCCATCAGTACAGTGTACTGCGATTTTACTTTATTCATTGCCGATTCTATGTCCTCAGAGACTTTCAACGCTCTGGTCATCATGGCTGGATGTGGGTGCGTAGGCCTGCACCACTTTCAGCTTGTTCCTCCTATTCAGCCTAATTACTATAGCTGCTACCCTCTCGTTAATACTATAGAACTCCTCTACGTTTCCAGCTATATCCTTATTATTGAGGAATCCCACACCTAGTTCTCGTCTATCCTCTAATCAGCGATAGCACAGTATGTGCCCGTCTTTTAGTACTGTGTACGCCTCACCTGTCCTCCTAACTTCGCTAAGTCCTATCAAATGCCATTTAGTTCCCGCTAGTTCCTCGAACAGCATTGCTAGGCTAGCCTCACTAGATAAAGTTCTAGCGTTAAACGTTGCCAGGTTCAGATTCCAGTGGCGGCCTGTCCGGAGCCAGAGATTCTTAGCACCCTCCGCTGCGTCACAGGTCTGACCGCCGCCGTGGTCTGTTGCTCCGCAGCCGCTGGGGACTGAGAGCCGAGGGTTAATTGGTTTGATCATAGAAAGTTGTCGCCACGTACTACACCAGGGTGGACAAATCCTGCTCTGGTGAGAGAGTGCGTTGTCGGTTGTGGTCACCGAGATCAGGCCGCACTCCAGGCCTGGTTATGCAATTGCATCGACACGTGGATTTTTTTCTTTTGAAAACCGGTGGAGAATTGCATGGCACCAGGATTCGAGCCCCGGTCTTCTTGCACGCGAGGCGGATGCTCTACCTCTACGCCATCGCTGCATCGACCCTCGATTGTAAGGTCACAATTCCCCATGTTAGCGCAAAGCACCGCTCTCCTTTGGCAGCAACGCGTTCGCTTGTGCTTGAACACTTGGAAACAGAGTATGCCCGCCATCTTCAAATTTTCACGGATGGTTCTGTGGACAAGGTCAAACAAGCCAGCACAGTGGCTTTTTACATTCCTTCTTTGGACTGTAAACGGTCCGTACGCTTTACTGCTCTCGTATCCTTCCCAATGCCTGAAAGTGTCGTTATTGAGGCGCCTTTACGGATGTTAGGGTCTTGTCGGGCTCAACCTGTTGTCCTAATTGATTCAAAATCTGCCCTTCAGAGGTTAGAGCGCGGATTCCCTACTGATGCCTTGTCTAAAAGCTCTCTTCGCTTGGTGCAGAATCTGCACTGCAGAGGCTTTACTCCATATTTCCAATGGGTGCCCTCTCTCAGAGGAGTCAACGGTAATCAGGTGGCAGACAATCTTGCCCATAAAGCTCTCTCAAGGATTCCATGAAAAAGGTACCTGAAGATGGAAAATCTCTGCATAAAAACGGTTATCGATCATTTTAGTACCCTGTGGAGTGCGCCCCACAAGCCATGTGTGACCAAGGGACTGAGAAGATCCCAAGCGACTCTACTACATCGAATTCGCACGGCCTCTGCTCGCACTCCTGCCTGGATGCATAAGACGGGCATAGCATCGTCTCCGCTCTGTTCATTATGTGGTGTGTGCGGGGATATCGAACATTATATTATGTACTGCCCAGAGTACACCCCGCGGAAAGGTATGTGATGCTCGCTTCCTTCAAGAAGACAGGAACCCGTCACAGTACAGTTCAGGACACTGTCTACGCGAGGGGAAACCAGACATGCGGAAGGGAGGCTGCACGCCTTCTTTTAACATTTCTGCAGGACGCGGATCTTGTTTCTTAATGGTGACAGCTGGAACGGACTATGGCGTACTGTGATTGAATGTGTGCGTAGACGGTGTCTTCCGGGGTTGACTACGTTATACAGTTAGGGAATGTGTGTATGGATTGTGGCACTACAATGACCTATGTTCTACTTTGACTGAATATGTGCACAGATGGTGACTTCTAGAGTGGGCTGTGATGTGGACTGTGTGGATTCATTGTGTGCATAGATGGTGACTGCGGGAGAAAATGTGTGCTATTATAAGAAACTGTGCGCATGGCGGGGTAGATGAGACAGGCTTTAGGACATTATTAATATAGAAGGGACGCTACGGTGGAGCAACTGCCGGCAGATAAAGCAAGGCTAACCCCACCTGTAGCATTAAACACCTCAACTCAACTCAAGCAGGCTGACGTCCACGGGGTAGGTGACTATGGGATAGGTTCGAGAAATAGCAGGGCAGAGTTATTAGTCGAATTCGCAGCTGGAAATAATTTATGGATCATGAACACCTTCTTCCACAAACGAGAAAACAGGAAGTGGACCTGGAAGAGCACCAATGGTGAGACTAAAAATGAAGACAACTTCATACTATGCGCTCAACCTGGCATCGTTCAAGATGTGGACGTCCTCGGAAAGGTGTGCTATAGCGACGACAGAATAGTAAGGTCTCGAATTAGCTTGCACACGGGGAAGCAACGGAAGAAGCTAGTGAAGAGGAAGTCCATTAACGAGTTAGCCCTAAGAGCGAAAGCACATGAGTTTAGGATAGCGCTGCAAAACAGATATTCGGCTTTAACTGAGGAAGACGATCTTGATGTTCATACAATGAACGATAATTTGACAGCCATCATTACGGAGTGCGCAGTAGAAGTAGGCGGTAGGACAGTTCGACAGGATACCGGAAAGCTATCTCAGGTGACAAAAGATATAATTAAGAAACGCCAAAGCATGAGGACGTCTAACCCTACCGACAGAATAGAACTGACAGAGCTATCGAAGTTAATAAATAAGCGCAAGGTAGCCGACATAAGGAAGTTTAATATGGAGAGAATCGAGCATGCTCTAAAGAACGGAGGTAGCATAAATGCGGTGAAGAGGAAACTAGGCATTGGTAAAAGGCAATGTCATCAGCAATATGGATAAGAGCGTTAACGTAGCCGAAGAGCTCTACACAAATCTGTACAGTAGCCAGTGTAATCAGAGCGTTAACGAGAAAGACATTAGTGCACAGCAATGCGTCATCCCGCCAGTAATGAAAGAGGAAGTAAAGAAAGCCCTAGGAGCAATGGAAAGGGGAAAAACAGCTGGGGAGGATCAGGTAACAGCAGATCTCTTGAAGGATGGAGGGGACATCGCGCTAGAAAAACTAGCCACCCTGTATACACAATGCCTTATGACCTCGACCGCACGAGAAGCTTGGAAGAATGCAAGCATTATCTAATTTCTTAAGAAGGGAGACGCCAATGACTTGAAAAATTACAGGCCGATCAGCGTACTATCCGTTGCCTACAAAGTATTTACTAAGGTAATCGCTAATATAGTAAGGGCAACCTTAGACTTTAATCAACCAAATGATCAGGCAGGCTTTCGTAAAGGATATTCCACAATAGTTCATATTCACACTATCACTCAGGTGATAAAGAAATACGCAGAACATAACCAACCTCTATATATAGCGTTCATTGATTACGAGAAAGTATTCGACTGAGTGGAAACCTCAGCAGTCACACAGGCATTGCGTAATCAGGGGGTAGAAGAGCCTTATGTCAAAATACTGGAAGATATATATAGCAAAAGCGCAGCTACTATAGTCCTCCATAATGTCAGCAATAAAATTCCAATAAGAAAGGGCGTCAGGCAAGGGGACACGATCTCGCCAATGCTATTCACCGCCTGTTCACAGGAGGTATTCCGAGACATCAACTGGGAACAGTTGGGAATAAGAGTAAATGGAGAATACCTATATATTCTGCGATTCGCTGATGACATTGCCTTGCTGAGTCACTCAGGAGGTGAACTGCAATTCATGATCAATGAGTTAGACAGGCAGAGCAGAAAGCTGTGTCTAAAAATTAGCATGCAAAAAACCAATGTAATGTTCAACAGTCTGGCAAGAGAACACCAGTTCACAATTGGCAGCGAGAGCCTGTAAGTTGTGAAGGAATACGTCTACTTAGGGCAGGTAGTGACAGCTGATCCGGATCATGAGAGGAAAAGTAACTAGAAGAATAATAATGGGGTGGAGCGCATATGGCAGGTTCTCTCAGATTATGAATAGGAGGTTACCAATATCCATGAAGTGAAAATTGTACAACAGCTGTATCTTACCGCTACTGACCTACGGGGCAGAAACCTGAAGGCTAACGAAAATAGTTCAGCTTAAGTTACGAACATCGCAGCGGGCCATGGAAAGAAAATTGGTAGGTGTAACGTTAAGAGGCCGGAAGCGGGCAGAGTGGGTGAGGGAAAAAACGCGGGGGGTAATGACATCCTAGTCGAAATCAAGAGGAAGAAATGGGCTTGTGCAGCGCATGTAATGCGAATGCAAGGTAACCACTGGTCCTTAAGGTAACGGAGTGGATTCCAAGAGGAAGTAAGCGTAGCAGGGGGCGGCAGAAGGTTAGGTGGGCGGATGAGATTAAGACGTTTGCAGGCAAAGGGTGGATTCAGCTGGCAAAGGACAGGGTTATTTGGAGAGACATGGGAGAGACCTTTGCCCTGCAGTGGGTGTAGTAAGGCTGATGATGATGATGCCTGTAGGGCAAACGTTGCACATTGTTGTACGTTGGAAAAGCGAAAGCGAAATGTGCTGAAACTCAAGATCGCATAGATCAATCGAATATCTTGTTTTTCTTGGAGCACAGCTTCCAATTAGCTCTTGCGCTGCCTGCTTGGACATGGCGAGTGTGACAATTTAGATGCAGAGCTTACGACCGAATACTCCGTTCACAAAGTGAACATTCAGGAGACAACAGCAAGCTCTGTGACCAAAAAGAATTCACGTCTGATCATTGCAGTGTTTGTTTGCGGCGATACGCCCGATGAAATTGAAATTCGCTCCCTCCTGCCGCTCGCGTAGGGCTGTTCATACTATGAGCGTTAAAAGCCAGTTCACTGAAAGCCACTCGTATTCTCGCCTACTTTGCTCCCGCCAGTACTCATTGGCCCACAAAGACCAGAAAATGTGTAATTACACGGACTGAAACGTTGGTACGCTAATGAAAGGCTATTACCGCTTATTGACAAAAAGTATGGTGGAGCTCCCATAAAAAAAAACGTAAACCAATAAGCTCCTGCCTGTGCCACTACGTATAACAGGCATAGCTGTACCCGTGTTGAGAATTCCAATCTTAGTCGGGTAGGGGTACTGCTCAAGTCGCTGCGTTTGTCTTATCTCTGGCACGGTCATGCATAGTAGATTTCCTTACAGTGTATTCGATGTGATTTCAGTCTAGTGATTCATTACAATGCATGGCAGAGTTTACCGTCCCGTGCATGCCGGATGTTGTTTCTTCTTACGTGGCCGTGGCTGCATTTTGAAATGCTCAATTTGCAGTTGGGTAAAAGTGCTTCTGGCCGCTATCATTCATGCCATTGTGCAAATTAAATTACTATTTTTGTAATAACAGCATGTTTTTTTTTCAGGTTGCGATGCCCACACGCTCCCGATATTCGTGAACATGTGGGGTGGCGAAACGAAGTTGTGGCCACACTTGCGAAGTCCTTAGATCGTGTACTGCTGAATTAAATTAAAACAGCGTTGCCATGACCACTCAAAAGCTTGATCGCCTAAAGTTATGTACATGGTGTAGTTTGGCAAACCAGGCGCTGTGCTACGTTCTGCGCCCGATATTAAGCACGGGCAATAGGTTTTCTTCTGTCTGCATTTCATTCACAAAATGCGCTGATGCCTAAGCTTGTTGTTGGCGCAAGTATTTTCTGTTCGCTAACTGCGTCCACCACTAATCCAACTCGTGGCCGGCGGGAAAGCGGTGAAGAAAGAGACATCGCGGAGATCTTCGCATATCATGGTGCGCGTACATACTTGCGCCTTTTTTGTTCTGTTTTTATTTTTTACTTCCGTCGACTATTGCCGCAACCGGCAATAAAACATTGATGTCTAGAGGACGTTGGCTTTCCGTAGAACATTTTAGCTTTTGTTGTACAGACGCAAACACGGACTTGACTGGTGGCTAACCAGCTGAACATTGCTCCGCGCGCCGGATTATCAGCCCAGGGGAGGATAGCGACAGTGACGTGTCGCGTAGCGCACGTGTTTGAGAGTATTTCTCCCTTTCCTGCCCGCTCCTCGTAAAATGGTGCATACCCAGTGAGCTGTTGCCGTTAAAACCTTGTACTGTTTGGTATACCAATTCTGCGCGTGATTCAACCTTGAGGGCGCCGCTCTCGCTACTGCAAGGAATTTGTCGCCCGCCGTTCTTCGGTCTGGCTACGGCGCCGATCGGCTTCTCGCTCGGCGGCGAGCCTCATGAGCACGAGCGACATGAGCGTCGTTTTCATTCACTTTGTACTGTCATTGATGCTGGTGCCAGTTCTCTGTCTGTTTCAACGATATCTTTTGTCGTTCTCTTGAGAGGACAAATAAAAGGGCAGCTTGTCCGCCATCCACGAATGCTGGTTTTTAGGTTGGTTTCCATTCTCCGGCGGACTGCGGATTGAGCCCTGGCTGAGCTCTCACTCAGGGAGCACTGTTTAATAGCTGCGGCTGCTCGGGAGAAGATGCACAGAACAGATTAGAGCGCTGCCGTTGGTCTTCGCGGCTCCCACATCTAGCGGCATTGTTGCGTTTATCACTTCTTTTAACCTCTCTGTCGGCGTCCCTTCATTTTCTTCTTCCTTTCTTCGCCCCATCACCGCCCCTGTATTCGATATCTCATCTTTCCCTACTGGACGTTTCGATTAGTGATTTTGGACGGGCTTCCTCCACACGACAGCTCAAGACACACCGTAATAAAAATAAATAAATTGACGTACATATGGGCATGACTGCGTCGTGTAGTGCACTAACTTGACACGCCTGGCAAAATTGATCTTCAGAATCGTGGAACAGGTCGCTAATGACCTTTAAGCCCGTTAAATGCCAATGCCTGCATTTTCCCACCGTCAAACCCACTTTCATTGCCCGTACGCATTCCCCGGCACGCCGCCGGGAGCAGCGAACCTGCAGAAATAGCTTGGTATAACGCCTTCTAATGATGCCTTGGAGAACGCTTCTTCGTCGTCACGAAATGTAATCAATCTTTGGTCTTTCTGAAACGTTATGTTGCAACATCTCACTACATGAGAAATTGCTTGCCAAAGCAGAATACAAATCTCATCGGCCACTTACAGGGCACCGATTCTGAATCGCGTATCATTAAATGGAGAAAAAAGCACAGCACGATCGACGATCGACCACCGTAATCCGGTCACTTACACCCAGAAGCAGAGAAGAAGCAGACACAAGGAAGAAGCACTGAGACGTGGACGAGGCTGCACTGATCTGGTGGTCAGTGCAGCCTTGTCAACCTCGGTGTATTTCTTTCTTCTGGTTCTTCTCTGCTGCTGGGTTTGTTTGGTTTTATTTATTGGGTTTAACGTCCCAAAGCGACGCAGGCTATGAGGAACGCCGTAGTGAAGGGTTCCGGAAATTTCGACCACCTGGGGTTCTTTAACGTGCGCTGACATCGCACAGCACACGGGCCTCTAGAATTTCGCCTCCATCGAAATTCGAACGCCGCGGCCGGGATCGAACCCGCGTCTTTCGGGCCAGCAGCCGGGCACCAAAACCACTGAGCCACCGCGGCGGGCTGCTGGGTTGAAGTCATCATGCATAAACTAGCTCAACGATCCACCTTACTAATGTGATCCGCTTCCACGGAGACCCAGAAACGCCCGTGCAGTGGCAGGCGTGCTTCCCTCGTGGCCCTCTGCGCATGCGCAGCCAGCACCTCGAAGAACCGGTTCGGGGTAGCGGATCGCGGATCATGGATCGCGCTTGGCTAAACCTCTATGTTCCCTCCTTTCCTCCTAAGGCATCGACGATGCAGGTATTAAATCATATTCCCGCTCTGTAATACTTTCTGATCACCGCCGCATTGCCAGCACATCCCAGTATCCACTTCTTTCTTGTTCTACAAGCTTGCTCTACAAGCCGACTGCTTTCAGTTCCGCGCCCGCGTCCTCGGGCTACCGCCTTCACTGCCTGTTTTCTCCTCTGAACTGCTACCGTTCTGCATCTTCGCCTTGTGTCACCCTCGTGAAACGATGCATCATGAACCTATGCATGAAAAATGCCCTCGAATAGTCATGCCCGCTCCTAAACATCATCAGCTTTCAGGAACAGGTAACAAGGCTTCTCGAAGCAGGGTATCCAGCTGATATCTGCATTGGTCTAGCTGAAAACACGCTATAAAGATACACCACAAGGAGAAAGAGTGGGCTCAATCAGAAGACAAAGCGAAAGGCGGTCATTCCGCACACTCCTTGTCTATTTCGCAACCTCCTCACCCCCCCCCCCTTTTTTTTTCCAGATTTTCTTAACCCCAGAGAACCAAGGTGTCCTATGTAAAACAACTTTTCCCACCGAACAACGGCCTCTAAAAGCCACAGTCTACCGTCCACCTCCAAGAAAAAATATCTTAAATGCACGATGGCATTGTGCATAATATCCCGTTTCCTTGTGGCAAGCACCATGTTGATCAATCCGGAAGGCGCTTCAATGAAAGGCTTCGTGAGCACAAACAAAACATCAACACTTTCACAGGCAGTAATTTAGTAAGGTGTGGGGGCGGGCTAGTTGCTAATGCATTGTAAGACAAAAAGCGCAAAAAAAAAACACGGACGCAAAGAAAGACGAAGGACAAGCGCTAACTTCCAGCTGACGTTTATTCGAAACATCGAAACTTCAAGCGCTAACTTCCAACTGACGTTTACTCGAAACATCGAAACTTCAAGCGCTAACTTCCAACTGACGTTTATTCGAAACATCGAAGTTTCGATGTTTCGAATAAACATCAGTTGGAAGTTAGCGCTTGTCCTTCGTCTTTCTTTGCGTCCGTGGTTTTTTTCGCGCTTTTAGTCTTACAGTAATATAGCTTGGCACTGTAAGAAGTGCGGCTGTTTCTCTTTTCTGGGAAAGTGTTTATTCTTGGCCAGAAGCAAAGATAAGTTGACTCGTGAAATAATAGAAGGTTCGAAGATCACACTACTTTGCAAGATAACTGTGTTAGCACGCCTTCTATCTCTCTGTCCAAAAGAGAGATGGCCTTCCAAATTTTTGGAAAGCGGTGATTCAGCTTTTCATAGTCTTTTTCCTCGCTTTCACGGTTTTTCTGACGCATGCGCCGGTTAGCTTTCATCTCACGTTCGCCTTGGTTGTCTGCGGTTCTTTCAGTTGGAAGTTAGTGCCTCTGGTGCGTGCGTTTGTTCTTTGTCCTTCGACTTGTTTTCACTCTGCACCTCATGCAATGAATAAAGAGGCTGCTGAAGGGAGCCACTAACGCTTTCTCGTCATTACCTGAAAGAGGAGCTTTAGTGGCCCACAATTTTTAATTACGTTATTTTTGTGCTCAGCCACGCGATTTATAACCATCATCATAACCCTTTTTTCTCCTTAAAGTTCTCGTTAGGAAAAATACATAGAAAAAGGGGGGGGATGACGAGGGTGTCTAGTGGTCATAAACAAGAATAAAAAAGAAAAAAATTAACAAGATCAACAAAAGGGACAGAAACGTCAAGTAATCAAATCAGAACAAACAAAAAGCAGCAATCTATGTAATACTACACTAAAACCAGAAGCAGTGCAGTAATACATCCTAGAGAGCTTTGCGACAAGGTCGCAATATATGGTACACACTAAAAGTAAGGAGTCAAAACAAAAAAAAAGCATGAGGCGCCTTTTGCAGATACCAATCATACGAGAATCCATTACAATTTAAAAAGCCGACAGCTAAAGCGCGCTATGTTTGTCAAAATTCCGAAAGAGCACCATGAAAAATATCTGGATCGTCTATAAACAGCTGAGTGACATGGAAAAAAAAGCGGGAGCAGTTTCACAAACTAAATAGCAGGTAATACAATTACGGAAATAAGATTGCACAGCTCTTCAGCCGGATGGTTCTAAAAAAGTTCGTTACATCGAAAGTGGTCTTTGATGGAGTAGCACAAAACGATAAAGAACAAACTAGAGGGAGCATGACGAGGTGGGAAGCTTTTTGCGCTGGTTAGTCAGAGGTTACGGAAGACCAACTATCCCAACAGCATGTGTTACTCAAATTGGGAAGTGAAGCAATACAAAGCAATGGGGAGAAAGCAGTAAGATTGCCCTAGTGCGCATCAGTTTTCACTGCTCCGTGCTACGCCATTTCTATTTCTGTGGAAAATATAATACACAACATCGAAAAAATCGTCACTTACACCGACTCTCTCAGCCAACTAACTAGCCCTGCAACATGCTTTACTTAGCCGTAACACAAGGACACGCAGTCAAGATCTGCAGGCTACCTAGCCACATAGGAATCAGGTGCAACGAGAGAGCTGATACATGTGCCGCAGCAGCTTGTAATGCAAAAACACGACAAGCAAATATACCGTATAAAGACTGTACGACATATGTACGCAGAAAACAGAGCAAAATGGGAGGCTACGTGGGATAACGAAGTAAAAACAAGCTACACGTGTTGAGGCTGATCATTGAGGAACGGAAATCATGTAGTCACCCGCCTTCGCATCAAACACACTTTATGTACACAATTTCATTCCCATGAAACAAGATAAACCAGGCAGTCGTAGCAGAGGGTTACTGGTGTTACCAAACAAATCGTAATTTAGGGATGTACACGTTGGTATCTGAATTTGTTGAAAGCACAGGTGAAAACAATCTTCATTTGATTGCGCATTCGCGAATCATTCTTTATTTTCCCAATAACCGACCACTTACCAGTGAGCGCTTGTGTCGTGATGTCGTCATCTTCTCTGCGTCTTCGTCTCTTATGCGCTCGTTAACCATGAATATTTACCAACTAGCCCAACTTTTCACGTTAGCGCAATGCTCGTAAGCAAGCTATAATATTGTCACGACTGAAGTCACAGGGAAGGTACACGTTGCCGAGGACCAGAGAATAAGGTCGGCTTGCTCTTGACGAAGAGACCCTAGCTGTGGCAATGACACCGCCCGCCCGTACCATGACTGTCCCTTCCACCCCTTCGTCCTGTCTCATCCTTCAGACCCCACGCACCCCTAAACCATTTCACGGTGAGCAGTTTGAAGACGCCGAGGACTGGCTAGCTCACTACGAAAGGGTCGCGACGTTTAACGGCTGGGACAACGCTGCGAAAATGCGGAACGTCTACTTCAGCCTTGAAGACGCTGCTCGGACATGGTTCGAGAACCGCGAGGCCACATTCTCTACGTGGCCGGCCTTCCGAAGCCAGCTCCTCTGTACGTACGCCAACAGTGACCGCCGAGAGAATGCCGAGCGTGCCCTAACCTCTCGAGTTCAGCGTCAGAACAAAGGGGTCGCAATGTACGTTGAAGACGTCACGCGCCTTTGCCATCGCGCCGACCCGTCCATGAGTGAGGAGAAGAAGGTGCGGCACCTGATGCACGGCGTCAAAGAACAGCTTTTTTCCGGCCTCGTGCGGAACCCGCCCACCACCGCCGCGGCGTTTCTGGCTGAAGCTGTGACCATGGAGAAACTGCTACAGCAGCGATGCAGCCAGTACGGTCGGCCGCTGAATTCTATCTCCACACTACCGCCGTCTGACCGAACCGACTGAAGTCACAGGGAAGGTACACGTTGCCGAGGACCAGAGAATAAGGTCGGCTTGCCGTTCCGATCACAGAGTCACAGAGACAAGCACCAGCGCGCCGCTCGTGCCCACAACAACCGCTTCGTCGTCGTCGGCATCAAACAAGGCTGTCGCGCGGCGCTAGGCACGTGGCAATATTCTAAAAATATTACAGCACCCTCCGAGAAGCCGACATACTCAATTCGGCGTTTGGCATATGATAGCCTTATCTGCCTATGCTCCATAAAACCCAACGCAACACGCAGTAATACAAACGAAGTGAGCTACACTGAACAGAAGTGGCGAAATATGTGGTAATACAGAAAAACTGCATTTGCATTTCAGAATATTAAACTGCATGAGCCAATGGACCACAATTTCTTGACTAGGTTTACGCAGTCCTGTAGCTTTCCTAGTCAATATTATTAGAAACAACGCGATAAAGACGGACGGGTGATGAAATTACTATACGGCACCTCAATGATGAAAACTAGGAAGAGGGACGGAGCAAGAACAGATAGGTCCCTGAGGTACTCCAGAGATTACTTCAATAGTTTAAGATAGTGATGGTGTGGAACTGTGAGCTATTGATTAAAACGAATTGGATCTAAAAGACGATTAGGGGTTCGAGTGACCAGTTTCCTCGTTCCTTCTGCAAATCTAAGCGCATTGAAGATTTCATCCGGCGGTTACTGCTTCTCACCTTGCGGAGCACCTTCACATCCTGCACGATGCCAGGCTGCGCAGGCAATTTAAAGTCTATTTCATTTTTAATATGGACATTCGGGCCCTTCCACGCCCAATTCCGATTATCCCTTTTGCTGAAGAAAGTATTAACGATCCGTAAATTATTTCGTTCTGCGAACTCTATTAATAGCTCACCCCTGGTATTTTTAGGACGTATGCCATAGTCGCCCAATACCTTGTCTCTTGCCTGCTTCTTTCCTACCTTGGCGTTGAAGTCACCCATCTGTACTGTGTGCTGTGTTTTTATTTTACTAATATCCGATTCCACGTCTTCAAAGAAACCTTCGACTATTTGGCCATCATGACTTAATGCAGGCGTGCAAACTTCTACTACGTTCAATTGGTGCCTCTCACTAAAAGCTTAATCACGATAACTGCCTCGCTCTCATTAATACTCTAGAGTGCTATAGAATGTTATAGATTTCTTAAATGTTGCTAGCAGCACGCTTATTAATCAGGAATCCCACGTCGCGTTTTGATTTTCCACTAAACCGTGGTACCACAGTACGTGGCCACCCTTCAGCCCTTTGTAGGCATCTGCCTTCCTGACCTAACTAAGCCTTATTAAGGCGGAAACTTGGGCTAGTTGGAAAGCGTTCGAAATCATTTATGCTAGCGCTTAGTGAACACACGAGACAAAGAACACAAATACACAGGACAGACGCTAGTCTCCAACTGCCGTTTATTCGAAAAGCATTGAATATAAGACATCTCAAAATGCTGACAGTCACACAAGAAAAGAAATGTTGTTCCTGAGCGTTGCGTTGCTACGGCGCGTGTGTGAGTGTCAGCCTTTTGAGATGTCTTATATTGAATGTTTTTCGAATAAACGGCAGTTGAAGACTAGCGTCTGTCCTGTCTATTTGTGCTCTTTGTCTCGTGTGTTCACTAAGCTAGTAAAAAGATTCTAACTAAGCCGTACGGCAGCTCATTTCTTTAACGCCAGTATTCCTGCTTGTTGTTACATGTTCATGGTTAACGAGCGCAAAAAGACGACGACGAAGAGAGGAGACACAAGCGCTCGATGAACGCCCATGTTTCGTGCTCAAGTGGGAGAAGGCGGCTGCAGTTGAGCGACCGCGGATTAGGCTGTCCTCAGAAAAGATCCAACACTTTCCTTTCGCACTCCACTTTCTCATCAGCGCAAGCTTGCGACGGCCAGAAATCAAGTGATAGAAACAGCGGAAAAGACAAGGACGTGACACGACAAAACAGGCGCTGAACTAACAAGTGAAGTTTATTGCGAGATTAGGGGGGTTTATTCGTCACACAAAACAGAAACAAAAGTGCGCCAGTCGGGCTGCTATCAATTCATGAAAAGCATGAAGGGTGACTTTAAC
The DNA here is from genome assembly GCF_052857255.1 of Amblyomma americanum. Taxonomy (NCBI): domain Eukaryota; kingdom Metazoa; phylum Arthropoda; class Arachnida; order Ixodida; family Ixodidae; genus Amblyomma; species Amblyomma americanum. The sequence continues at coordinate 137,043,624 of NC_135506.1, forward strand.
GTGCCAGACGACGCAGAAAAACCAGGTTTAAATGTGAGCCACGATAAAACTGGCATTCGTAGCTAAAGAAAGAGAGAGAGAAAAAAAGAACAATGGTGCATCATGTTGGACAGTTACGGCAACGGAAGGGAAAGAAAGACTAAGGTGTTAACATAGGCGAAAGTGGTTATTCAGGTAAGCAAGCATCTTCTTGTGCGGTGCGATCATCGGTGTGCTGACACAATCTTGACCAATCTTGGGAATGCACACGCCCCGTATATCTCAGTTTTAATATGCGGCACCAGTCCAAGAAAGGAATACAGTATTTACACGGCGCACAATTCAATAACATATTACTCCCAATTTTCTCTCTCTTTTTTGCCTTTGAATGCCAGTTTTATCTTCGCTTATAGTTTCTAACTTCGTTTTAAAACCCCGTCTAGCATGTTAAATTACCCTTCATGCTCCTCATCAGCAGATAGTAACCCGAATGGCACACGTTTGTTTCTGTTTTGCGTGACACATAAAGACTCCTTGTCTCACAATAAACTTCACTTGTTAGTTCAGCGCCTGTGTTGTGTCACGTCCCTGTCTTTGGCGCTGTTTCCTTCACTTCACTTCATGGACCCACTATAGCTCGCCGAAAAAACCGTATTGAACGGTGAGAAATCTGACCCGCTTAGTTCCTGATGGAAAATTAAAGATGCCTGCCTCGGGCTCTGTCAGTGGGTGGCGCCGGACTGAAGGTAGTGCCCATCCTTGTTTTTCTCGGCTCAGTCCACGCGTTACTTCGCAAATTTTTTCAGTATGCATACAAACCAACCAGCCAAAATTTCTGCCCTCCTATGAAGGTAGGCCCCCGAATCTCAAGCGACTGTGGCCCTTGATTAAACGCCCTATTTCCAATAATCACAATGTAGTCACTTCTGACAAAAAAGGTTCCTAATTACTGTCATGGCCAGAAATTCTAGAGACGAGCAATTTTCCTAAGGCAAGCTGCTTATGGACAGAATTTTTCCCATACCGTAACACTGTACTATGAGAGTCAATATATCCACTAATCCTTCCTCGAGACGCTTGTGGTTCTCCTATATAATGTCCCACACACACACACCTCACCGGTCTTCATGGCAGTCTTGAGTACTCGGTGCGAGAGCAGGAAAAACATTAAATAATGATTGTGCTGCGCATCGCAAGACTAGACCATTCGCATCAGCAAGTTCATAATAGCGCTTTACAATATTCCACAGTGGCCTCACAATTAAAAGTGGTGCCCAAGAAAGCTGGACTTAAATGCCTGCTGGGTTATTGCCTGATAAGGGCTGCGTATGTTAAATAAACATTTAAGGCTGTGTCTGTTGAGCCTGACAAGTTAACAAAACGTGCTGGAGACGGGCTGAAAGACTTAAATTTGCTTTGCTGTCAAGAGTCCGTTAAGTCGAAATGTATTTATTTGAAAAAAAATTGTTTTGTGTTGTGGTTGTCCTCATGAAATGGCACATGCCCACACAAAGGGATCGGCCAAGAATTGGGGTTCACAGAGTTTCTCAGATGAATTTGCGGTGTTTTGTTGTGTCGTGTTGTTGTTGTTGCCTTCGTGACGTGTTGTGTTGTCTTCTTCGTCGTCATCTTAATTTCACAATTTCTAGACGTATGCATTTCCACCGATGAGGATCGCACGCGGTCGACGTACTGGCTTCGAACCGTGAAGCCGCTTTTCAGTTTAGATCAGGGCAATCGAAAATAGTAAAAAGAGGGATGACATAAAAACAGCTTGCTGTATTAGCTCACTATATAGCTTTAGCGTTCGGCTGCTGATCCCAAGGCCATGGATTCTATCCTGCCATCAGAGGCCGTATTTTTGTGGAGGTGAAGTACAGCAACGCCCGTGTGCTGCGCAGTGCCAGGCCACTAACGCCAGATGGTCTAAATTTTTCCGGCTCCCTACACCGCGGTGCCCTACAGCTCATAGCGCTTGTGTCGCTCCGGCACTTTAAACCTACAATTTAGAATTCCCATTCGCTAGATAATAGTTCTTTCAGGCCATTAACAAAATCATTCAGCCGCCAACTGCACAAAAATATAGATATTCAGCAGCAAAGGCAACAGATACGATAGATCTATGGTTATTCCTAGCGCGCATATAATGGCATGGCGTATTATAATATTTCGAACAGGTGCAACGTGGTGGTCATTTCCTCGGCTGATAAATTGACGTCGATATTTCGGAAGGTAAAGGACAATGATAAGCGTAGGAGCGACAATGGACCGCTCGGGGTGCAGGGCTAGCGACCGTTTGTTGAGCGTCAGCGATATCCCAATACCCGAGAAAACTGCATCAGCACTCGTTCACTACAGTTTAGGCTCTTTGTGTAATTAGGTTTGTTTACATGAGTCCGACAGCGACGGGTCGAGTAGGGGCGCGCCAGATGTCGGGCTGACCACCACGACGCGACCGCGTTTATATGAACCCGTTTTCTGTCGGGCAGAGATCGCCGCTACCCCTAGCGTCGAGCAAGCAAACCACACGCGGATGCTAGAAGAGGAGCAGCGCCCAGGCTTGCGCAGCGCCGCCAGACCAGACAGGAGGCAGGAGAGGAGGCGGTAAGCCGAGGCGGCAGCGTATACATGCTCCTTCCCACCGGGTCGGGCCACAGTCGGGACGAGTCAACCCACCCCCTGCAGTCGGGCTGGCCCAGCTCGACTGGAGGATCACTTACTGGGGGTCTACATGAGCCCGACAAAAGTCGGGTTAAGTCGGCTGTCGGGTGGAAAACCGGTTGTCGGGCTCATGTATACGCTAGGGGGTCGAGATAAGTGGTCGTCGAGTCGAGCTGGGCCAGCCCGGCTGCAGGGGGTGGGTTGACTCGTCCCGGCGTTGGCCAGAACCGGTTGAAAGGACCATGTATACGCTGCCGCATCGGCTTAGCGCCTCCTCTCCTGCCTCCTCTCTGGTATGGCGGCGCTGCGCAAGCCTGGGCGCTCCTCCTCTTCTAGCATCCGCGTGTGGTTTGCTTGCTCGACGCTAGGGGTAGCGGCGATATCTGCCCGACAGAAAATGGGTTCATATAAACGCTGTCGCGTCGGGTGGTCAGCCCGACATCTGGCGCGGCCCTACTCGCCCCGCCGCTGTCGGGCTCATGTAAACAAGGCTTAGCTCGACTCCCTAGCGTATACATGAGCCCGACAACCGGTTTTCTGCCCGAGTGCAGACTTAACCAGACTTTTGTCGGGCTCATGTAAATCCCCAGAGTAAGGCAGCTATAGGTGAACGGGAGAAAAAAGTGACAGGCATGCAGTTCTATAATGACAGCGCCCGTACTTCAAAGTCCATATCAATGTCTATTTGTTGAATAAAAATTCAACCTATAGTTCTGGTACGTCCCATCGTTGTCTACCGTAATTCATCATTCAGTCTGTCTGCACTAAGAGCGTTCAAGTCACTGCAGTTAGGAGCCTCTTTACTCTCACTAAAGGACTGATCTCTACTAATCTGTTCGCACCAAGCGATTTGGCCAACGTATGCCATATTACATGAGAATGGGTGCTCTTGTATTACAGCTCGTGTGCACTTGACAAACCGCATTTCAAGTTGTTACCTCCCTCCTCCTCTTCCTCCTTCCATCCCATATTACGACAGCAGCCTACAACTGGCCCTACTCTCGCTCAGAAGAAGAAAAACAAAAAGACATCACGAAACAAAATCGCTTTTTCAAGTTTTTAGATTGTGCGACATTCGGAGTCTATGAAGAATGACTGAGTTTTTTTCTTTTTGTTACTCGCGGGAAGCTTCCTGCAGCCCAGTTTTACCTCTTTCAGTAACTTTCATCAGGCAGAAGAAATGGCAGAAAAAAAGAAACATTATGCCACCTAACGCTTTCGTGTTAAAAAAAAACAAACAAGAAGAGAGATGTTTGTCGGCGACAAAGACCGAGGGAGAGGAGAGAGAGAAAGGAAAGGAGATGAACTCTCTGCGAGAGAACTGAACGAAACGAGAGGTAAGGAAATGGCGCAGTATCTCTCTCACATATCGGTGGACACCTGAACCGCGCCGTCAGGGAAGGGATAAAGGATGGAGTGAAAGAAGAAAGAAGTGCCGTAGTGGAGGGCTCAGGAATAATTTCGACCACCTGGGGATCTTTCACGTGCACTGCCATCGCACAGCACACGGGCGCCTTTTTACATTTCGCCTCCATCGAAGCGTGGCCGCCGCGGTCGGCTTCGAACCCAGGCACTCCGGATGAGTAGACGAGCGCCTTAACCACTGGGCCACGCGGCGGGTAGAAAAGTGAACGCATGTTCACTTTTTGCGTCGAACAGCCGTGGTCCACCACTGTTCGTGAGGTGGGGCGATGGAGAACAAAGCTGCCCCCCCCCTCTCCCCGTGTGCTTTTTAAATTGGTATGAGCTGTCAGCAACGGAATAGTCTCTCTGCAAAGCAGGTCATGTTGTCGATGGCCCATGTGTCCATCCTACCGGACTGGTACAGAATTGCAAAACAAGAGCATTCTATTCATATACGGCAATACAAATGTGTAAATCAGTGATCTATACTTGGCCAAAAACCGCCAACTGCAGTTTTTTTCTATTTTATGAAATGATGATGTGCGCTGTTTGCGATGTACCATTACTGGGCTGTACAGCGTAGCTCTATCGGACTTTGTTTTCTTATAAATATGGGTTTACTACAAGCGCATCCTTCTGGCGACTTGCTGAGTGAAACGGTGAGGTCGACACCAGCTTGAGTAGAACTTGTGGGGCCAGTTGGTGCATTACAGATGAGAGGAAAGAACTGCGCAAATTAGGCACGGATGGCGAAGAAGCTACTGCGCTTGCGTGTTTCTTTGCCTCTTCGCTATCCGTGCCTCGTTTGCGCAGTTTTCTTCGGCACCAGCGTCACTGAACCCCGTCCAAATTCGAGCCCATCCCGAATAGCGCACTTCCGACAAAAAGATTAGCTTTGAAGGGTGCTTAGTTCGGCAGAACAGAGGAGAACAGTTGTGTACAGAGGCTTACAGGTTCCTCTGTCTTGACGATGCAGCCACACGAGTTACGCTCCAAGAAGCCTACGTCACACGTTCTCCTCTCCTCACTCGTACCGGCGACACAACGTTTCCTGAAAATCAAAATGGCCGCCAAGACAACCAGTGAACGTGGCTTACGGAGTAATGAGTGAGCCGAGTGGAACTGCTAAATGCACTGATGCCTGAATTCTTCCGTGAATTTAAAGCGGGCAACGGGGCTAGTTGGCGATATTTAGATACTATGCACATGGTAACTAGCGCTAAATACAAGGACAGAAGAAAGACGGACACCACGAACGCTAGACATCAACTGGTTTTATTCCAGACAGACACATTCAAGACATAGGCAAACATGTACAATAGATCACACCCTAAAGCGCATGTGCAACCGCACCTTCTCATTCATGAAATACAATTCTTTGGAAGACAAAGATAACGTTGGGCTGCTTACGCACGACTGTCGTTCCAAGTGAATAAGGATTGCTTCCGGTATTTCGCGTTCCTTCTGGTCTGAGCTTGCCAAAATTACCCTAGTCTGATGATAAATCGGAGCACATTTACCCTTGCAACTTTTGCAATGTGCCGCCAAGTGTCCCGGACCTGATAATGCCTCGACAGCCAGCTTGTGCTCCTTTAGCCGAACATTGATACAACGGACAGTTCGGCCGATGTAGCAATTCCAGCGTGACATGGGAATTCTGTAAACCACGTTGGTCCTGCAAGCCACATACGGCATTTGGTGTTTTATCGGGCAATGGGGCTTTTTCTTTTTTGAGGCAGCGTCAACTGCCTTACACATTTTTCCGAGTTAATCGGGTGCAGTAAGCAGTACTCGGACCTTGCCTTTCTGCGCCACCTTCTTTAGGCGGTGTGTCAGCTGATGGATATAAGGCAGTGCCGCGCACCTAGCCCGCTCATGAGCTTGTTGCTCATTCTTGCGTGTTTCGCACAGGTTATCATTTTCAACAGGCCTTCAGCGACAGATGTCACGAGTTCCCTAGGGAAGCCTGCCTCCGTCATGCGAATTGTTTTTAGCCAGTTTGGACAGGCGCATTGAAGCGTGCCTTGACAACCACAAGAATTTAAAGATCTTTAGATATGTCGACGACTTCTTGGTAGTTACAAAAAGTACTCAGGATGATAGAAAAGATGTTCTACTTGAACGAACTTTGGCAGTTTTTAAGTCTTCTGCCTATGGTCTTAATTTCACTCATGAGCTTCCTTAAAATGGCACCCTACAGTTCCTGGATGTCCGGCTCTTTCTGAGTGACGCACGGGTTTGCTATATGTACCAGAAAAGATCTAAAAAAGAACTTTTGAATTTTAATTCGGCCCATTCTAAATAGTAAAAAGAGGTATCACCAAGACATGCCTTCGCGCAACCCTAGAAAAATCCTGCTCCCGCAAGGTGAATGAGTGTGCACCTGCAGGCAGATCGCATGACGAAGGCAGGCTTCCCTAGGGAACTCGTGACATCTGTCGCTGAAGGCCTGTTGAAAATGATAACCTGTGCGAAACAGGCAAGAATGAGCAACAAGCTCATGAGCGGGCTAGGTGCGCGGCACTGCCTTACATCCATCAGCTGACACACCGCCTAAAGAAGGTGGCGCAGAAAGGCAAGGTCCGAGTAGTGCTTACTGCACCCGATAAACTCAGAAAAATGTGTAAGGCAGTTGATGCTGCCTCAAAAAACGAAAAAGCCCCATTGCCCGATAAAACACCAAATCCCGTATGTGGCTTGCAGGACCAACGTGGTTTACAGAATTCCCATGTCACGCTGGAATTGCTACATCGGCCGAACTGTCCGTTGTATCAATGTTCGGCTAATGGAGCACAAGGTGGCTGTCGAGGCATTATCAGGTCCGGGACAGTTGGCGGAACATTGCAAACGTTGAAAGGATAAATGTGCTTCGATTTATCATCAGACTAGGGTAATTTTGGCAAGCTCAGACCAGAAGGAACGCGAAATACTGAAAGCATTCCTCATTCACTTGGAACGACAGTCGTGCGTCCCAACGTTATCTTTGTCTTCCAAAGAATTGTATTTCATGAATGAGAAGGTGCCGTTGCACATGCGCTTTAGGGTGTGATCTATTGTACATGTTTGCCTATGTCTTGAATGTGTCTGTCTGGAATAAAACCAGTTGATGTGTAGCGTTCGTGGTGTCCGTCTTTCTTTCTTTAGTCCTTGTCTTTAGCGCTAGTTACCATGTGCATTGAATCTTCCATGCATAAGTGGCGTATGTTAATCCAACTTTCTTTTTGCGTCAACTGCCGGTGGGTTCCATCAGCGCGAGACGCCCAAGTAACTTCCAAGTCCCGAAAGGGGCACGTTCCGACGACACCGCTTCTTGCGTCGAGAGAACAGAGCCAAGCGTTCCCTCGTTGTGCTTGCCTGACTTTCGAGCTCGCCACTCTCGCAGACGAGCCAGGGATGCAGAGACGCTCCGCCGGAAATCGGCCAGCTGTCAATCTCGCCGCTGTGGATAATGCGTCTCTGCTGTCAGGTCAGCAGCCTGTCATACCAACGCCCATGACTGCGCACACAATCTGGCAAAGGAAGCGTGCTTCCGGTTTGTCTCTGCACGGACGGCGGCGTTTTCGATGAGCCCCATCCTGAAAGAAGGTGTGCAGGCAACGAGGAAGACGCCTTGAAAGACGGAGAATCGTCAGTCGCTCGCTTCGACTCAACTGCAGATGGTGCCAGCTGCAGGAGCACGTATGCTGGGAGAGCTCATTTACGCTACAATGACTAGTCATGGTGAACTAGCCATAATTGCTAATTGCTGAGGCGCTACGCACGTTTTTGATATTGCCGCGTATACTGCGACCACTTGTCAATAAAAAAGTTCTCAGAGTCATGTGGCTTACCGCGTTCACAAAGTGTCGAAGCAAAAAAGCACCTGCACTGATGCTTCCCCTTTGTAACCTACAGCACCTGCATTCCAATGGCATACAGCAGTACACCCGAAGAAGCCCTTGCTAAGGGAAGAAAACGTGCCTCGCACCGCGTCGGTTGACACAAAACGAACTAGCAGACTGTCGCAGCAAAACAGTGTGTATTCGTTACGGCAAACTGTCGCACCCATGTGGCCACATTTGTGAACGGATACGTCACACTCATCGCTTTTGTTCGAGAGTCGCGCTATGCGCAACCTTGCGATCTGTCGGAGATCCTATCCTCTGCGAGAAGTACGCAACGCCATCACCTGTCAGCCTAGATCTGTCAGCGGCAGCGCTAATCCGCACCCGTGCCACATTCAGCTCTCTTTCCCGTTCACTTTTATCTCGCTCGTTGCGCCCTCTCACGCGAACGTTAACGGCGACGCAAGTGATGCTTATCGGCGTCTTTCGGCGCGCCGAGGGTAAGCCTGAGTACGATACCATGGGCCAGCTACAAACCTTTGGTTTTTAGTCTATAGGGGGTTCAACGTCCCAAAACGACTCGAGCTATGAGGGAGGCCGTAGTGAAGGACTCCAGAAATTTCGACCACCTGTTGTTCTTTATTGTGCACCGACATCGCACAGTACACGAGCCTCTAGAATTTCGCCTCCATCGAAATTCGACCGACGCGGCCGGGATTGAACCCGCGCTTTTCTGGTCAGCAGTCGAGCGCCATAACCACTGAGCCACCGCGCCGGCCTAGCAACAAATGTGAATGGCTAATTTTTCGTCTTTTTGATTTAGAATAATGCTCCGCGGTTGGCTGCAAATGCGTAAGGCTGCTTTCAAGCGCTAATAGAGAATTTACCGAGAAGCCGATGCTGGCAGGTTAGGCAGTTATCTTGCAGAATATGATCACATGGTTTAGACTGTTGATATTCAATGGTACCACCCAACTAATAGTTATTAAAGGCCGGTTACTTTAATGGTAGGACTACTATAGCGCGAAGAACTAAATATTCTACGCCGCAGCAGCGCCAAGAACTTGTTACATTTCAGCGATTGATATAGGTGCAGGTGTTCTGGCTGTGCGAATTTGTTTACGTAGCATAAAAGAAGTAGTAAGTGGTTTTATTAAAATAATAATAAAAAGGAAGGAAAAGATTTTTGCTAGCCCCGGCATCTGCTATCCATACTGAAGCACCTGAGCTGGGGTAGCGGAAGTAAAGGATAGCAGGCAGAATGGAGAAATGAAATGAAAGAGGTGAGGGGACAGAAAGAGAGAATAGGGGGAGAGGTAATATACACCAACTATTTACGCAATAAGAAATGTGTGCAGGTTGTGCATTTGATTAGTTCATGATGGAGCAAAAAGGTCTATTAAAAGGCTTCCCTTTTACTCAAACTCTGCATATTTGGAACAAATAGGACGATGCCTAAATAAAAGGTTACAGGAGCACAAAAATAATCTGGAAAATTACAAGGAACTTTCTTACTTGGTCAGGCACTGCAAAAAGTGTGAGGTAATTAAAAAGAAAAAATGCACGGCCATCTGGCGTAGCACGAAGGTGCTTTATACGCACAGTGAACAGACCACGCGGGAATTAATGGAAGCCTTTTATATCAGTCAAGAGGCCAGTTGTGTCAGCAAACCGTCAGTCATTCTTTGTGACAAAGAGATAGCCTTTCTTGGTGGCATTTGAGCGTCGTATGCATCTCTGCCTCTTGTTTTATCGCTTTTAGTGTGACATGTCATGTACTTTGTCTATGTGATTTTTCTTTATAAACACCAGGTGTTGCCTAATAAACTTTAGTTGAGAGTCAGCGCCCGTCCTGTGTCCTCCTTCATCTTGTCCTACGTTATTCGCGCTGTTTTACTAAAGATACAAATATTTAGTTCACTTTGAGTCTGTATTATCGAGAGTCAAAAGTACTATTATGAGTATTAGTACAAATAAAACTCGAAGCAATTCTGCACAGATATAGCAGTGCCTACAGGATCTGGTTGATGCTAGGCTGTTGAATTTTGAAAAAAAAATCTTGATTACATAACTGCAAACGGTTTTAATGTTCCTCACTTCATTTACATTTCCAGACCGCCAACACTGCAACTTTGCTTTAGTTTGGCTGAGGAAGCCGGCCGACTGATTTTTAACAAATTCATGAAGCAAAAGATGCAGATTGATAAAGCACATAACATTTTAGACGTAGCGTAAACCTATTTCAGGTCATTCAGAAAAATAATCAATACAAAGTGAAAGTCATCCTGTTACTTAGGCACAATTACGCCAGCTTGCTGTTGTGTGTGATTTGTGTTGCAAGCCAAGACAGCTCAAGATGGTAGCGCCGGTTGCGTCAGAAACCAACGAAAGTAAGTTGTGTGCTTGGAAGATGCACACTGACAAAAGTAATTAAATCAGGTTATTCATGACATTGCCCAATCGAATTAAAACTTGTGCAATTTTCTCCTATTAATGACATTTTTGAGTAACTGCAACATTAAGAGGCCCTCCGTCCAGAAGTCAGCATACCATAACTTGCGCTCCTTCAAAGTATGAGTTTGTAATTCTCAGATATGCAGATCACCGCCATACTGGGCGCGAAGAAAAAGTGTGAGGCTCCGCCAGCTCCGCTGACATTTCATCCCACTCCGCGGGAGGCAATAATTCCAGTACCACACCAGCAGGGCCACTCGCTTCAGCCCCACGTGACGGTCACAGTGAGGTGAAAGCTCAGCGCGACATGCGATCACCTTGAAAGATTTTTCGCTCGCAGCCACACTCGTTCGGCTAACAGCGTTCAAAGTTTCCTCGAACCACCAAACAAGTCCATATGCTGCAGGACTCGGGAACACATCGACACCGTGAACCGCCGTGAGCCAGCGAAAGAGACGACGGGAAGAGTTGGAACGTGTCAAGTAGGCGTTTCGCTTTCAATCATTCGTGACAGTCGTCGCGGTTCAACGCCGAAAAGCTCGCACGGCAGTTTTACTCCTACACTAAATGCAAAACGTTCAACAGGAGCCGATAAAAAAAAAGAAACAAACAATGGAAGAGCTAACGCTAAGCTAAAGTCGCCACAGCCGGCGTTAGTAAAAAGTACTGCCTTGAACCACGTGGAACTTCGTCACCTATGCACAGTGTCATACATATATGAATTAAAATAAATCTGATGCAGCGAATAAGCCTCACTGAGCACCTGAGAGGTCATTAGGATGCTAAAAGTTTGCCCAAATCACTTCATTTAGAGCGAAACATCGAACACCTGCAAGACAATATGGCCTCAGCCCTAGAGCCGAGACAGATTCGGCGATTGGCCTAGTTTGATAAAGCTCACACGGAAATCCAGCGGTCGAATTTCTCACGCTCCATAAGCCTCTCATGTATACAAACGTAACGTGTCAGATTAAAAGAAGAAAAAAAAGCAGCCAACACTTTGAAGAAGCAGTGCGATCCGAACCGCGGACATCCCATACGAGGCAGCATGCGTAAAGGTGCTGGCGCCTCAAAAAACACCGCCACGAAAACCACCGTGATCGAATGCTCAAGAAAATGGTTAAACCGAATGCCCAGTCTGACGTTGCCGCGGGATGAAAAAGTTCCTGTACCTGTTTGTCGACGTAGCCAGCGGAGACCGCCGCGGTCGTAGCAATGGGCCGATAATCCAAGATCGTGAAACACAAGCCGCGCGAGCCCTTGAAGAATTCTTAACAAGTGCTTTCTTTTTCTCTTTCAGTTCACAAGCGATGTGACGCGCCGTGTTCGTGAAGTCACGAATCAAATTCGCATGAAGGTGCAAGTGAATCGAGTGATCCCCAGATACGCGTGCAATAGAACTTGGAACTACGCGACTACGCCATGTCGTTCATAGACATGTCGTAGCATAAAAGAAGGTAACAGAAAATAGATAACTCAGTCATGAGAGACTTGTAAGCGCATGTTTATGTCTTCTCTGACAAAACGATTTCCCCGGTATGACATCATCCTTGCATACAAATTTTTACTTCCTGCTGCTGCACTGGATTTGCGATCATTTTCCCCCAAAATAAAACGCCCGCGCCATTCGAAATCATCTTCTCCCGCAATAATGAAGAAATTCACAGCAGAGATTTCACGGCATTAAATGAAAGGTGAACTGGAACACTAACAGCAAAATAAAAAGATGTTAGCAGAGAGAGAAAGTGCACTACCGCAGTTAATTTTCTCCTCGAAGGCACTAAGATTGGAAGGGACCGGCTCTGTATGTTCTGTCCAGGAGCTAATGTTGTGTATGTACGGTTTCGATGGATGGATGGAAGGTAGGAGCGTCGCCTTTGAAATAGGTCGGTGCCAGTTGCCGCCATGCTCCGTTTTTTTTTTGTTTAACTGTGTTAAAAACTGTTAAGATTCGTCATTGTCTTTAAATACATCTTGCTGCACTTTTTTTTCCTCACCCCTCTGCTTTTGAGCCGCCAATCTTCCAATCGCATTTTGCCAACTTCTACCGCTTCATGTTCGCGTTTCTGCGCCATCTGCGAATACACTAAATAACACCCGCCGCTGGCATTTCTCGTAATATGACTAGTAATGATTTCGCATTATTAACACACTATCAGACTTCCAAAACTATACATTGGGAAGATTTTCCCCCAAGGCTACGTTAAACAAATATTCAGGCTTTTAAGATAGTGCAAAAGATAATAATAATGCTCTGGACGGAAAAGTTTGGTATATTTTCATCAGTGTATCATTATCATATGGTGCTAATCGCGTGCACTCATGGAGAAAAGCTCTCCATTCTTTAGCGAACACTCGAAATATGTGCACGGCGGTCATGAGGCGTTGAGGGAGGATTAGTGCACTTGTAAGGTTTTCGGCAGGGTTCACTGCGTGCCCTCCTCCCTGGTTAGCCGTGCTACAGTCGCACCCATTTATCACGAACCTGACGGTCACGCCTATTCCATTCATTATATCCGATATTCGTGGCAAGTGTACTTTCCCTATTACAGCCAAAAATAAAAAGTCCCTTATAAGTGGAGTTTATTTGCTAAAGAAGAAACTGCGTTGTGCGCGTCTACTTGTTCTAAGACAGCGGCTCTTTATAGGCACTCTACGGTGAACGTGTTCTCTTCGCTGAGGCCGTTGCTGCTATTAATAAACGTTAGGGCCGGGATGTGACATCCCTCGGCCTCGTTAATCGTATTCCTCGCGGTTGGGGAGTGCTCGTACTTGGCGTTCGACGGCTTCGCCAGAGCACGCGGCGCCGCGATGTTGGGGTCCGCTGTCACCCGAGGAAACAAGTGGCCAGCTGTGCACCAGCGACGCGGTGCGTCTGATCACGTGTGATTTCGTCGAATGCAGCGCAGCGCTCGTGGCACAGAATGTACCAGCTGAACTGTCCGCTGTCTGACGCTGCCTGTACGTGGTGTAGCAGCGCAGAAGATGGAGACGGCCGAGCAGGTGGCACATGTCACGTGACCGGCATGGCCAGCAGCTCATTGGAACTTCTCAAATCGATGCTGTCAGTTAAACGGCGACCATGAGCAGCACCTTTGCTTTCGACGGTGCCTCTACCTCGCGTCCACCGCACTTGTTCCACTTGGGATGCTCTTCCGGTAGTCGTACACTCAGGCAATTCTGCCCTCGTAGGCCACCGGCGAGCGCTGAGGCGGTGGTCTCTTACCGTAAAATTCCAAGCAAGCCCCCCCCCCCCCCCCCCTTCTCCCCATGTGCAATAGGCCACCGCTCAACTTGACTGAAAATTTCACATTACCAAGCCGCTCCGGGAAAGCCTAATAAAGTTCTTGCTCCCAGAGATTAAAAACGATATGAAGTCCATGTGGACTGCACTTTTTTTTTCTGGTGGAAAAATTTTCCCCTCACAATCTTGAGTTTTCGTTCCGGGATAGAGCACCTCTCCCCCAACCTTGCTGATGATTTCGACTCACGTGGGGGGAGGGGGAGGGGGTTACAAAGCGGTTACAAAGTAGCGCTGACTGTTCGGCCAATTGGTGAACGATCACTGCAAGGAAAATTTTGCGCAAAACGGACAGTAGAAAAGGCCGGTGCTCGTATGTATTTTTCCTATCTTTGTCCTGTCTGTTTTGAGCAAAGCTTACCCGGTTATAAAGCTAGAATGGAACGGACTGGATCGTCCGGGTATGCCCAAATAGTCATCACCATCTGTCAACAGTTTGCAGCTACGTTCAGCAGCGCACCCATTACGAACACGAAAAACGAGCATTGCCGTTCGATTTAGCGAGCGAATGTTAAGTAGCTTACTTTTTCCAGCCAATCTGTTTTATTGCTGGTTTTCTCAAGCCGACAACAGTACCAGTCAATCGCAGGTGCGATGCCACCGCCTCAGCGCACTTAAAATTCTATTCTTGCGCAGTAAACAAGAGAAAACAGCATGCATCCTAAACAACGGAGACAGATCATTATTTGTGTTAGCGCGTGTTGACATCCGTGTGGAATGATAACATAGGCATAATACTATCCCCAGCTATTCGTCGCAGCAAGATTTGGTGACACTCGTCTGGAGCTAGAACCTTTCACGTATGCAAAACATACCACCCCACTGTCACGCAGTTTGCATACATCAGCGGATGCGCACGAGCAGATCATCACACGCGTGTGCGTTACAGTGGTAAACTGCCGCAGCCCTGCGGTGCCAAAGGTTCTGAGGGCACCTGAAGTGGCGCTCAGAAGCCGGCGGTGCACTCTGCGAATATCGGAAAAAGAGATTTCGGTCATAACGCAAAGCAATGACGTGCCGTGTGTTATACGCATGCGAATTACAGCCCCTCAATGTGAACAAAAACTTGCAATTCAAATTGGTTTGCTATTTATTGTGCGCAAGCTAAAGAGATACTGAAGACAAACTTGCCAAACGGAGTAAATAGAAATGAAATCACAGAAGAGGTAGATATAACATTTACACGAAGAAATAAATTATTATGTATGCAGCGAATGTAATTGCAGGCTTCTGACTCTCCGAACATCTTAATCTCGCATCTGGCGTTTGCGTTTGGATGAGGCACTGGTAATAGGGGACACGCGGCTTGGAACACAATATCTTCTTATGGTCCTTTGCGGTCCTTGGTTCGGAAGCCCTCCGGAAGTTAAAAATCTGACAGCGAGAAGAAGGCTTGGAAATGTCCCTCACTGCCGCCTCATGAACATATGTTTCGCATCAATTCGTAATGTGTAGATTGCGGCCGTATGCGGTATCGACTTGTGTATACAAAACCCGCTTGACCTATCGTTACACCGGAGCCGAGAGAATCGCGTGCGCGGAACCAAGGGAAGCAAGAAATAAGGAGGGCCGCCAACTGCGTGAAGCGATAAGCACGGCGAGGAGAAAGCGGATGCCAAAGAGCGCGCGCGTGGGAAGGGAAAAGACAAAGAAGAAGAGCACTTGGCCCCGGAACGGTGCCGCAGAGCCTCGCCACTTCCGTGGCCACTTCCGGGAGGCACCTTGGGGGCGACCTTGTTTCCGCCCTTTCACGGCGCGGGGAGGGGGGGGGGGGACCTTACGTAAGAGACGCTGGCCTGCTTCCTCGAGACATGCTCCCGAAGCCGAGATGGGCCGAGCAGGCAGCACGCACGGCCCACATCATGGCCAGAAAGGAATGCCGCGCTGGCCTCGTTGCTTCAGCAAAGATATTTCCAATGTCGGCCAATGCGCCACTGCAGTAAGATGTAATAGCCGCTTGTGCTCACGCAGCTACGAGCGTGTTATGCCTCGTTCTATGTCGAAAATGATACCTTTGAAGCTTCACGCTCTGCACACGACAAAACGACATCACTTTCGAACACGGAGACGTCAGCAAGAGGTCATTCATGCTTAAGCCCTTGAACATAGGTTTGCTTAATAGGCTGCTCGTTTTCTACTCTTCGATAAGCCGTTACTTGTCCTGAACCGTGTGCAGCAAGCAAGCGAAGCCTGGCGCACAAAGCCGCGGAGATCCTGGCCGTTGGCAGCCACAGGCGCGGCGGTGTCCACAGCACAATTACCGCTTCAAGGAGGGTTATGGAACACATGACCGGAGCGGGGAACGAAACATGAGGCTCGTGACATGACCAGTATTGGTATGGCCTCCGCGAGGACGACGGAGCGGGCCTACAGCGTGAACCTGTAGTCCGTGACAGCGACTGCAGCAAGAGCAAGGGTCATTGTTAGACTGCTTCAATAAGCGCGTCAATGAAACTGCACTGCAGGGTAACAATGGCCAAACTAGTGAAAATGCAGGGTACTCCTGCGCTGAAAGCATATATATTGAGCCCACAGATGAACCAAAGGTATACAGAACCTCGGTGTTCCTAGACCACCGCTAAGCTCTTGGTACTGATGGGCTAGAGGTATGATGCGGCCAGCGCTGTGGTCCTTCTCGCAGTTTCACAGAGAGCGGTCAACACAGGGCCCGACACCGAGATGGTCCACGCATGATATGTCGTGAAGGCATCCAGCACAGCCCCACGGAGGACAGGCGCAACCAGGCTTGATGGATCTGCTCTATGACAACAATGGTGTGATGGGCAGGGCATGAGGCGATAATCAGACGTAGCAAAGCGTTTTTGCGCTGTTTTACAGCGACAGATACTAATGGAACGCACCCCGCCTCCTTTAGCGACACTGGCGTACACAGTACAAAGAAGGGTGTAGGAGGGAGCTATGTCTATACCTAGGCACAAAAGTGGGAGGTTTGGGGATGAAGTAGAAGGGAGGAAATGGTCGCAGGAGACGTTAAGGCAGCTCTCACGTTGTGCTATTACGTGTGAGAAGGAGTACAGAAGCGAACCGCAGACAGAGCCAAAGATTGAGATTGTGGTGGGAATACCACTTCCAGGATGGAGGAGGGCAATGGAGGGTTGAAAGAAGAGCAGGGATAGACGAAAGAACGAGGAAGCGCTGAACATCGAAGGTCTTGGTCGACAGAGGAGGAAGCGGTTACGGGCTGGGTGACTGAGCCGCAGAAAAAGCACTGCGCTGTGCCACAGCATCGACAACTGAAAACACGATTATTGCCGCCTGTTTGTAGCGTCACGCAGCGAGGGCCACAAAGCACGCTGCACAACGCGTGAAACAGATATCTTGAGGGCCTTCTTGTTTTACGCATGACTTGCACCGCATCCAGACCAATCTTGACTGGCTGACTGTTTACCCCTAGATTTCGGTAAAGCTGTCGACAAGGTATGTCACAGACTCCTATAATTAAAACTAGATAACCTTAATACTGACCCTAATCAACTGAAATGGGTTGAATTTTTCCTCCTGAATTGCTGACAATTTGTTATCGCTGATGGTTGTAATTCCGTTTTACAGAAGTGCGCTCAGGCGTTCCTCAAGGCTCTGTCCTTGAGCCTCTACTCTTCTTAATCTACATCAATGATCTTATGTCTCTTGTTAACTCTCAAATCCTTCTTTCTGCGGATGGTTTCGTTATTTTTAGAAAAATAACCAATACTAACGACAACTGTGCACTTCAGTCTGTCCTTACCGCAGTTGCTAACTCGTGCAAGAAATGGTCAATACAACTAAATATTAACAGATGCAGAGTCATGCGTGTTTCAAGAACTTCGACTGCCCCACTTTCGTATTACTACATTGATAAGATTTCTTTAGAGTCTGTAACAACATACCTTGACGTTTATATCACTGATAACCTAAGCTGGTCTCTTCATATTGAGCACATAATCAACAACGGTAATTTCATGCTAGGTTACTCACGTCGCAATTTTTTAAACATTACTTCTTCTGTGAAACTTTTGCTATTTAAAACAGTAATGCGCTCCAAACTTGAGTATGCAACTTCTATCTGGAATCCTACTTGTGACAGTCCATTTGCTGCTCTTGAGATGGTTCAAAATAACTCTGTGCGTTTAATTCTCACCAATTATAACCGCACTGCTAGAATAACTACAATAAAATCTAGTCTTTCTCTTCCATTGCTGTCACTTCGTCGAAAGTGTCTCGTATCACTTTGTATCGCAAATTGTTCCATCATGCTGCACTGCGTGTTCGCCTTATCCCACAGCAATTTTATGTATCGCATCGTACTGACCACCCTCATATAGTCTGCTTCGATTTGATTCTTGTAACACCAAATATTTTTCTCAGTCATTATTGCCGCGTACCTCACGCGACGGGAATCACCTTCCCCCAGACATTGCCGACATTAATAAATACGAGATGTTCCACGAAGCCATGGCTAGCATTTTATACATAGGTTTTATTGAAACTTGTCTCTCTGCTGTATTTTCCTATTTTTATTCTACTGTTTTTGCTACTGCCTCTCTGTAATGCCTAAACATTACAATGCGACAGCATTTAATATCCCTTCTACACGGTTGTTTCGAATAGCTTCCAATCGAATGTATTTCGGCTCTGCTGCCGAAAATTTGTGGCTACAGGAACTTTTTGAACAGCATTTAGTCGAGGTGGCATTCGAGGTTTGGTGTGCCTTAAAAAGGCGAACACAGCCCGCACCAATCAACAGCCGTCGCCTCGCTTCGTCCGGCCCGCAGCCGCGCTGCGCCCCTGCTTCGGCTCTGTGCCTGTTGTTTTCAATATCTGCTGTTCGCTTGCTTCTGCTAATCGCTTTGTAAATAGGTCGTGTGCTGGCTAAATAAGTCCTTGATGATAATAGTACACCACTGAGCGTCTGCCGCCTGAGAGCGAAATTTCCCCGGCAGATGCACCCGCAGAGACTGTACTCCAGTACTGTTGTTCACATCGCTGTGCGCGAATACCTTTGCAAGGGGTAAAACGGAAGCTGCGTTTTACTTCAATGAAATAATCTCTCTTTTGCACCCTATAGCTTGTTTACGCAGTGCGAAAACTATCCAGGAAGCTCCTACGCGATCGCCCGCCAGGTAAAGACAATGGCTAGTTTGCTGACATCGCGTAGAACTGGCGCTTCTCTCTAATTGTTGCTGCTTTTTTCGACGTGAGCAGTGCTTGATTTTAAATCATTTTATGCAGAAGTACGATCGACGACCGTTCGAGTTAATTGAAACAGCCTAATTTTTTATCCACAAGCTAGCAACGGCGATGACTGCTGCTGGCCGCATGAGCATTGCTGAGCAGTTTAGTTCACACCGGCGGTTCCCGTTCTTTGCATGCGCGTCCTGAGATGTAACCAGCAGTCGATTTCAGGTTCCTGTTGTCAAAAATACACCAACTGACCATTTTCTTTTGCTAAATCTTGTGAATCCGCTTTCTAAACTCGCCGAAACTCCGCACACAAACCATACGGACTCATTGGGAAGTTAAGCTGAAATTTCGGCGAGTTGGTAAGTGTTCATTTTTGCTCACAGCGCAACAAGAACGGGACATGAGATTAAAGCGCTTGTTTGTGTCAGACTTTCATCTCGTGCCCTGTTTTTGCTGCGCAGTGGGCAAAAATTATCACTAGGAAGTTGTCACGCACTTAATGGTTACACTTAGTTTCGACGAAGAGATGGTCTGCAATTTGAATGAAGTTTTTGAAAGGCACTCGGTTGAGATGGCGCGAGAACCGGCGGGAGCGCCAGGGCGATGGCTGCTTCCTCGGCCACATCTGAGGGGTTGACCGAGGGGAGGAGGAGAGTTTGCAAAAAATTGACACGGCTGCAGGCGCTTACTCGCCGGAGCATCCGCCTCGGAGCCGTAATGTTTGCTGAGCGCCTTTTCCCCGGCCCGGAGGCGGGTCTTGAGGTGTTGCAGATGGTTGTTTCTGGGAAGAGGTTTGACAAGGAGGTCAGAGTGCATATGGCGCGGGATCGCCTTCTAGTTTGTTCGAGCGCCTTGCGTTGCAATAATTTCACATGAGATTATACTAATAACAGCAACTAATACACCTTAATCCATTTTCTGAGGTGGACCCAATTTTGAAATGGGGGGGGGGTTGCTTAGAAATGTTTTGGAATTTTGGGAATATTGGAAGACTGTGGTGCCGTCACGAGGCCACGTTACCTGTCTGAACCAATCAGAAAATTTCGTATCTGACCAGCCGGAAATTTTTCGGGGCACAACAACCTCAGTGTTATCGAATTAAAAAAAAATGTTTCGATGAAGCGAAATACGCGATAACTGTCTTCCTTTTTCGTTGACATCTCAATCGAACCGTGAGGGAAGAAAGAAGGTTGGATTGAAAGAGAAAGAGGCGCCGTAGAGGGCTGTGGACTAAGTTTCACCACCTGGAGGTCTTTACCGTGCACTGACATCGCAAAGCACGCGGGCACCTTTTTCGTTTCGCCTCCGTCGAAACGCGAACGCCGTGCCCCGGGAACTCCGGTCCAGTAGCCGAAAGCCCCAACCACTGAGCCACAGCGGCGTGCGGAATAGAGAAGCCCAGCTGAACGCGGCGCCTCGAAAGGCGCCAAAAACAGCGAGGGATGGGCGCGCTGTCCAGCTGGGCCCATCGTGGGTGATGCAAAACCCCAGGCGAGTTGTCAGCGTACTTGCCCACGAATCGTGAGCGTTCCAGATTTGGGGCAGGTCCGAAAGAGTCCGGACTGCGCACGTGGAACCCGATCAGGAAAATGTGGCAAAAGTGAAAAGTATAAATTGACAAGACGCTTAATCACCGCTCGGTGCGATGAGTGCAGCCGCCACGCGTGGTTCCCGATTCCGAAGAGCTTGACTCCACGCGGAGGCACCGCGGCTGGAGAGAACCAAGCTCTTGTTTTGGGGAAGCAGCCCTTAGGCCCAAAAGGCAACAGGGAGGAAAGACTGGCGGCTATACCATGCACCGGTTAGTAGCTCCGACGAAAACGCACAGATGTCTCACGGCCCTGGCAAACAGGCGCTGGGTTACCGAGCCTTCATAGGTGGGGAACGCGGGGGTCTGCGGAGGACATAACAGCGACATCGTCAGGTGCACGCGCTGGAAGGCTCTCGGTTCGCACTTTCTCGGTCGAAGACACATCGCAAAAAAGGTTTTCCGTCGTGTGGTGCGCCAGCCACTTCGGACTCGAGTACCTTCGAATAAGGCCCGGAAACTACTCTTACAGCGAAATCAATTCCTCCAGTACTCAGTACGGTCGGGGCGGTAGAACCAGGCCTAGGGGATAGGGACCCCCGGTCGTGCCTCTGTTAGGGGTACCTGTCTTACAATGTCGGAAACCCGGCAAGAGCAGAGCAGTGTTGGGAGTCCGCTTGAAGGCCGTTAGAGGGCCGCATATTCGGCTAAGAGTGAGTGCTCGCCCTCTAAGGAGGCCTCGGAAGGATCTCAACTCGATCAGGATTACTGAGATGAAACCCATGCTGTCCGCATTCCAGTCCTAATTCTCGCAACCTTTCCTATCATCCCCCCACCCATTCGGTATTCCCATCCCTTCCTGCTACCTCCCGTGCGAGACAAGGGGAGTGTTCCCCAGCTGCGGTGTGACCAGTGTAGCATTCTACCGCTTTCATTTTTCTATTTTGCGTCCCTAAAGATTAGCCAAACTAGCTTTGTCCCTCAGAACCAATTCACTTACTTTCGCCGTCATCATCAGCAGCCTGACTAAGCCCACTGCGAGGCCTTTCCCATGTCTCTCCAAATAAGCTTGCATTTTGGTAGCTGCGGCCACCGTATCCCCGCAAACTTCGTAATTTCATCCGCCGCGTAACTTTTAGCCGCCCTCTGCTACGCTTGCGTTCTATTGGAATCCACTCTGTTACCTTCAAGGTGCAGTGGTTATTGCCTTCATATTCCCTTTCTAAGAGAAACTGCTATTGGCTGCGGCTCCTCAAGCCACACAACTGGTTCAAGGCGGTTGCTCCGCTCATTGAGCAGAAGCTGACGAAGGCAAATGAACGAGCCAAGGACTCGAACCAGTACCTGAGTGCGGCTACCGACACCTTCGCACCGTTCTGAAGAAATCCACCAGCTTTTATGCAAAGCATTTCGTGACGTATCAGTACCGCAATGCGCGATTTGATAATGTTGAGTTGAGACGCGGAGCTAAGTGGCTTAGCCGCTGTCGATGGAGGAGCCATTGGATCGAAAACGAAGAGCGCGGGGGCGGACAGCTGTTTGGCGACCACACCCCAACGAGCAAGGTGCCTCAAAAATAAGCAACTCTTTTCTCCTCAGTCCGAAGTTGTCACGCATTTTATATTTACACCTAGTCTCGATGACGAGATCGGTTTGAGCCGGATCAAAGCTTACCAAACACGTCTCTGAGTCGATGAAACTAGGACATCTACACTGTGAACATAAATTAGGCCGAATAGGAGTATAAGTGTCTAACGACCCCTTATAAACTCCTTATCATAAACTACTAAAACCAGAAGTAAGGGGTGAAAATGCGTAAATCCGCCTATTTTACTGCCGTGACCAAATCAAGGAGTAAAAGAAAACATTCATATGATTTTACCACTTTTCCAAACAGGAGTAAGCCGCCTTGAATACTTAATCGGACTTTAAAGGATTTCTAAAAGGTCCTTTAAGAGTGTCTCACTAAAGTCACTTTACGTCTACTGGCCGCCTAGCGTCAGCTACCTGTTCGCCGCACAAACAAGAAGATGACTCATACGCAGTGTGTGATAAATCCATAGAAACAATGGAACATTATTTACTTGAATGTGATGGCATCCATACAAATGGCTATGCAGACGTAGTCCCAGAAGATTATTATAACGTTTAACAAATATAAAGAAAAATTGTTAATGATTTAGCTCCGTTTAAACCAAGTGTGTGCGCGATAGCTGACCCGAAGAAGACGTGGCTTCGCTCGCGGCTTGTCGCTGTCTTTTCTCCGCCTCTTGATGGCGTCGTTTGGCGAGTCATTCCTCCCGTTGCTCCGCCGTCTCAGCCGCGCGCTTGGCATTCCAGGCTTCTTGGACTGGTTGTCGACTCGCCTTATACCACGCCACACCTTCGGGATAGTTAGTCTAGTTTAGGTTTATGGGTGTTTAACGTCCTAAAGCGACTCAGGCTATGAGGGACGCCGTAGTGAAGGGCTGCGGAAATTTCGACCACCTGGGGTTCTTTAACGTGCACTGACATCGCACTGCACACGGGCTCCTAGAATTTCGCCGCCATCTAAATTCCACCGCAGCAGCCGGGATCGAACCCGCGTCTTTCGGGCCACCAACCGAGCGTTATGACCACTCAGCCACCGCGGCGGCCAACTTCGGGATCCATTGACGTGGCTTCCCGCAGTCGCCGTTGATGTCGGTCGTAGTGCACACGCGGACTTTCCGCTTCTGCACCCATCTCTCATTTGAAGAACGAGCGTTTCGCACCCTCTGTTTGTAAAGTGCCTGAGCAATGACGCGCATCTGTTGCTCAAATGCGCATGCGCGCAGCGAGGCTGCAGAGTTGACAGTGGCAGCGGCGACGGCGCAACTCTTGACTTCAAGCGCGGCGCACCTGTTGCTCGGCGCATGCGAATTAACGACTCTGGCTCGGCCCGGAGACCTTGGCGTTACATGGTGATGTGAAGCTATCGCTTCAAAGGCACAGCGCAGTAACAACTGACACCCACCCACCCACCCACCCACCCACCCACCCACCCATCCATCCATCCATCCATCCATCCATCCATCCATCCATCCATCCATCCATCCATCCATCCATCCATCCATCCATCCATCCATCCATCCATCCATCCATCCATCCATCCATCCATCCATCCATCCATCCATCCATATCGTTAACCAATACAAGCGTCTCGTTCAGACCGCGTCCGGTCGCCCGCTCTTGGACCGGTTATATATCAAACATGACCACCATACGATGGAACGGGTTCGAGTGCCCGAACTGTGGAGACGCGCGCTCTACGTTCGACCCCTTCCGACTAAGATGAACAAGGAGGACCATAATGGCCGGCGCCAGGCGCAGGCGGATGCCTTGCACCGCCACTATGGCTCAAAGAAACACGTCTTCTACGTCGACATTGCAGGCCCCTGCCAATCCAGGGGCGAATGGTGCACGGCTGCAGTCATACACGAAAGAAAACAGGTGGACGGCCTCTCGTTCAGAGCGCCCAGCTCAACTCATGCGGAGCAGGTAGCGATCGCCCTCGCAGCCTCCCATCGCGACTCTAAATTCATCCTCACAGACTCTCGCGGTGCCTGTCGTAACTTTGAGTTCGGTTGGATCACTCCACTTGCTCACCAAATTCTTCACCAGAGTACTCGCGACTGCGATGCAACACATCGCTCAATCATATGGGTCCTCGGCCAACAAGGCATGCGAGGTAACGAAGCCGCCCATGAGGCAGCCCGCGCACTCACTTACTGGGCACCAGGCGATTCTTGGGAGGACTTTAACCCAGATCACAGCCCTCTTCTTTCTTTTAAAGACATTACTGAGCACTATCGTGCCGAACACCGGCGCTAACCGGTTCCTGTGAAGGGACTGAGTAATGCTGGCGAATGAACTCTACTTAGGCTCTTTACAAACACCCTGCTGTGCCCGGCTGTTCTCAAGCACTTTGACTCTTCTTTTTGACGGCCGCTGCTGATTCTGTGGGGAGGTGGCCGACCCCTTTGCCATGGTTTGGGCATGCAGGCAAAATCCTTCTCTCCCCCAATCACCCCTTCCCCTACCCGAGAGGACTGGGATGCGGCTTTACTCGGCTGCCAAGAACAATCGACCCAACAGGCCCTGGTTCGGCGGACCTGCGCAGCGGTCAGAACCAACGGGGTCCCCGAATGAGGGACTCCGCCTTCTATTGTAAGGGGCGAGACCCACTAGGGGCTTCTCCCCGAGCACCCCTTTTCACCTCCACCATCCCGCTTCTGCTCATGCTGTTTCACGCACATAATACAAGACAACGAATCACCACCGCTTTGCGCATCAGTATGCTGCTCAGACTCTGCCTCTGAAGCTGCCAGCGAGTTCGGGGAACGCTTGGTGTTGGTCCGCCTGCATTGAACAGGCTTAGATTCGTCGGTCTAACATGGCGATGTGTGCCTCGCCGCTGGCATCAGCTCGTCACCCGCTTCTTTACGCGCGCTTTCCGCAATGCAGCATACTGGACATCACTGACCTGAGGAGCAAGATGCTGCTTCAATTGAACGCCTCACTAGAGCCGCCAATACGTGCTGAAGCAACGACTTCCCATTCATTGTGTACACAGAAACAAATGTTAGCAGCTGCCGCTTCGTTGCGGCGACATGGGGTGTGGCGAGTTTTCTCGTCCCTCATTCCTTCGCTTTTGCTTCAAATCCCATGATACAGCAGACCGGGCTATCATCGTCGTGTGCAACGGTGAGCTGTTTTCAGCTGTACTTTGAAGCCACTGACACGCACATACTCAGCGTCGCACCCTCTTCAGTGTACAGTGACGTGCTGTGAACTCCGCAAGGAATTTGGGTGTGCAGAGACGTAAGGCTTGATGAAGCATCAAGGAGCTAATTCGCACAGCGGGCACTACAAATATATTGAGAAATTTATTCCTGCATGCGGCTGGAAAAGCGCATGACCGTTCAGTCGTGGCTCTTTACGTTAATATACACAACCGGATGTGCGGACAGTTTTTTTTTTTGACCAAATTATCTGTTTGCATATACACTCTATGAGTATACAAAAAGCGGCCCAGGCAATGATTTTTCTTTTCTTGAAATTAAACAGCGCTACATATTTATACGAATACACAGATTGGCATGACATTACAGCACTCGTCCTGCCATGTCTTTCTGTGCATTTGTCTGAGTATATAGCGTTGATTAATTTCAAGAAGAGAAAAATACATCAATAGCCCCGCAACGTGTTTTGTTCAGCAAGCAATGAAGAAGATGAAAATGCACGTAGCCTGTTGAGCCCATGTATTTCTGTTGCATTATTACGAGTAGCGATGAGCACAAAACCTCCCCCGCCCTAATCGGTTACTTCCTTTCATGTGTTTTAAGAGGGTCGGCCTTGCGAACTCGAACAAAGCATAAGGTTTTGTTCTCTGTTTTCATAGCATAGAACCTGGCGATGCCGTAGCGCCCAGAGAGGTCGCCGACGTTGATACATTTTGCATTTTATTATACTACAGAAATGTTCATAACGAGTTAATGGTGTCAAAACGCAGCAGCGATTTTTAGCAGCTAACATGAGGTGGAAATTATGCTGATCGAGTGCTTCGTTTCTTGTTGGTTAAGCGTTCAGTTCAAGAGAGTGTTATCTTTGAGTGCTGTAAAGTCTTCGAATTCAAAAAATGTGTAAAGATGTTGCTTCCTCTTCATTTTCACTTTCCGAACTCTTTACATTTATATGATGCTATCGGGGGGGGGGGGGGGGGGGGCACGCATTCTTTTTCAAGCTGGCGAAATCGAGAAGGCAGTAGAAGAAAATGAATGAATGAATGAAACAAGCCTATATTGCAAAGGAAGGTGGCACTCGGCCGCTGTTGGGTAATTAGGAGGGGGGATCGGAATGCAGGTGCAGTTGGTCGTCTTCATAGCCTTCAGAGATGCGCGTCGTCGTAAGTCCGTCCACATCTCTTCCACTACTCGAAGCAGGCCACGATGACATGCGGTGCTGCGGTGCTTGATCGTTCCTGGTCTGCTAGGGTGGCCATGTCGTCCTGTGGCATGTGTTGAATTTTGTGTCACCCTCGCGAGAAAGATGGGCAAGTCCCTATATTATGTTGCTGAACTGCTCTACAGTGCCCTTGGCAGTGGATGCACCTGTAGCGCTTAGATGGGTCGTGTTCGGAAAGGGACCACTTGTGATGTGTGTGCGGGGTGTGCGTTGAGTTTGCAGCAACTTTGTTCAAGGAGATCTCTTGTGGCCGAGTGAGCTGTCCCGTAGTGTGAATCACCGGGGCTGGTGCTCCTTCCGATAAAGGACTAGAAGCTCCAGCCACGGCAAACGAAAATCGCCCCTCTGACAATCGCCCATGAATTAAAAGACTAGCGCATATAACAAAGACACAGACATTGAAGTAGAAAGGACGAGCGCTAGCGCTCGTCCTGTCTACTTCTATGTTTGTGTCTTTGTTATATGCGCTAGTCTTTTAATTCATGATGGAACACCAACTAGCCCAGCTTTCCGCCTTGATGACAATCGCCCCTTGCCCCGCCGCGGTGGCTCAGTGGTTAGGGCGCTCGACTACTGATCCGGAGTTCCCGGGTTCGAACCCGACCGCGGCGGCTGCGTTTTTATGGAGGAAAAAAGCTAAGGCGCCCGTGTGCTGTGCGATGTCAGTGCACGTTAAAGATCCCCAGGTAGTCGAAATTATTCCAGAGCCCTCCACTACGGCACCTCTTTCTTCTTTCACTCCCTCCTTTACCCTTCCCTTACGGCGCGGTTCAGGTGTCCAACGATATATGAGGCAGATACTGCGCCATTTCCTTTCCACCCAAAAAAACCAAAACCATCTGACAAGATGACACAACATGGCAGGAGCTCAGAAACATTTGCGCTGAAGCCCAAGACCAGCGCCTTTCATAATCGAATCATGGGAATCCGGGCTGGTGCCAGATGCCCTGAGACTATTACTAATCTACCCCATACCGAAATTAGGCGCAGACCACACTAAACAAGAGAACCTACGCCCAATAGCTTTAACCTCAACAATCTGCAAACTGATCTAAAGGATGATAAGCACAAGAATACAGAACTACATTGAATGCGTGCAAGCATTGTTACACCCGTCTCAGGCAGGATATGGGCACACACAAAAGAAAGAGAAAAAAGCCGGTTGACAAACGCTGGCCATGAATGTGACGTCAAAGGAGAACAAAAAGAAAAGGTTGGGATGGGAATGGAGGAGGTAGTAGCTTTCTATTTCTAATAATGCCAAAGAAGTTACAATGAAGCCTCGAGCGCCCCCTGCTATGTTCATCGCCCTTGCCCTGCTTTCACTGCGTTCACGAAGACAGTATGTAGAAGAACCGACAACTGAGCGAGTTGGTGCATCACGGATGTGGTAGAAAACAGCGCAGCGACAACGGACACGTACGAAGAAAGAAGACGGACAGCGCTTGTCCGTCTTCTTCGTACGTGTCCGTCGTCGCTGCGCGGTTTTTTACCACGTCCAAGACAGTATGTATGACGTGTATTTATGGTCTCCCTCTATCTTCGTGTGTTAAGCGCAAAGTTGTTTTTCAAAGATCATAAACCAACTAGCTCGTCAAAAAGTGCAATTCGTTTGCATGCTTTCACTTCAATGATTGCTCTTGAAATATTGCCTTGAACACTTGAGGAACCTTCTGGCCGGTGAAAGAAATAACCACAATGCCGCTTTCAAAGCAGCCATAGTCGGTGCGAATTCACGAGTGCTGTTTTATGCGTTTTAAGGAAGAGGTTCCCGATCGACGCTATGTTCCATTCGCCGTATTGCAATAACTGCTACGAAAGCGGCTCTCTTCAACTTTTACTACCCTCAGCACCTCGTTCAAGCGCTCTCAGCTGATTGACCAGCCGACACTTCCGAACGAAAAAGAGCGTATTTAGAAAGAGTATGCATCTGCCAACAATGGAACGAAATAAAACTTGTTTTGGAAATATTAACAGACATTAACCAAAGTTTGCACCAAGCTTCGGTTCGGTTAAGATCTTGTTGCAGAATGGCAACGTCAGTACTTTTATTAATATGGCGGTAAATTACTCAATCGTCAGAAAATAAGCGGACAGTAGAGCCAATATTGGAAGGAAGATCGTTAATGTATATGAGGACAAGCAACGGTCCTAGGAATGTACAACCGGCGGCGAAATAAGTCGGGGCATACTACAGGCGGCCAGAATCAGATAAAACTGCATCTTCGCGGTCGTCTCACGTTGCACTTCTGGTGTCGAGACATCGCATTGCGCGTGCGCGTCCTTTCATGCTCGCAGCCCTGTCTTTTTCTCGCCTGCAGTGAACTAGCTGGTTGTATGCAGCGTTCGGGGTCACTTTCTTTATTCAGAGCGGAACGCTCGCAGTTCGGCGGGCACACGTCAATTTGCGAGCGTGAGGTAGCGAATAAAGAGGGCGGCCCCTACCGCCGAAAGCTGCATACAACCAGCTAGTTTACTGCAGGCGAGAAAAAGACAGGGCTGCGAGCATGAAATGACGCGCACGCGCAATGCGATGTCTCGACACCAGAAGTGCAGCGTCAGACGGCGCGGCGATACAGTTTTATCTGATTCTGGCCGCCTGTCGCATGCCCCGACTTATTTTGCCGCCGGTTGTACTACTACCTTGAGGAACTCCTGGAATGACCGGGCTACGAGGAGAAGAATAATTGATTGTATAGACAAATTGCTCCCTGTTAGTCAAAAAGTTACAAAGCAATTCAATACTAGCGGATTAAGATTTTGGCACGATAGCTTTAGTAGCAGTCTGTTATGCGGTACTTCATCGAAAGCTTTTTCGAAATCAAGGAGGAGAGTGTCAGTAGGAACGTTTCGGTCAAGATTGAAGCTTAGGTCATTAATAAAGAGAGCCAATTTAGAGTCACATGAACGCCTTTTCAAGAAGTCATTTTGGTTAGTATGGAAAAAGTTTACGGAGACAAAGAATTTAAATGTGCGAAAAAATAATCTGTTCCATTAGTTTCGAACGAACGCTAGTGAGGGAAATGGGGCGGTAATTTTTGCATGAAACAGGTGAGCCCTTTCTGGGGACTGGAATGGTTTTACCAACTTTGCAATCTTGTGGAAGGACACCTGTTTATATGGGCTGCTGATAGAGGTGGCACAATATAACGCTTACAATGTTTTTAGTATTTTACAATGTACAATGTGTTTAGAATTTATGCCGACAGTACCAGATGAAAACGTAAGTTTGAATGATTCAATGAGTTTCATTATGCCATTCGCCCCAAATGTAACCTGTGGCATAACTATAGGTGGCCGCGAGCTGGGAATTCCGGTAAGTCACCGTCGGGTTCGCTTGTGAAAACTGAAAAAGTTATTAAGAACGTGGATAGATTCGTGTTCCGGGATAAGGTTGCTGTCGTCGTCGTGTAATGTTAGAGGCTTAGAATGTGGGGGATTTATAGTTTTCCAGAACTTGCGGGGGGTTGCTGCAAGTTCAGGAAAACTAGTCGTCCGGTAAAAAATAGTGCACCAAGGGTAGCCGTCTGCCCCACGAGAAAACTCACTGCGAGGTTCGCCTAGATGGCTTGGCTGCGTCAAGCGCGATCGCTGCCAACCTCCCATCCACTGACAGGGACGGAACAGCAGCGCGATGATATCGCTGCGCTGCTTTACCCTCACTGCTAGAATTTCAACGTGGCACATATTTTGCACAACGCTGTTGCCACAAAAAACTTTCCCATTGAGCTTAGCCGGAAACATCGTCATTTTCTGTTCCCTCGACCGCGAATCATGTAGCGCGTTGCTTTGAAAAACTGAAAAGTGGTTTTGAGGAAGTGAAAGGCGCGGTAAATGTCTCACTTCTTGGGGGACGCCTCAACTGCGCCGTGAGGCAAGGGAGGAAGGTGGGAGTGAAAGAGGGTGCCGTAGTGGAGGGCTCTGGAATAATTTCGACCACCCGGGAATCTTTGACGCGCACTGACATCGCACAGCACACGGGCGCCTTTTGATTTTCGCTTCCATCGAAACGCGGCCTCCGCAGTTGGGTTTGAACCCGGCCGTGGCGGCCACGTTGATGCGGTGCCACGACGAATTACGTCCAGATTAAAGGCTCTGCGTGCCATGGCGCACGCACATCTTGCTTCCTGCATACCAGCAGCTCCCGTCGATGCGCAGCAGTGAATGCGAGAGCCCGTATCGACGGTGCAGAACCACGCTGTCATACATGAAAAAACACTTTTGAAAATTAATTAAAATATTAATAATTACTGTCTGATAACTCCGACAACTGAACTTAAATTACGTTACAAACGAGTGGTAACCGAAAGGGATGACACTGCATGTCCTAAGTACTTGCTGACACGAACAGCATTGATTCTTTTTAAAGGAAAAACAAGAGATTCCGGAAGCAGATAATTACTTTTCCATGGTGATAACTTCCCAGAGGTTTATAAGTCTCTATGCCAGAAAGGTAATTCCTTGCCAAACTGCCAAAAAGTGATCAGTTAATCGAACAAAGGTAAGTGGCAAAATGTGATAAGACTCACTCAAATGCATCAAGGTATAGTTCAATTACCGCAGTGATTGCGCGCCACTTGTTCTGATCATTTGAGAAATAACTGCAGCGCAAAATGGCATCTGAGCGTGCATCAATAGAAGGTGTCGACACACCAGTCATCTGTGCACCCAGTGGTGCGCCCGTAGGCAGTGGCTCGTGGGCCTTCTTCACCCGACGCCTGGCAGCGGTCGCAGTTTCTCCCCGTTCGTCGGCCACCACTTTGAGGCGCAGCGGAGCGACGTTGTGTGCTACCGCGGGTTAATTCCGCTACTCGGCCGCCTCTGGGGGGAAGCCTGTTTGCGAACCGAAGCACCCTTTCCGAGCACGGTGCCGCTGGCCGTCTCTACGGCGCTGGCTGCGTAACAAAGAGAGTAAACTTTATTTGCCCTAAATGAAATCTTGCAGAGCTCCCATTGTTCCTTAACTTGTGAAACAAGGCGCTGCACAGACAAAAAGACAGGACAAGCACGGGTTACAAACACAACACAAACACAACATGGCGCCTGTCTTTGTGTTTGGGAGTTTCTGTGTAGCGCCTTGTTTCACAACTTAATATGCAGAACCAACTACCCCGGCAATAAGCCTTATTCCCGTGGTTGGGTCCTCGTTCCAGGACTGCCGCGTCCTTTGCTGTCCGGCTGGCCCGTTCAACAAGCCAGAGCTGCTTCAACTCCCCACAGCGCACACAAGAGACACCGTCTGAAAGAAACGCACCACAAAACGCTGTGTGGTGTTCATTTCCGCCTGTGTCTTTTGTGCGCGCTGTGAGGAATTGAAGCATGTGTAACCAACTAGGCCAGCAGTTGGTCTTGAGCGAAGCCAAAGCTGCTCTTGCGATTCCCAGCTGGACAGCGCAGCCTGCCACTGCTCCGGCGTGGCGTTGCGGATTATGGGCACCGAATCTCTTTTGTGGCAGGCCCGTGTGGTGTGGTGAAGTGTAGGTTTATTTCCGCCCCAGGGCACATGTCGCTGTAGACGCGACACGTGGAGGATGTCATAACGTTGCGTGTCCGGTTTACCTACCATAACGTCACGCTGTCGCAGGGCTCGTTGTGAGTGGTTCGCGGCGGCGGGCACGTTGTACAGGTGAGTGATGTTGTGCGTATAAACAACGCAACATCACTCCCTCCCACCAGTAATGCCTCGCGGGTGTAGTTTAAATTCCGAAATACCAGAATTATGGCCCTGAGGGAAGGTAACGTCTGCGACCCAGCGTCAGTGGGCACGTCAGCTGGCCGCCTGTCAGCATCAAACCTTTTTCATGCAGATGCTTGGCTACACAGTGGCGGTCAGCAGCGTGCTCGGTCATCGGCGCGCCGTCCCCCTACGGAGACTGCACATACTATCCATCTGCGGCGCTGTTCTCTCACGGAGACTGCGCACAGAAATCACCGCTTCACGGCCACCGCTTGGCGCAATGGCCGTCAGCGTCATCGACAGCAACAACTACGGCTATAAGAAGCACGCCGCCTTCAAGTCTCTTCACTGGGCTGGCCGCCTCATGTCGAGCCCGCTGGTAGTTTTCATGCAGGTCAGTGACTCAGCTTCTACTGTCAAAGCAAGCGACAGACGTTTCATGCAGCCGACGTGCCCACATAGCTTGTATACGCGCTTCCTAGCTTTCAAAAATTTCAGTTTAGCTTTTTTAATGGATTGCGATGTCATAGAGCCAGACCCCGGGCCTACGACTTAACAAATGCTAACTGAAATATTCGACGGCCAGAAAAAGATGTAAAGACGCCTAGATAAAATCTACTCAAAACAGGAGAAATTAGGAGCGTCAGGAACAGCCATCGAGGAAATGAACACAAAATTTTCAGGCCTCGTCAAAAATGTCCGAAGTCTAGAGCGGAAATGGTTGATCTAAAAGACCGCTCAAGGCGGAACAACATCCTTGTTTATGTGCATCCTGAGAAAGACGATAAAACACATGACTACCTTATTGCAGTCAGGCGATCACGTGGTCATCAATACGGACACATGAATGACCTTATTGCTAAGCTTAGACATTATAGACTCCGGTAATAGATGCCATATGAAACGCATTCGTCGTAATTGACGCCGAAAAGTGTTCAAAATACTTGTGTATATTATTTAGAAAATGAATGTTGGGAGCCTCGAT
This sequence comes from Amblyomma americanum, assembly GCF_052857255.1. Classification (NCBI taxonomy): domain Eukaryota; kingdom Metazoa; phylum Arthropoda; class Arachnida; order Ixodida; family Ixodidae; genus Amblyomma; species Amblyomma americanum. The sequence goes on from NC_135506.1 coordinate 137,076,603, forward strand.
ACCAAATGATTGGAAATATGCGAAAATTACACCAATACCATAAACCGGAAACCGTTACCTAATTACTTCATACAGGCCCATCTCATTACTGTGAACATTCGCGAAGACGCTCGAGCACATTATCTTCAAGCACATTTCGACATTTATCGACCTAAAAAACACCATAGATTATCGGCAGCACTGGTTACGCAGAGGGTTACCTGCTGGAACACAGGTAGTGGAAACTGTTCACGATCTCGCGGCAGTTATAGACAGACAAGGACAAGTAGCCATATTAATCCTAGATTTTGAAAGGGCGCTTGACCGCGTCAGTCACAAAAAATTGTTTCTAAGGCTAAAACCAATACTGAAAAATGACACTGCTCCCATGGATACAAGCATATCGTTCTTTAAGGAAACAGCTTTCCATCAATGGAGTTTGTTCAAGCCCTGCACATTTTTACTCTCATATCGCAAAGGGATCTGTCCACGGAACGTTATTTTTCTTATCATCATTAACGATATTGCCACAAATATACTGGTAAAAATAAGATTTTTTGCAGATGACTCTATACTCTGCTATACAATTAATAGTCCATATTATCAGGCCTCTTTAAATTCTTCGCTCATCGTTATAGAAACGTGGTGTTCCACATGGCAAATGAACATAAACACAAAGAAAACAGTAGCAATGAAAATCACCAGCATTCGATAACCATTAAATTTTCTATAGTTTATCAACGCAGAGGTTATCACTTCTGTAAGAAGCAACAATTACAGAGGAATAATACTAGTAAGGCAGAAACTTGGGCTAGTTGGATATTGTTTGAACTCATATTTTCTAGCGCTTAGTGAACACAAGGGACAAGAACACAAATACACAGGACGTACGCTAGTCTTCAACTATCGTTTATTCGAAAAAAAACATTCAATATAAGACATCTCAATTGCTGATATTCACACACGCGCAGTAGCAACGCCACGTTTCAAGAACAACCATTCTTTTTTTGATAGATAAACAGATGGGGTGCTGACACAATTTGAACCTTCTTTATCTATGCATATAGCTTCGAAAATTTCCCGTTACGATTGCATTTTTAGTGTTCCTAGAATGCTTGTTTCATGCAAGATTGGTGTGCAGGGTACAGGGTCAGGGTCGCCAGGGTACCGTTCGATGAGACAGCGTTTGCAGTGCACCGCGAGATTCCCCCCCCCCCCCCCCCGCCGATATGAATTCTGTTGACAAGCGGTTCTCTCTCAGCCTTTCATTAACGCATCTTCCTGATTGCCCAATATAAGCCTTGCCACAAGTGAGCGGGATTTTATAGACAACACCGATCTTGCATGGTACGAAATTCCTTTGGTGGTTTGTAGTGCACATTGGCTTCCTTGCTTCGCTGTTCACAAGTGGGCACAAGCGCACTAGTTTCTTCGGGGCAGTCAAAACAAGATCGCCGCCACACTTTTTCGCCACCTTTTGTAGACGGTGCGACATGTTGTGAATATACGGCATAGCCACAAGCTGAGTCTGCCGCTGGTGATCGTCACGGTTTTGTTGCCTCCCAGTTCTCACTTCCTTCAGCAGCTTTTCCGCAACAAATGTCAGAGTTTCTTCTGGAAACCCGGCGTTCTCTAGGCGAAGCTTTTGCAGTCTCACACTTTCTGTGATGCAATGCTCGCACGACTTATTGAGAGCAGCGCGGAAGACATTCATGGCAATACGCCTTTTTACAAGTTTAGAGTGCGCCGATTGATAACTGAGAATTTTTTTTTGTTCTCGGCTGACACATCCAGCAAACACGTGCCTTTTCAAACCTTGTGCATATATCAAGAAACTGCAGCCTCTCGTCGTTTGGGATTTCTGTTGTAAAGGCTAGACCCAAGCTACAGGAATTAAAAACATCAAGCACATTTTTCACCACATCGTTCGGTTTGTCAGACTGTGTTAGATCCATTACTACAAGGTAGTCATCAACATATCTAAAAATGCGTTTAACTTTGTCAGTGTTAATCCGCGCGACAATGCGTTGGTCAATGTATGCTAAAAAGACAGAACTAAGAACGGGGGCGATGCAGGACCCGATGCAAATGTCATCCTTCTGTACATATTCGGCACCTTCATGCTTTATGACAGTCGATGACAGGCAAAATGAAACAAGGTTTAAAAAGCTTTCAATTGACATGCCAGTAGAATTCTGAAATGACAAAGGGTTTCCACTTTCAATACAGTCGCGCAACGCAATCAAGATTTCCCCCTGCGGCATCGAGTAAAAAAGCTCTTTTACATCTACTGAAAAGGCAAAATTAACGTGCCTAGAATGTTCGTGGTTCTTAAGATAGTCCACTACTTCATTAGATTTACTAACCGGAAACGGGTCCTCAATTTTCAAGAGACTTAATTTCTCTTACAAGAATCTAGAAAGGACGCCTTGCCATGACCCTTTCTCCGTTACAATTGTCCTCAGTGGCACATCCTCCTTATGTGTTTTCGCGGAGAAGAAAACGCTTAATCCCACTTCCTTACTGGCACCTATCTTTTTGCCTAAATTATCCAGTCCCTTCTCTTTACATAACCTTAATGCCTGTTTTTTCGCTTTCTGGCTGGTCACCATCGGAGCTACAAAGTTCTTTCTTAATGCCATTTTTACCTTTTTATTGTACACACTGTTTGACATTGACATGACCACAAATCCTCCCTCCTTATCCGCTACTAGAAACTTCAGATTGTTTGTTCTAAGATACTGAATAGCATCTTTGACGGGTTCACTCACACTTTTCTGAGTTCCTTTTTGCCTCAAGGAAATCGAGGTCTTCGGAAATGCACCATCCCTTGTCATCGTCCTGTGTTTTGCTGGAAATCCTTCTCACTACAGACAGTTGCTCGACAGAAGTCATCTTGGGCTCCGTGCAGATTTTGGGACCGTAGTTTAGGACCTTTTCCACTTCCTTGGGTACCGACGTACCGAGACACAACACTTGCCTTTGCTGGCATCCCTTCTTTTGTTGGCGTCTCTTCCATTCACATAGTTGTGATACACATTTTCCCCAAAGGTACTCCGTCTTAGTAAATGATTCACGGTTCCACAATTTGAATACATCTTCTCTTACCCCGGGGTATAAATGCTTTGTTGTCGCTTGCAATCGTAGTATACCTTGCAGGTGACGTACTTGCCTCCACAGTTCCCCTCGCATGATCTTTATAATCCTAACAGCATGTCTTGTAGAAGCAGTTGCCGGGCAGAAGAAGGAAGAAACCTCCGGAAGGATAATCCGATTGTTAAGCGCAAACGAGCACATTTTTGCGCGGCACGTTGCTACGGCGATGTAGTTGGTGATCACACCTGAAAAATTCTAAAGTAGGAGAGGATGAAAGAAAGGGCCCATTGTACTAGAAATGATATTTAGTAAGGCAGAAACATGGGCTAGTTGGATATTGTTCGAACTCATATTTTCTAACGCTTAGTGAACACAAGGGACAAGATCACAAATACACAGGACGTACGCTAGTCTTCAACGGTCGTTTATTCGAAAAAACATTGAATATAAGAAATCTCAATCGCTGATATTCACACACGCGCAGTAGCAACGCCACGTTTCAAGAACAACAATTCCTTTTTTGATAGATAAACAGATGGCGTGCTGACACATTTTGAACCTTCTTTATCAATGCACATATCTTCGAAAATTTCCCGTTCCGGTTGCGTTTTTAGTGTTCCTAGAATGCTTGTTTCATGCCAGATTGGTGTGCAGGGTACAGGGTCAGGGTCGCCAGGATACGTCCTGTGTATTTGTGTTCTTATCCCTTGTGTTCACTAAGCGCAAGAAAATATGAGTTCAAAGAGTAATACTTACACCCGACCTCTGATAGAATTAACACATAACTTACATCACAAAAAAGGACATTTAGAATCTGGGTTATATGAGGAGATCTCTTCTCCAGTCGACTCAAGAGATTGAACTTTTTGCCTATAAAACATTCATTAAGGCCATTCTTGAATACTGCTCATTCTTAAATACTGACATGGGATTCATAAACGCAGTTCAACATCGACAAGTTGGAAAGCATTCAGAAAAAATCGGTAAGATACGTATTTAATTCTAACAGCTGGCACACATCCCCAAACATACATGTCGAACAGATGAACCTAGAACCACTAGAGATCAGGGTTGAAGTTCGTGTATTTGCGCTGCCGTAATAAGTTAGGAATACACAAGAGTATGTACACTGGATCAGTCATAAGACGTCCAATACGATCACACCTTTAAAAAAAATGAAGGTATCATAGCTGAAGAAGCGATGCTTTCAGAAGTTCGTATTACCGGCGTACGGTCCGAGATTGCAGCTCGCTAAATCCAGACGCCGTGAAAACTTCCCTTTCGAGTCATTTTCCGGCCTACTGAAGTAAAACTGAAATATTTAAAATATCTTTGCATCGTGCTTAAACAGCAGCCTGCTTATTATTTTTATGGTGTTACCATGTAGTGCTCTTACTATTACAGCCGTGGTGTACAAGTAGCATTGATTTCTATTTTTTGTGTGCGGAACCTGTGTTGAGAGTGTCTTAGTATGTATACGCTTATAACATGTGTTTCAATATTTTTGTATCGCGTACTCCTGCATAAGGCCTTAAATTAAGGCCTACAGTAGCTTTTAAAGAGATAAATAACATTTTTCTGGAAAGGAATAGTGCCACCTGCATGTCATAATCCCGCAAGACATGTGCAATCCATTCACTTGTTTCCGACACATACGGCACAGAAGCCCGGTTTCTGAGGGGTATAGGGAAGCGCCCGGTTGGCCATATGGCGACAGTTGACCTTCCGCTGCCTTGATGAAGTGCCTAGGGCATCCGCGGCTTGCAAGCCCGTTTCGTAATAAGCCATGTCCTCATGCATGAACTCTTGGCACACTGTATTAAACTGCTAATGACCTTGTGGGTGGCGGGATGCACAGAGCTGAAATACAGGTATGCGTCTCCTTTCGGTATACGCCTAAATATGGCTTCTTGCCTTCCCATAAAACGAGAACGTCAAGGAAAACTAACTTGACATCCCGCTCGTCTTCTAAAGAGAGTTTAAGGGCAATTTCCAAGCTGTTCAGGTGTGTTTGCTCACTTCAAAAAGACGCAGTGAGCCACTTGGTGACACGCCTGAAGAGCTTGAAAAGTGCAGTATAAATTCCCCACAAGTCCGATTGGTTGAAGGCGCATACGCTCAGCCATGGCCGCTGGAGACCTGAACTAAAGAACCTGCCCACTGGACTCGATGTCGAATACTCCAGAAAGCCAATAAAAGTTTTCACTCACTCACTCACTCACTCACTCACTCACTCACTCACTCACTCACTCACTCACTCACTCACTCACTCACTCACTCACTCACTCACTCACTCACTCACTCACTCACTCACTCACTCACTCACTCACTCACTCACTCACTCACTCACTCACTCACTCACAGACAATTAGCAAAAAAAACTTCTCTCCCACCATGTTGTGTGAGGATCAATTGTGCGGCACCCGCGTACTGAAGGGAAGTTGATATTGTTTTCCTTTGACAAAGAAGTGATTGTTGGTGCTCTTAAAGACGACGACGCTGAGTGTGTGTGCGTGAGAATACGCTAAGCCTCAGGTCGTAGAGTACCTCTCTGCACAAGCTGTATGTAGGACGGACGATCCGTTAGAAATTGGCGTATGTATAGGAATGTGTTGAGGCTACAGTCGGTCTGGCTTAGGTTAGTGAGCATGATCTCGTGTGTTACTTTGTCAAATTCCCCACTAAGATTCAAGGCGAGTACTACCCGGTCATTATGGGGGAATTAGATGAGGTCACTTCCTGATTTAGTTGCAGGAGGACATCCTGTGGGGATCTGTGTGGTCGGAATCCGAACATGGTGCTCGCAAAGATGTGTTCGTGTTCAAGATATGCCGATAAGCGGTCCCGCACCACCGTCTCCGTTAGTTTGCCCACATAGGAGGTGAGATAGATGGGGTGGAGGATATATGTGTCAATTCGTTCGCCTGCTTCAGGATTAAAGGGTATCAGAGCCACGCAGGGCAGCATAGGGCTCACTGAATCCAGCCTGCAAACAGCGGCGACGATAGTAAACCGGTACGCCCGTCTCTGCGGTCTTCAATGTTTCCTTCAAAAATCGGATTTTGTGCAGCTCCGCCCCTCGCAAAACTGCGCAACTCAAATCTCTCTATTAACAGTGGTCCCATACGCGAAAATGACGAGATACGGGTGCTCCGAATCTACACCCACAAACACAGACGACCACGACACCACATTGGCCAAACTCCGTAAGGTAGGGGACCAGATAGGCCGCATGGTCTGCCGGGTTTCCAACAAACGCGGTGGGGTTACTAAGTAAGGATGCGTTGTAACTGGCAAACGAATTCGTGAGTAGTCGAATTCTCTATTCGATTCCTTATCGCCGCCTGCAGAAACAAGAGGAGGATGCACTTGAGGTCATCCTCCGCAAAATTATTTGGCGTGCCCTGGACCTCTTCATCACTGCTTCAGACAGCCGTCTTATGGCCCTTGGGGTGGTGAATACTTTCCGGGAGCTCCGGTAGGTCCACCTTACAAACCAGCATACGCGCTTGTCGTAAACGAAGTCGGGCCGCCGCCTTCTTGCTCGACTCCATATCCAACACACCACTATCATGGAAGATAGGTTTCGCATCCCAGAACTGTGGGAACGTGCCCTCCATGTGCGACCTCTTCGAGCCAACATGTCAGACGAACATCATAATGGTCGGCGCCTGGCACGAGCGGAAGCCCTAGCCCGACATTATGGCAGCACAACAGGTGCATATTACGTGGATGCCTCCGGCACTCACCACGGGGGTGGTACACGGTCGCGGTAGTTCCCAACAGCAACACAGTTAACGGCCTCACCCTTAGAGCTCGCTGTGCAACACACGCAGAAGAGGTCGCGATTGCTCTCGCGACCTCGCATTCCGATTCAAAATACGTAATAGCCGACTCGCGAGGGGCCTGTCGGAACATCGAGCAAGGCTGGACACTCTTCCTAGCCAATGTAATCTACCAATTTTGTATACGGGATACGGACCCCGCACACTGTTACCTTATATGGTCCCCTGCTCTTCAGGAGTTGGCAGAAAACGAGGCAGCAGACGCAGCCGCCCGCGTGCTCTCTCACCGGGCTGTTTTCTCATCTGCACCCGATCAGGAACCCAATTTTAATCCGCTCTATGCCTTCAAAGATATTGCGATATACTATCAACATAGTCATCGCCTTTACCTCCCGCCCATGTAAAGGCTTCAAGAATGCGTACGAACGGCTCCTTATACGCGTTCTCACCAATACATTGCTTTTCCCGGCAGCCCTAAAACATTTTCATTCCTCCTTTAGCGTCAGCTGCCCCCACTCTGCAGCGGTGTCTTCGGATGCCTATCACATGGTGTGGGCCTGCCCCCCCCAACCCGGCTGTTTTCTCCACCCCCCCCCCCCCCCCCAATCCGGGAGGACTGGCAGGCGACCCTGCTCGGCTGCCACGACCTACAGGCCCATCAAGCTATAGTCGGGCGCGCCCGTGCGCCGGCCACCGCCACTGGGGTCCCAAACTAGGGACCTCCACCTTCTAGCGTTTGTAAGGACCGGTCCCTTACGGGCTGATCCAAGCACACCTCCTGTGTCCCTTGTATAGGCAATAAATGTTTTCACCACCACCACCACCCACAAGCTGGATCTACTCAGCGGTCGTCACCTTGGTACCATCGCGATGACAACCGAAGCAGCTCCATCCACGTCAACAGCACACCGACTGTCCTTGGGGTCCACCCCCGTGACCCGGGCGCATTCTGCGGCACCGATAACGTGAACATTGAGGACGGGCTATCGCTTTATGAGCGTGTCAGCAAACATAAAAGGTAGGATTCATGCTTGCGATTGTGATATTTCACCTTGCCGGAACCGCACGCCTATAGTTCGAAAACCACAAAGATCTTATATCCCAGGACGTATGCAAATAGAAACTCCGAGACTTGTTTGGGAAGCCTGTTGGACGGCAGCTCAACGCTACGACGGAACTCTCTGCTCACGCCTAAACGACTACGGATTCTTACCTTTCCTATAATCAGGATGTCTTAGCCCTGTGCCGAAAAGTTGAGCAAGAAATGACCGAGGCAGATAAGGTGGGGCACACACTAAAAGACATTGCGGACGGCGCCTTTAACCTCCTCTTCTATAAGGACTGCTCCACGGTTGATTCCGCTCTACAGGTATACCATCTATTCGAACAGGCCAAACACTGGAGAATTGCGCACCGTTTTAACATTATACGAAATGCAGCTGCCAGTTCCTTGTGCGAAAATCTACCGACCTTAAGGCAGCCTTCCAACACCGACAACTTGACTGGGCTCGTGTGCCCCGACTCCCGTTGCTTCCACACCGCCTTTGCCGGACAACTCGGTGGCCAGTATATCTCTCATTCAGGCCGTTGTTTGACAGGAGGTTGCTAATATGGGCGTTCTCTCTAGCAGCACACTAGAAAACCTGGGTTCGAGGCCTGTCGCTCCTGTGGTCTCCGCGGCAACTCCCACCAACACCTTCAGGACCCGTTACCACTACCGTAATCCTGCGGAGTTACGTTTCCCCGACGACCAGCCCATCTGTTGCACATGCTCGCGGGTCGGTCACATCTCTCGCCACAGCCGTAGCATTTGGTACTCGACTTCCCGCCCGTTCTCCCACGTTGATCGTTGCGCCTTCTACAGACCCCGCCGTTTCTCGTCCGGCTATGAGTCACCACACTCCGAGACCACTTCGCGTGCTGAGGGGTCCATTTTCCGCCGAACGTTTCTTGGGAAACCAGCCGATGCAGCTCCCGGAGGTGACCAGCATTGATGTTCCGGACTGAGAATCCTCTTATCACCTCTGCACGCCCCTGTAATCTCCTTGATGTGTCTGTGGATTATGTTCCGGTATCAGCCCTCACTGGCACTGGTTTATTCAAAATACCTTACAGGGCCCAGAAGGGCATTGCGTAAGGGGGGCAAAATAACGGATTAAGTACGATAGGAACAATTGGTAAATAAAACGCGCAGTACCAGGCAAAAAAGTAAAAACAATTATAATTATACAGGGCAAATCGTAACGACAAGACATACATCGCCGCGAGCAACAAAAGAGTACATAAAAGGTAGCAAGAATGCATCGCGTGTACCCAATACACATTTAAAGAAAAAGCAGTAGCCATAACCAAAATGCGAATTTTTGAAACAGCTCAAGAAACCTAAGCATAATACATTAGCAACAAGCAGGAAAAGAACGTATGGGACACAACAACCTATAACAAGACACAATGTCATTAAAGAAAATGTTTGTGCACCTGGTCTTCTAATGATTGATGGTAGCATTAGATACGATACTGTCGGGAAGATCATTCCGAAGAACAATGGCACGTGGAAGTTCGGATGAATTCTAGGCTTGGGTTCTTCCGTATATGCGTTTAATGCTATACTGATTACGTAGGCGTGACATGCGTGAAGGCTCTTCAAGGGGCAGAGGAGATGGCTTGGTGCTGTGTCAATATTTATGAAGTAAGCATAAAAGAGCGATGGAGCGACGAACATCTAATGGCTCGAGGGAGATATCAAGTTTGGTCTTAGTGATGCTGAAATGGGGATTGTAATTTTATGTGATGAAACGAGCGGCTCTATTTGGTACGGCTTCAAGCATGTTGATAAGGTAGTTTTGATAAGGGGACCACGTAGGTGAAGCAAATTCTAGTTGTGGACGCACAATTGTTAAATAAGCCACTTTTCTTACGTTATTAGGGGAGTTTTGCAAGTTCCAGCGAAGGTATCCAAGTAATCTTGAATCTTTAGCGCATATCAATTGAATGTGCTTGGTCCATGAAAGATTATCCGTGAGGTGAGCACCTAAATATTTATAAGATGGCGCCCGAGACACTACAGCACCATCAATGGAGTACGAGAAATTAGAATTAGGATGCTTGCGGGTTAAAGAGATAACCTTGCATTTAGTTGGTTTTAGCATCATTTGCCCTTTATTGCAACAATCTTAAATGAGCTTCAGGTCAGTTTGGAGAGCGAGGTGATCATCTATAGAATTAATGGGGCGGTAAATAACGCAGTCGTTAGCAAAGAGTCGTATGGAAGAAGATATGTCTGTCAGCAAGTTGTTAATGTATTTTAGAAACAGTAATGGGCCAAGAATGCTGCCTTGAGGTACGCCAGATGCAACATCACAGAGTGGGGAGGTGAAGTTGTTAACTGAATTGAACTGCTGGAGAAAAGAAAGAAAGTTACGAAGTCATGCCAATGTTAAATAATCTAGGCAAAGAGCAGACAATTTTGAGAACAACCGGGAATGAGCAACGCGGTCTAAAGTTTTAGCAAAATATAAAAAGATACAGTCGATTTGTAGGTTAGCGTCCATGTGAAATGCAAGTTTATCGTAAATTCTAGCAGTTGGGTGTCACAAGAAAAACCTTTCCGGAAGCAGTGCTGGTTAGGAAAAAAAATTCAGTTCCAGGTGGCAGTAAATATGGGAACCGATGACGTGCTCCAGTAATTTACAGCAAATGCAGGTTAGCGAAATGGGGCGAAAGTTTTTCGGTGAATTTCTGTCGCCGCTTTTGAACACTGGATGGATGGATGGAAAAACTTTATTTTCGTCAGAGAGCATGTGTGGACGATTCCGTGTCAGATGGTCATCAATCCATGGCTGACGGCGACCTGGGTGACCCACTCCACGGCCCTGGTCTGGACGACCGGGTCTGAGCTGGCCAACACGGCCTCCCACTGCTCGAGGGAAGGATCACGCATAATGTCCGCCGGTGGCGGTGCTATGCTACAGCTCCATAATATGTGGTCATAGGTTGCCAATTCGTGACACCATTTGCACTCCGGCGGAATGTCCGGGTAGATTTTGCTCAATACGTATGGGTTGAAGAAACATCTAGTCTGCAATCGTCGCCAGACGCATTCTTGCGCCTTCACCAATTGCTTGTCCGGGGGTGGGTAAATCCTCCGCTCAAGTCTGAAATGATTAGTAATGTCATGAAAGGATACCAGCCCATCTCTCGTGGGCCTTCCCGGGACGTCCAGCTCACCTACTCGGCTGACGAAACCTCGAGCATTCATGTGAGCCGTCTCGTTCCCAGGGTTCCCAGAGTGTGCAGGTACCCAGACAATTTCCGTCTCCGTAATCCCTCGCTCCGTGGCCCGATTCAGCAACCGCGCCGCTGTGACAGATATTCTGCCCCTCGCCAAATTTCGGATGGCTGTTTTTGAATCGCTGAAGATCAGGTCAGCATTACTACTAGTCATAGCTAGTGCTATCGCCGCTTCCTCTGCAGTTTCTGGGGAGCGGGTTTTGACTGATCCAGAGGCGATCAAGCGTCCTCGACCGTCCACCACCGCAATTGCAAATGCATCCTTGTCCTTATACTCGGCGACATCTACATAGACTGCCCCGTTGTACTTCCCGTACTTAGCATGTAAAGCTTTGGCTCTTGCCTTCCTGCGGTCCTCATGATGTATTGAATGCATGTTCTTGGGCAAAGGTTTTATGTACAAGCCCTTGTGCATTTCCCGCCTCATCTGAATTTTCGTGTCACCGGCTGGAACGTCAACTCCAATGCCGATCCTTTCCAATATGTCCCTTCCTGCTTTTGTTTTTGAAAGCCTACCGAGCTGCATCACCAAGTGCGCCTCCTGTAGTTCTTCTAGGGTGTTGTGCACCCCTAATCCCAGCAGCCTTTCGGTAGACGCATTTTGAGGCAACCCAAGAGCCGCTTTATACGCCTGCCTAATCATAGCCTCCACCTTTCCTTTTTCCGCCGCGTCCAACTTCAAATAAGGCGTCGCATACACTATTCTACTGAGCACAAATGCCTGCACTAGCTTACACAAGTCTTTTTCCTTAACACCTCTCTTACGATTGGCGATTCTCCTGATTAGCCGCACGGTAGCATTGACCGTATTTTTAAGCCTTTGCAAGGACTCGCTATTCTTCCTGTTAGTCTGCAGATACATACCCAGGATCCTGATCGTTTGGACCTCAGCGACCGGTACTCCCCCCACTTTCACCTCTAAAGGTGGTGGCGGCGTATAGTGCCTCGCATGTATCCCTCTTGGTTTATCCCTCAGAACACTGGAACGATCTTAGCAATTTTTCAATCTGTAGGAAGACAAACCAGATGATAATGATTGCTGATAGATGAGGCAGAGAAGTTCGCTAGAGATCGATACAGTGTTTTTCAATATTTTAAAATTAATGTTGTCAACACCAACGGTTGAGGAAACCTTATGATTTGCAATGAGACGAGCGATTCCTTCAGCAGTAATGGTAATAGGGGCCATATATTGCTAATAATGATCAGGAACAAAGGGTATGTTGGAATGATCTTACCGTGCGAACACTGATGCAAAATATCTGTTAAATGCTAGGGGACATTCACTCTCCGAAAGCGGTACGTGGTCGTCATTGCACAATGGAAATTGGTTGGTAGTACTGTCGGGAGATATCACACGCCAAACTTTTTGGGGTTAGATTTTAGGAGGCCGGGTACATCACGAAAAAAAAATATTTCTTCTTTGAGGCCCGAATGGCTGAACAGTACAATTTCAGACAATCGTGTTTTTTCCAAGCATCCGATGTAGACAGCAACTTAGGCTTTCTTTAGAAACGCTTTTTTTTTGTTATGATGATGGAGAGATCTATTGGAGACCATGGATGAGTTTTATCGTTTGAGATAGGAACCAAGGGAACGTATGTGTACACTAGATTATACATTATATTCTAATAAAGCACCCAGTTCAGTTCGAAAGACCTGTCCGCAAATGAGGGCAAGATTGTTTGTGGGCACGGCGAAGCCTCCAGGATGAAGCCTTCTGAACCGTTTATCCTGTTTTTACAGGCTTTCCTGTGCCATGCTTCAACTTTGGATTACGACTCAAGTACGGGCTTTGTCACTACCAGCTTTAAAGTTAATCTTTCGCTGCTACCTGAGTGGAAAGCTGCCACCTGGGACGGACCTGCACACATGCTCCCTTCGACGCCTACTGCGGCAGTGATTACGGACAGCACCAGCTACTTAAGCTCAGTCGACATCGATCGCCACTCTGTGGGCACGGCGAAGCCTCCAGAATGAAGCCTTCTGAACCGTTTATCCTGTTTTTACAGGCTTTCCTGTGCCATGCTTCAACTTTGGATCCCACCTCAAGTACGTGCTTTGTCACTACCAGCTTTACAGATCATCTTTCGCTGCTACCTGAGTGGAAAGCTGCCACCTGGGACGAACCTGCGCATGTGCTTCCTTCGACGGCTACTGCGGCAATGATTACGGAGAGCAGCAGCTACTTAAGCTCAGTCGACATCGAGCCATTCCCGGGGCACGGCGAAGCCTTCAGGATGCAGCCTTCTGAACCGTTTATCCTGTTTTTACAGATTAGTAAGCATGCAAAATGCTTTAGAAGTGATGATATGTTCATCATTGCTCTGCCGTGCCACACAGTGTGTGCTGATATTGCGCTGGAGTGCATTTCTTTGTTGTCGATGCTTTCCGGGGATGTTGAGCTAAACCTTGGGCCAGAAACTGTGGATAAAATGTTTAGTCAACTCATGAAAGGGCAGAAAACGCTAATAGAAGATGTTAGAGAAATTAAAGAAAACAAGAGTTCTCTTTCTAAACAACTGGAAAAAGTCAGTGCAAGGATGCATGAGATTGAAAATACATTAATGAACACACATGAAAACGAAGAACGACTAGATCCTTTGGTACAGAGCATGGGAGCCACTCTCCGTTCACAGCAACAGAAAATAATTGAGCTGGAAGATAGAAGTCGCCGAAATAGCCTTCTTGTGTTCGGCATAACCGAAACATACCGAAACCACAAATGATCTCAAGAAGAAAGTGTTGCATGACGTCTTCCATGAACGCCTTGGTGTCGAAGTTAACACAGTGGAGCGAATACACAGACTTGGAAAGAAGCCTATGGACAAGACGCGTCCAGATATAATTAGACTTTTCGACTACAACAAGATGAAATTATATAACTGCCAGACATTAAAGGGCAGCAAATTTTCGTTATCACATGATTATTCTCAAGCAACTATACAAAAGCGTAAGAAACTGTGGGATAGGGCGAAACATGAAAAGGACAATGGTCCAAACGTTTGGCTCCAACGCCACAGGATTTTCATTGACAAAGAAGCTGCTTTTCTCGGATGACGAAAACAACTGCCGTGTCAAAGCAGAACGGGCGCTGGTAACTGATAGTAAATCAACGTGACAGTGTGGGAGGGAAGAAAGGAATTTTGTTCTGATAAAGGTCAGTGCGCGCAGCCTCCTGAAAACAACCGCGGAACTTGAACACATTATCATGATTCCTCAGCAAGACGTCATTGCAGTTACGGAAACGTGGTTACGTCCTGAAATTGCTGATAGTGAGATCATACCGCCCACATATAGAATGATTCGGACGGATCGTGTTTCACATGGTGGTCGTGTAGCTCTTATCTTTAAAGAAGGAATTGAATTTGTTCCCATGAAAGATTGCCCCAACACAGAGAGCATCTGGTGCAGGCTAAAACTTGGCGTTTCTTTCTTTACCATTGCAGCGGTTTAGAGGCCCCGTAACGCCCCAGTCATGTTTCTTGAGTCGTTGCAAGACTATCTTTCAAGTAATGTATCTGCCGATGCAAGAGTAATCATTGCAGATGATTTCAATTTGCCACACGTCCGTTCGGAGTCGCTAGACACATAAAAAACTGATGCAAAGCACTGCCTTGCTGGACATGGCTATTAATTATGATCTCACACAAATTGTTAAACAAGCAACCCGGATATGAGCAACTAGAGAAGATTTTTCAAGAGCTAAGGATGAAAGTATCATAGACTATTTGGAAATGTCTTTAGACTCATTTGATGTGCAAGATGACGTCAACACATTGTGGACAAAGTTTAAAAGTATTGTCAACTTTTGGGCGAAACATTTTGTTCCCCATCGAATTAAAACTGTCAGAAAGCAGAGTCCTTGGATAAATCATGAAATTATCCAACTAAAGCGCGAGATAAAACGCAGGAAAGGCAATCCAGAAGAGAATCAAATTGAAATTTCGTGCCTTTCCTTGATGCTTAAAGAGATGTTCATGATGTCGAAAGAGCAGTACTTTTCAAAAAGGCCAAAAGAGTTTATGAAATCTACCCCACAGTGTTTTTGGCGTCACCTTTCACCCTCGTATGAACAAATAAGGTTTATTGAAGTGGATGGTCATGCTATTACTGATCAATCAGAAATTGCTAACAGGCGCAATACTTATTTTTCAGTCTGTGTTCAGCCGCCCTACATCTTCGCCTGAAAAATTCTAGTAGCGAAAAGTGTATACCGCCGTCAGACATGGCAGATGTTACTTTGTCTGAGCAAGGCATATTTTCCCTCCTGCTTAATTTAGACACGAAAAAGTCTTCTGGTCCTGATTCTATTCCAAAGGAGTTCCGTAGTCGATATGCCGAATGGGTAGCTAAATATTTACTCATCATATTTAAGGCATCTCTAGAGCAGCATTCTTTACCAAATGATTGGCTGCAGGCTAGGATAGTACCAATACACAAATCTGGAAAAAAGCACATTCCCGATAATTACAGACCTATTTCTATCACTTGCGCCTGTAGCAAGATACTCGAGCATGTCTTAGCAAACGGCTTATCCGACTATCTTGAGGGCAACAACAAGCTAAATCTCAATCAGCATGGTTTCAGACGAAGGTTATCTACTGTTACCCAACTTTTAGGAACGGTGCACGATTTTTCTGAAGCAATAAACAACAGGAATCAAGTGGATGCAGTTTGCCTGGAAATGTCTAAAGCATTCGACCGTGTCCCACATGAACTTATTGATAGGCTGTTCGAGCTTGGCATAAACAGGAATATTGTACGGTGGATACAGGCTTATCTAACTAACAGAACCCAGTTCGTGGAATTCGATGGCGCTAAATCAGACGTCCTGGGGGTACCCTAGGGAGTCATTTTCGGGTCTGTGCTGGGTCCCTTGTTATTTTTATGCTACGTCAATGATATCGCAATTTCTATTCCACCCCGTGTTACAGTCCGGCTTTTTGCAGATGATTGTTTAATTTACTCCGTCGTTTCAAACCAAGAAGACCAGTTACTACTAAATTAAGCATTGAGCAGTATCAATCAATGGTGACCATTTACCAAAATGGAAATCAATTACGCAAAAACTTCATTTGTTACAATTTTCAATAAAACCAAAAATATATATTTTTTTTTATTATGAAATAGATGGGCACTATATAACTCGAGTACACCATTTCAGATATCTAGGCATCACTATAACTTCAAATCTAAACTGGCAGACACACATAAATAACATATGCTCAAACGCCGAAACAAAACTGCGGTTTATAAGAAGAAAACTGAAGCTTGATTCCACAAAAGCAAAACTAAAAGCCTACTTCGCACTTGTACGACCGACACTGGAATATGCGAGTGTCATATGGGATCCGCATCAGAAAAACCAAATTGACAGGATCGAAAAAGTTCAGAGAAGGGAGCCTAGGTTCATTTATTCAAAATACAGATTTACTGATTCAGTGACTGGCATGGTTCGTGAACTAAACTTGCCTCAACTTTCAAAGCGAAGGAAGGTTGACAGGCTAAAAATGTTTCATCTGTTATATAATAACCACTTTATCTTGAACACAAGCTTCTACTTGAAAAAGCGCTCTTCTAGAGCTGTGAGATCTTCTCACAAAGATCAGGTTGCACCCTTGACGGC
Organism: Amblyomma americanum; assembly: GCF_052857255.1. Taxonomy (NCBI): domain Eukaryota; kingdom Metazoa; phylum Arthropoda; class Arachnida; order Ixodida; family Ixodidae; genus Amblyomma; species Amblyomma americanum. The sequence continues at coordinate 137,093,382 of NC_135506.1, forward strand.
CCGAATCAATTCCTTTAAATGCTCCTTCTTCCCCAGAACCATAGCTGAATGGAATTCCTTGCCTCAGTACATTTTACAAGCAGGCAATCTGCAACAGTTCGAAACTTATCTGTCCCGTTATTTAAGCCTATAGAAACCATTTGACATTGCTGTCATTCATTATGTTCTTTACCGGCGGTTCCGATCCTCGGTGATCTGAAAACTAGCTTATTATGAATACTTGCCTATCTGACGCACTAGTGGTTTTATCTGCTGGCAAGATGATTTCATATAAGTTGTACAAATTTTTGTACTTGTGGCTGTGTACACTTCTTGAGTTGCATGCATCCACCCTGTAACGGCCTTATGGCTGACCGTATCAATAAATAAATAAATAAATAAATAAATAAATAAATAAATAAATAAAAAATAGAAAAAAGTAATATAAGAGCTAAATTCATGTCTTTATAACTGGCTCTATTGCAATCGCGAATTTTCCTGGATGTAAGACATCTAAATGCTAGTGGGACATAAAGTTGTAGATCGATGAGCTTATGATCACTAAAACCGTCAAGTAGTAAGATTTCATTAATAGTTCAGGCGCATTGTAGAAAGCTAAATCTAAAATGTTTGAACCGCGAGTGGGTTGGTTAATTACCTGAAAGAAATTAAAGCCTAACATAATGTTGATAGGCTCTGTTGAGGCGCGGCACGATGATGACAAATGTGACCAATCTATCTGAGGAAAGTTGAAGTCGCAAACCAGGCAAATGAGTCCAGCTGGGCATTTTTGAATAGCTGAAGTAATACTGCTATGGAGTTTAGTGACGAATGAATGGTCTGAATCAGGCGGACGGTACCAGACACCAACCGGTACCTTCACAGATGCTAATGTACAAGGAGCCCAGACTATTTGAAGCGAAAAGTCATTAATGTGGAATGAATTAAACGCTTTTTTGATGGCGATAAGGACACAACCACCTCTTTTACCGGACCGATCACAGCGATATATTTTATAGTTATTTTTACTGGAAAAAACTTCGTTATCCGCTGTCTGGGCTCAATCTAGTTTCGGTTAGTGCAACAATATCACTGTCAGTGTCATTTAAGAAAGAACACACCTCACCACGCTTAGGCAGTAGGCTTCGGATGTTAGCAAACGATAACTATAACCGTGGACTAGGGCCACATGACCTTGGCAGAGCCTTTGTGGGATAGCTGTTGCTGAGCTATCTGGTTGACATAATGACAGAGTTTGTCGCGCTATAATATACGTAAGTATTTTTGTCAATGCGCAGCTTATCAACGACCAGTTTGCCTTTGTTATCCTGGAGCTTGGCGAACTCAAGTAGCTTTTGCCGTACTTGCCTGGTTGGTAAAGAAAAATCCTCTCAAATTGAATGAGTAGACCGTTTCAGCTTATACGCCGAAGAAACAATCCGCTGTTTATCATTAGAAAATGTTAGTTTCGCGATAATGGGCCTGTGCTTGTCGACAGCGAACTTTCCCAACCGATGTAAACGTTCAAACTGAGAGTTTGTGACAGTAATTCCCAGCTTTTTGTGGCAGATGGTAATTATTTTCTGTTCCGAGTCATCCCAGTTTTCATTCTCATCGTCCGTGAGCCCGAAGAAATGCAAATTGGGCCGAAAAAGCCTGGTTTCAGCCTCAGTACACCTCTCTGTAACTTGAGCCAGTTTTCAGCCAGTTTTCCAGTGTCAGTAATGTTATGCAGACTGGGATCAAGATTACTGGCGTCAGGTTGGCCAAGCTATTCTACTTAGGCCTCCAGTGCAGTAGTTCTGTCGAAAAGCTGTTTAATCGTCACATCTGTAGAATCTTGTTTCACTTTAACACCCTTAAACTCGTTCAGTATTTCCGCTTGACCAGACTCGATCCTCTGCACTGCTTCTAAAACCGAGGAAAGCAGGTCCTCAGGAGAAGGACTTGGGTTTGACTCAACATCACCGCCAAGTAAAATCAACAAGGACTGGGCGAAGGACCAGCATCGCGACCCTGGCAATAGAAAGCCCTTCACTTAGTCGCGGAACTCAGCTGGGCACGACACCGCTACTTGGCAGTAATCGTTACTCTTGGGACAAGGAGCACCGTCGAGGTAACGAACCTGCACAATCAGGGCGGATAAGCGGTGCATTGCTGACGCAGTGCCGAGCCGTAATGAATTCTCAGCTCTGTCACCGTTATATCCTTGGCCTGCTGTGACGTGGGCCGTTGTCGACGATGGATGTTTCCAGGTGAGAGTGCCGGTGGCGTTCAAAAACAGCGAAGGCAGCAGGGAACCATCAGCGGGCGGTAGCGATACCAGCCTCGTGGTAGATGGCCGGCCAGCAAGCGACGCCACTGATGAAAGCCTCCTGCACAATCAGGGCGGATAAGCGGTGCATGGCTGATGCGGTTCGGAGCCCAAATGCACTGGCAGCCCTGTCGCCGTTATATCCTTGGCCTGCTGTGACGTGGGTCGTTGTCGACGATGGATGCTGCCAGGTGAGAGTGCCGGTGGCGTTCAAAAACAGCGAAGGCAGCAGGGAACCATCAGCGGGCGGTAGCGATACCAGCCTCGTGGTAGATGGCCGGCCAGCAAGCGACGCCACAGAGGAAAGCCTCCTGCACAATCAGGGCGGATAAGCGGTGCATGGCTGATGCGGTGCGGAGCCCAAATGCAATGGCAGCTCTGTCGCCGTTATATCCTTGGCCTGCTGTGACGTGGGTCGTTGTCGACGATGGATGCTGCCAGGTGAGAGTGCCGGTGGCGTTCAAAAACAGCGAAGGCAGCAGGGAACCATCAGCGGGTGGTAGCGATACCAGCCTCGTGGTAGATGGCCGGCCAGCAAGCGACGCCACAGAGGAAAGCCTCCTGCACAATCAGGGCGGATAAGCGGTGCATGGCTGATGCGGTGCGGAGCCCAAATGCAATGGCAGCTCTGTCGCCGTTATATCCTTGGCCTGCTGTGACGTCGGTCGTTGTCGACGATGGATGCTGCCAGGTGAGAGTGCCGGTGGCGTTCAAAAACAGCGAAGGCAGCAGGGAACCATCAGTGGGCGGTAGCGATACCAGCCTCGTGGTAGATGGCCGGCCAGCAAGCGACGCCACAGAGGAAAGCCTCCTGCACAATCAGGGCGGATAAGCGGTGCATGGCTGATGCGGTGCGGAGCCCAAATGCACTGGCAGCTCTGTCGCCGTTATATCCTTGGCCTGCTGTGACGTGGTCGTTGTCGACGATGAATGCTGCCAGGTGAGAGTGCCGGTGGCGTTCAAAAACAGCGAAGGCAACAGGGAACCATCAGCGGGCGGTAGCGATACCAGCCTCGTGGTAGATGGCCGGCCAGCAAGCGACGCCACAGAGGAAAGCCTCCTGCACAATCAGGGCGGATAAGTGGTGCATGGCTGATGCGGTGCGGAGCCCAAATGCAATGGCAGCTCTGGCGCCGTTATATCCTTGGCCTGCTGTGACGTGGGTCGTTGTCGACGATGGATGCTGCCAGGTGAGAGTGCCGGTGGCGTTCAAAAACAGCGAAGGCAGCAGGGAACCATCAGCGGGCGGTAGCGATACCAGCCTCGTGGTAGATGGCCGGCCAGCAAGCGACGCCACAGAGGAAAGCCTCCTGCACAATCAGGGCGGATAAGCGGTGCATGGCTGATGCGGTGCGGAGCCCAAATCAATGGCAGCTCTGTCGCCGTTATATCCTTGGCCTGCTGTGACGTGGGTCGTTGTCGACGATGGATGCTGCCAGGTGAGAGTGCCGGTGGCGTTCAAAAACAGCGAAGGCAGCAGGGAACCATCAGCGGGCGGTAGCGATACCAGCCTCGTGGTAGATGGCCGGCCAGCAAGCGACGCCACAGAGGAAAGCCTCCTGCACAATCAGGGCGGATAAGCGGTGCATGGCTGATGCGGTGCGGAGCCCAAATGCACTGGCAGCTCTGTCGCCGTTATATCCTTGGCCTGCTGTGACGTGGGTCGTTGTCGACGATGGATGCTGCCAGGTGAGAGTGCCGGTGGCGTTCAAAAACAGCGAAGGCAGCAGGGAACCATCAGCGGGCGGTAGCGATACCAGCCTCGTGGTAGATGGCCGGCCAGCAAGCGACGCCACAGAGGAAAGCCTCCTGCACAATCAGGGCGGATAAGCGGTGCATGGCTGATGCGGTGCGGAGCCCAAATTCAATGGCAGCTCTGTCGCCGTTATATCCTTGGCCTGCTGTGACGTGGGTCGTTGTCGACGATGGATGCTGCCAGGTGAGAGTGCCGGTGGCGTTCAAAAACAGCGAAGGCAGCAGGGAACCATCAGCGGGCGGTAGCGATACCAGCCTCGTGGTAGATGGCCGGCCAGCAAGCGACGCCACAGAGGAAAGCCTCCTGCACAATCAGGGCGGATAAGCGGTGCATGGCTGATGCGGTGCGGAGCCCAAATGCACTGGCAGCTCTGTCGCCGTTATATCCTTGGCCTGCTGTGACGTGGGTCGTTGTCGACGATGGATGCTGCCAGGTGAGAGTGCCGGTGGCGTTCAAAAACAGCGAAGGCAGCAGGGAACCATCAGCGGGCGGTAGCGATACCAGCCTCGTGGTAGATGGCCGGCCAGCAAGCGACGCCACAGAGGAAAGCCTCCTGCACAATCAGGGCGGATAAGCGGTGCATGGCTGATGCGGTGCGGAGCCCAAATGCACTGGCAGCTCTGTCGCCGTTATATCCTTGGCCTGCTGTGACGTGGGTCGTTGTCGACGATGGATGCTGCCAGGTGAGAGTGCCGGTGGCGTTCAAAAACAGTGAAGGCAGCAGGAAACCAAGAACGGGCGGTAGCGAGGCTTTATAACCAGCTTTGCGGTAGATGGCCAGCCAGCCAGCGACGCCACAGAGGAAAGCACCCTGCACAATCAGGACGGGTAAGCGGTGCATGGCTGACGCGGTGCGTAGCCCAAATGCACTGGCAGCTTTGTCGCCGTTATCTCCCTGTCTGGCTGGGACGTGGGCGGTTATCGACGATGGATGTTGCCAGGTGAGAGTGCCGGTGGCGTTCAAATACACCGAAAACCGCAGGGAACCAATAACGGGTGGTAGCGATGCTTTATAACCAGCTTCGCGGTAGATGGACGGCCAGCAAGCGACGCCACAGAGGAAAGCACCCTGCACAATCAGGATAGGTAAGCGGTGCCGAGCTCAAATGCACTGGCAGCTCTGTCGCCGTTATCTCCCTGGCTGGCTGTGACGTGGGCCGTTATCGACAACGTATGTTGCCAGGTGAGAGTACCGGTGGCGTTCAAAAACACCGAAGGCAGCAGGGAACCAATAACGGGTGGTAGCGAGGCTTTATAATCAGCTTTGCGGTAGATGGCCGGCCAGCAAGCGGCCATCGTCTGTTACTGTCCTGGCCATAAGTAACAGACTCCCCCCTCTCCCTTCCGACCCGTGCCACTTAGTGTGGGGGCGCCACCTATCAAATCATTTCTGGTGTCGAGACCAGTGCAGTGGGCCCTTTTCGATACCGGAAGTGTTTTGCCGGAGTACCCGTGTTACAACGCCACCGTGGCGGCCGCGTTTCGATCGAGGCGAAACGCTAAAGACGTCCGTGTGATGTGCGATGTCAGTGTACTTTAAAGATCCCTAGGTGGTCGGAATTATTCCGGAGCCCTCTACTGAGGCACCTGTTACTTCCTTTCTTCTCCCAGTCCCTCCTTTGTCCTTTCCCTTACGGCGCGGTTCGGGCGTGCGCCGAGATATGTGATGAAGATATTGCGCCATTTCCTTTCCCCTTCAACCAATTTTCATTTACAGGTGGCGCCCCACTCAGAGCGACAAGGGTCGGAACTTTGAGGCTGGTCTCTTTCTTTTGGCCATGATTCTAGAACTCTGCGGCAAGAGCGTGCGGGACAAATCACTAGAGCAATGCTGGAGACCTGTCGCATCGCTTGCTTCCTCGATTTGCGCTAATGCACCACGTATGCACCACGCATGCTCTCAGCGCTAATTGTACAAAGAGCTCTTTGAGAGAAGGCTGCAGTTAATGAGAGAGTATAGCTGCCGGTGCTTGATTCCAGCGAAGAAGGCGTAACTCCCTTTCGAGCTTGTGCAGCGCTGAGTGCAGCAAATACTGCGTCGGTTGCTGGCAGGACAGGGCCGGTTGGCGGCTTAGTCGCTTTGAAGCGCCGGCAGCTTTCTGAGAGCTGCCCAAGCTCGTAAGGCCGGCGGGAGGCTTGCGCGCAGTAACCCATTGATGACGTCAGCTGGAACAGGTGGCGACGCTCCTTCTTGCTCTCCTTCACTGCTTTCACAAATAAAAACGGATTGGCCGCTTTGGAGCCTATTTCGCAGCAGTCTCGAGGCTTGGGTGTTTTTCAGGTGCCGTCAGGCCCGCAATCATGCTTACGCGCAGCCCTAAAATTTCCCAGCCTTTCTCATTAGCGAGGGAAAAATCCACGGCGCTAAGTTCATCTCAGGATCCTCGCGACCGAGATACCCGAGCGAAAAGGCGATACTGAGAGGCGCTATACTCTTCAATGTGCATGTTCTGCGAAGTCGGCCACCCCTCCGAGCAGCCACGGCGTCGAACAGGTTGGTCGGCCGGCCCCTTTCTTCTGTCACCCGCTCTCCCATCCTCCGCTTGCGTGGTGCAATGCCGGAGAGAGCAAACTTCCGGAGAGGCGCGACGACCCAGATCCGCGCTCTTCCGGCTCGCACAAAGACCCACTTCCGAGCGACGGCAACACGGCCGAAAAAAGAAAGCCCCGCAAGAGAGGGAGGGGGGCGCTGACATAACCCCTCCTTCTCCGGCTATCCTCGCAAGTCCCGATCCCTTTCCCCGTGGACGCTCGGCTTTTACGTAACTTTCTCTCACTCGACCTCCCGCAGCTTTCGCTTTCTTCTCCGTGGCGGCGACAGCAGCGAGAACTCTCCTGCGCTCCTCCTCGTTGACGGGGCCCCCCCTTTCGCACCTCGGGCTTTGGAACCGTGGGACAAGCACGTACATGGCGAAATTACTTTCGAAAAGGAATAATGCACATGGCGGATTACATTCCTAAAAATCATTGCCAATTACTGCTCTGAAAAAGTAATGCCGTTACATAAAAGTTATTTGCGGTAAGTAATGAAATTACTCTGGATTACTTTTTTGGTTTTATGCGTAAAAAAAAAACAAAGTTAACAGAGTAAAGGAACCCCAACGTCGGTTAATTGCGATTTACCCATTCTTTGGCCTTCACGCCAAAAAACCGACCAAGCCAGCTATTTCTCCGTCGCTTTTAATTATGACACCGCCAACGAATGAAAGCGAACAGTAGCGTGAAAGAACCCCCTTCACTTTCACTACGCCCAGGACAGAAACGAGTGGCGAACCATACGCCCTGTTGCCAGTAGTCAGCGTTTGAAGCCTCCCGGAGCAGGTTATTCATTGCCTCGGTGGTGCCAGGAATCGATCGCGACAGCCGGCGCTCGGCAATGTTTGCGGCATTCATATTCCGCCTATTACCGCTTGCGCCCCGTGAGGACGAACGTGGAATCCTTGAGACGACGCAACCTTTACTCTGCCTACTAGCCTCCGTGCGCCACCGGCCTTTCCAGTGCCCCAAGCTCAGCCCTGCGACCTGCTGCTTGCAGGATGGCCGAGACACGTGCACCCCCGCTTAACCGACACGAGAGAAGGCTGTCAGTCTCGGACGCACAGTTCAGCGCTATTCCAGCCGTGCGTCGTTCCTGCTATGGTGGCGCCCAGCCGGACGTAGGAGAGACATAAAGCTTCGCCAACACAAACAGCACCACCAAACAGCGATGCTGCTTTTTATTGAAAGCAATCTCGAAAGGAATCAATTACTCATGGCGGAAAATTGCTGCTGCGAAATATTTTATTACGTTACGAAACTACTAGACCAGAAAAACAATTCCATTACAAATTCCTGAAAAGAATAATTAATTTAGTGTAATTTCATGACAGTACTTGGAATTACTGCCAGGACTGCTGTGGCATGGTGCGTTTGTCGTCCTGGGGCCTGACATTGGACATGAGAGACGGCTTAGTAGACGTTTCCAGAATAATTTCGACCAATTGGTGTTCTTCAACGTGTGCTGATATCACAGAGCGCACGGGGGTTTTTGCGACCGCGGACTTAGCCGCAGAGCCTGAAGGCCATTCAGTCACCTCGGTGATTAAAGAGGCTGTAAAACACCTTCCGAGGAGTGCACATAAACTATCTCAGTCACTGGATTGTGTTGTCATGAACACCTGAAACAAATAGCCTAATACACTTGTACACTTGCCACAGTCGCGCGCGAACATTGGCCAGCCCTTCCCTGTGCCTTTTTCATGCTCGCAGCCTCTTCTGTCGCACCGCTGCTGCGAATGCAAGTTGAGAGATGGCTATTGGCTGCATTCTTTCAGACGTCAGGCAGCTGTCATGGCCGCGGCCTATAAGCCGCGAACCTCCGGCGGGTAAGAAAGCTGGAAGTTCGAAAGCATGAAATGGTCAGAAAGCATGCCAACTAGAGTTCTATAGAAGCAGCGCAGCAGCCACTTTTCACACATCGTGTGCCGAGATATGCCTTTTCATGAAACTGTTTAACGTTGCACACGTCCCAGCATGAACAGGTTTCGGGCGACTCCGCTCGCCCACACCGAAAAGGACTTTTTAGTGTGTTTTAGGCTAGAACAGAAAAATAGGGGTGCCGCAGTGGCAATAAAGGCGCTCAACACGAACTCCCTAATTGAAAATTTCTACACACTACTCAACCTCACTCCTGTTTCATATCGAAAGACAGGGCAGCGGACGCATGTTTGCGACGGCGAATGCACTAATAGTACCTTGGTAGTCAAGAAGGCACTGAAAATTGGTTCTGAGGAAAGGCAAGGGCGCATATCACGTATTTCGGTAATCACCCGAACCGCGACGTAAGGGAAGGGTTAAAGGAGGAAGTGAAAGAAGAAAGAGGTGCCGTAGTGGAATAATTTCGACCACGTACCTGGGGATCTTTCACGTGTGCTGACATTGCACAGCGCCTTTTTTCGTTTCTTCAACATCTAAACGCCACCGCCGAGGTGGGGTTCGAACCCGGGTACTCAGGCTCATTGGACGAGAGCCTTAACCGCTGAGCCACCGCTATAATTACTTGTGAACTGCAAAGCTGTTCGCACTCAGCAAGAGCGAACAATGCCTCGTGGAGTGGGGCTTATGATGGAGGCACTTCCCTGTTTGAGCAAGTGAGCTGCTTGTACGACATGCGCTGGAGGTGCGCGACGTTCGCGTGTCTCCCACGTCGGGCGAGCGATCGACACAGGTGGCACTGAGCTCAGCGGCTCACGGGTTTAGACTTACCGACCTAGAGCGAAAGCGGCGGTGGCCGCGCTTCCATGCATTCTTGCTAACCGTAGTATGGCGCCCATCTTAACGCAATAGTGTTAGGTTTGGTTTGGTTTATAGGGGTTTAACGTCCCAAAGCGACTCAGGCTATGAGGGACGCCGCAGTGTAGGGCTCCGGAAATTTCGACCACCTGGGGTTCTTTAACGTGCACTGACATCGCACAATACACGGGCCTCTAGAATTTCGCCTCCATCGAAATTCGATCGCTGCGGCCGGAATCGAAACCGCGTCTTTCCGGCCGGCAGCCGAGTGCCGTAACCACTCAGCCACCGCGGCGGCTGCAATAGTGTTAGGGCTGTGTTATCCAGAGAATCCGCGGCCGGCATTGTAGGCGTCGGCGTTATGTGCAAAAAATCACGAGCAGGGCTCCGGCAGTTGGTCCCCAGAGTTGGTCCACCTAGGAATCAGGTGGGCCACCTAGGTCACGTGACCTTGCGGTGTCATCATAACCGGCCCTCTCGATAGTGAGCAAATTGCCCACCGTGACAAATAAATTAATGATTGGCCACTCAGGGAGAACAACCTGGTCCGCGCAAGCCCCACCGCTGGGAGCGCCTGCCCTAGCAGGTTCATCGCTTAATCGCGGCACCAAAGCGCCGGGAGTGGTATGAGCAGTGGAATTGGTCTAGAAAGATTAATTCCGCATGTATGCGTGTTAGCCTAGTAAAGCTACAGCGTAATACCCGTAAGACGGAGTTTAAGTGTCCCCTCCAAAATTCGTTAATATTTTTAAACGTGCTGCCGCCTTTTATAGGCTGTTACGAGACTGGGGTACATTGAAGTCGAGAGTTGGACGAAAACTCGTCTGGTCGGGGACAATCATAATAAAACTTAAAAGAAGAACGCCGACCAAAGGTAAAAAACAAAAAACAACAAAATGACGTTGGAAAATGAAAATGGCTTTTCACATGCGTTCCCGTTGACCTCGCCGTACAAGTGTGTTCTGCTGCCCTTGAAGCTGAGAATTGTTTACCACAAAGGACCCCCCATTGACATTCCAGATCTCCGCAGGCTCTTACAGTTCTGCCTGGACAACACTTATTTCGTCTTCCAAGGCTATTTCTACCGACAACTTCAGGGCACAACAATGGGCGCCTCTATCTCAGTGACTGTCGCGAAACTGACTATGGAATTTGTTGAGCGCCGTGCCCTTGAAACATTCCCATCACTGCCAAGAATTTTCCTTAGATATGTAGATGACTGCTTCTGCCTCATTCGGAAAGATGATTTGCTGGCCTTTTTGTCCCATTTAAATTACATTGAAGAAGCGATTGATTTCACCGTCGAAGAAGAAATTAATGGCGCGTTGCCCTTCCTGGACGTATTGGTAAAACGGAACAGTGGAAAGCTATCATTCAGCGTTTACAGGAAACCCACCCAAATCAGAAGATACCTTAACTTCAAATCTGTGCACCAGGCTAATCAAAAGAAATCTGTTGCCACAACCTTGTTCAAACGCGCAGAACGCATGTGCAGTTTTCCTGAAGATCGGACAGTCGACTTTGGTACTGTACGGCAAGAACTCGCGCGCAACGAGTACCCAGCTGCTTTTGTGGCATCCGTTGAAAAGCAGTTATCTTGCCCGACACGTGAAACTCCCGTGTTGTCCCCTCTGAAACGTGCCGCTGTTCCCTACACGCCCGGAATAAGCGAAGCCTTGCCGCGCATTCTGCGCACATTCCAAGTTCACGTTGCCGATGTCCCCACAAGGAAACTACGGCATGCGCTGGTTAACGTCAAAGACGTTCTCCCCAAAGAAAAGTACCCTGGCGTTGTATACAGCGTCCCGTGTTCCGATTGTGATAGCGTCTACATCGGCGAGATTTTAAAAGACGCCTAAAAGAACATTGTAATGATGTTAAAAACAAAAAAGTGAACTCTAATGCTATCGCCGAACACTCCGTATCAACTGGCCACGATATTGACTGGGGTAGGGCACACGTGCTGGCAACTGAAAAGAATCTGAATCTGTACCGTCGCCTTCACCTCGAGTCATTATTAATTCAAACGACTAATCGCACCCTCAATCGCAACACTGGAAATCTGACTCCTGTATACGCACACTCCCTGCGCCCTCTTTTCAAACGTATTTAATCCTGATGCACTTCCTAATCCTTCTCATTGTGAACAAGGCTCCCGTACGGGAGCCGAAACGTCATTTTGTTGTTTTTTGCTTTTTACTTTTGGTCGGCGTCCTCCTTTTAAGTTTTATTTTACTGGGGTACATTATGACCGTTTTCGACACGTCACACAAAAGGCTATCAAGAAAAACAAATTGCTATCCATTGTTATCCTCCTGTTCGCAACGACGCGGGTTTTGCGTCACGGGGCTTTTAACTGCGGGGACAGTCCTTTCCCCCAGCCTTGAACGGGAAAATCGGGCGGTGCCCAACAGTGAGCGCCGTCAGAGTCGAGGAAAACACCTGCGCCACGGGCGAACTGTCAAGGAAGCGATCGAACCGAACTGAAGGAAGAAAAAAAAAAAGACGAGTCAGCCTCCTTGATCGCAATGAAGCCGAGGGGTTACGAGCGTCGCATTCTTGCCAGATCTGCTGTTCCTTGCCTGTTCGTCTCCCGATGGAAACAGTAAGGGGCGAGCAGGGCCTGCAGAGGGCGCTCCCCTAGCGTCCGACGTCACTGGGCGACGCACATTCGTTCGCCCAGAAAGACTGCAACGAAGAGCGAGCGAAGGTGCCAAGAAGAAAAAGTAAACTGAAGGAGAGGATGGCAGAAGGAAATAACAACGCAAGAAGCGAGAGAGCAGCGCGCGTTGGCGGCCCCCGAGAACCGGTAGACATGAATGGCCCGGAATAAGCGGAGCAGGAGGGCAGCTGCTGTGTAATACGGATGACGCGCAAGTAGATGGGGCCTGTTTTCCCTTCTGGTGCGCTTCTTTATCCAGGGATCATTTCTTACGTCAAGCTGACACGGCGGACGTGGAAGGGAGTGGCCGCTTCTTTTCGGCGTGAGAACGGGCCGGCTATGAATACAAGCGGGCGCGGCTATTTAAAGGACGCTTAACTCTGGCTCTTTTTCATTCCGCTGAGCGCCGATGAAATAAAACGTGGCGGTGGACGCCCTATGTTGACCCGGTTGTGAGCTCAGCATCGGAGAGGGAAACGACGCGAGAGCAAGAACGTCGGGAGAAACGCCGGTGCACTTTCGGAGTGTCAAGAAGATAATTACATAAACACTGAAGCGACGCAGCAAGCACCTTGCAGCTTTCAGGGACCTCAGCGAGGGGTTGTTTTCCTTCCATTTGTTGCACCCTACAGTTGCTTAAAAGTCTATTTGCGTGTTTTGTATTCCTTATTCTCCCGTACGCTGAGCGCGACGGCCCATAATGTGTCACTCAACCCGTGGTCCAGCACCCATTGAAGAATGAATTAGTGTTCTCCCACCGGAGAATGCACACTTGTTTACTGGGTTTCCTAGTGGCGGCCGTGCGTGTACTCGGCTCTGCATGGTAATGCGCATACGTCCTTCCCGCGGTACTTTGCGGAGCCAATATTGCGCGTTCTTATTCCGCTGATGGGGCACTGAATTTCTTGAAACCCCGACTAGTTCTCCTAGCCGCGAGAATTTAAAGTGCCGTAATCGGCAACAAGCGTAAAAATGAGGGCGTCCCGGAAGCTAGTGGAGAAGCCCCACTTCACAAAAACGCATAACTGTAGCAGACTTACAAGACCCCCCCCCCTCTTCCCCCCCCCCTTTTTTTCGAAAATGCTTGATATTTAATTGGGTACTATCTCAAGTGGTGCAGACCTTTTCAAGTCAGCACTTACGAGAGACTCGGCGCCAAGAGTTGAAGCAAAAGCAGGACAAAGGCACCTCTCGACGACAACTAATCATTAACGAGAATGGGTCCTGCTCAGCGGAGAAACCGCCGTATAGTTGTCGGCGTTGGCGGGGCGATTGGTCGAGAGGAGACGTCGCAACAGCACGATGTCGCGTGACTAATTCAAGCACCTCAAAACGATAACGCTGTAAAACAGTAATGACAATTCTTCATTGACCTGCAGGGACGTGACGTCATTCCACCATCATTACGTAGTGTCTCTAACGAAGCGTTGAAAAAGAAAATGATCGACTCGAACCGCTCTCGCTTGAGTCACGAGCCGGCGCTCTGCCATCGACCACTGAGGAACATTCGCTCGACATTGTTAAAGGGATGTCTTGTGACTGTTGCGGTAATAAATTAAAAAGCCAGAAATAAATAAAAGCAGTGCACATGTCGTCGAAGTGATATGCAAAGAGAGCCCAGACCGCTGAACCAGCCCATTAGCTCTCTCGCGTAACATCCTTAACGTGGAGTTTAAGTAGCCCCCGAATTTTATCAAATTATAATGATTGCACTTAGCTGTGGTAACGCTTGGCTGTACGCTATGCCTTATAGTGGCATAGCAACTGGCCTAGCAGCTTTTATCCAGGAAACACTGCCTAAACGTTTGGTAAAATGAAACTGAATCGAATCGAATTGAACTCCATCTATGCGCCAGCCGGAACCACATCTAATTTCTGCGAATTTCACAATGTCTGCTCTCCACTTCACTCTTGGCCGCCCTGAAATACGCTTTCTTTGGTGTCCATAGTGACCATCACCGGTACAGCAACGCACGCTGCGGAACGATCGCCTATCCCATTAAACTCCACTTGACCATTTCCTGCGATAGCTGTTGTCTACCTCATACCAGCACATTTATCGTATTTTCCGGAGTACATTCCGCGCGGGTGTATATTCCGCAGGGGATAATTTCGGCTTACAATAAATGTTTTTGCTTAGGCAGTCCGCATCCGGTGTACAGTCCGCAGGAACGAAATTCGGCTGAGTAAAATTGTAGTTTTGCGCATATGTTCTAGCGAAGGATCCTAGATTTCGTTCAGATGTCTCGGGGAAACAGCCCGCATCCGTGCAGTTTTTTCATCCACGTGAAATCGTTACACTTCTGCTCGGTTAGAACTTCAGTCCTCGCGTATGCTCGACTAGACTAAGCTTGAACGTTGCCACGAAGGCTCTTTCCTGAGCTATGGAAATCATTCTTCAGGCAGGACGACCGTGGCGTCACTTCGCCGCTCGGGATGCGCGCCCAAACCCAAGCACTGTTACGAGTTGCGGCAGCAACGAAACTTATGCAACGAAACTTACTGCACATCAGAGCTAATTTTACGATGTTAATTAACACGGGGAAAATGTCGCTGCCGCAGGCAGGTTCCTTGTTTTGTTTTTTTACCTTGACAGCCACGCCAGGCTTCTTCGACTTTAGTAAAAGCTTTCAAAATGTGAAGTCATGTATATATATAGTTCGAAGCCATAGATAAAGCGCACCATCCAAAACCTCAGCTGCTAAACATTTATAGTTCGCGGACTACAGACCCGAAAATGCGGAACTAGTCTCATACGTCCACCTAGCTGACTCTTCGACCCACCTTGCTGCGTTTTTATTTTGTCGCAATCTACTACACCAAGGGCTATCTTCCCTTCGCATTATACGCCCTGGCCATGCGCATTTATTCTAAGGTTGGGTTGCATGACCCACTACCTGCCTCACTACTCTTCCAGTAGAGCAGACAAGTGAAGGTAAAAGATGACTCTTTATGACGGATGCCTACAGTCACCCAAACCAAGGTGCGTAGGGGATTTTTTTGTGATGTTCATCAATGAGAGATTAACAGGGTAAATACAATAAAGATAACTGACTAGAAGCAGAAGAAAAACAACCACATGAGGCGGACCGATGGTCACTTGAACGACGACGGAAATACCTAAGTATAACGTACGCTACGAAGGTATTATCTCATTCTGACCATCCATGCAATGCGCTTTTGCGAAAGCCAACCAGTAAACTGCTCTTTTCAAACCGACCGTCTGAAACCCCACCTTTACCCATTAGAGTCGCCACACTTGTCCAAGACATGGACATACCTATCTCCAACAATTTGGTAACTTCTTCTGAAGACATAATTGCTCCCTGGCAAGTGTATCCAATTGACTGCGACACATCTTTTCGTGAGGTTGTTAAGAATGGGTCACGAATTGGCATAAAACAGCATTTCCTGTCCCTATAAGCAAAATATTAGTGCACAGAGTTTTACACACATGCCTCAAAGACATCCTCAGTTTCATGTGCAGTGCACAGTTGTCAATTTTCTGTAACAAAAACAATGAATAGACACACAAGCATATTTACTGCGGAATGTCATGGTATTCTGTTGGCTGTTAGATTCATCTTGGAAAAGAAAGTCCCAAGCTCTGTTATATACTCAGATTCCTTAAGTGTGATTATGACCCGGTCCTCTGGGAAAACCTGTAAAAACCCTGTAATGAATTCCCTCTTGAAATGCTTTATATCACAGGCTCGCATCTTGTACAGGATACTCCGGCACCACAATGCGCGAGATGTGGAGTCCACATCTCAGTTGTTCATCATATGCCGCAGACTGGATATGCAAAGACGACAGCACTTTCCTGAACTTTACACATTTAAAATACTAATGCACCCTTCATTATTTTTAAGTGATCACCGCATGTTCTCATTGGATAGAGCTTTTAAATTTTTAACTGATGTAGGTTTTTAAGAGATTTCATATTCAAAGTAACCTCAACATCTAATCATTGCTGAGGAGAGTGCTGAGCTTACCCATAGCTGCCAGACGCCTCGCCCCTTTTGATCAAGCAAGGACTGTGGTTGAGGCTACCTGGCTTCCGTCGCTCATATATAACTCCTGTTAAAACAAGCTTTAGGCACTATACATCATTTTAAGCCATTCCACCAGATATTTAGGCACCCTATTCAGGCTCTATAATCATGCACATGCTCACTATTCTTAGGCCCTATACAACTGGTTTTAATGTTATCATCTGTACATATTTTAGCACGAGTCGACCAAAAACCTCGTGTTTGGCGCTCTTTGGCCTTAGTTTCCCTTACGCCATAAAAACCTAGCACCACCATCATCAAAATAACCACATGCCACCGGTGGGATACGAACCCACGAGTCCCGAATTTCGCGTCCTGTGCTCGACCAACTTAGCTACGGCGACGGCTTTTTGTGGCATTTATGTGTTAGGCACATAAATACAAGGGCAAGGATACAATTGTAAGATAAAGACACAAGTTCTTGTCTTTCTGTGTCTTTTTCTTTCTCAACCTTTCGTGAGTGTCTTTCTGCGCTATTATTTCATTTCAAAGAAGTTATGCACTATCTAGGTCATCAAGTATTGAAATGAACTTTAAAGGAGTATACACTAATAACTTCGGTTCCGCGTTTTCATCTTTGTACTGATGCGTAAGAGATTCTTACCCATGGATTAAAACGTGGTATCCTCTTACAACTACTAAATAATTTATTATCGAATTTCGTTGCCGAGCTGTTTCGGTTTCCGTTTGAACATTGGAACGATGTACGTGACGTCAAACTGTGCTTATAGATCACGCGGCACATGAAAAAACTGCGATATATTCGCTGCTTTTCTGTTTTATTGACTTCAATGCTTAGGCCAGCCTGCCTAAACAGCCGGCATGACAGCAAAT
Source organism: Amblyomma americanum (assembly GCF_052857255.1). Lineage (NCBI taxonomy): Eukaryota > Metazoa > Arthropoda > Arachnida > Ixodida > Ixodidae > Amblyomma > Amblyomma americanum. The sequence goes on from NC_135506.1 coordinate 137,110,253, forward strand.
ATAAAACAAGCGAGTGTATTGGGGTTTTTTTCATGTCTCACGTGACCTATAAGCACACTTTGACGCCTCAGTCATAGTTCGGCAGTTGAAACCGAAACCGTAACATCGTTACCAAAAAGAAAATCGATTAAAAATTATTTAGCTGTCGTAGGCGAACAACACGTGGTGATTCATGCATCGTTGCAGAGAAGGAACAATGCGACGAAAGTTAGGGGTCTATAACTCTTCAGTGCATGTACAAACGTTACGCGTAAACAGTGCACCCAGGGACAATAATGCTTCCGTATTGCCACACGTAAGCACACGCGCTGCCACCGGCTTTTCTTGTAACGGGACCAATAATAATTTCACATCAATGGGGAAAGCATAGGTCCAGAGTGTATGCTACGCAGACAGGTGCGGCTGCTCGGGTCGCTGCGGAAGCGAATAACTAATGCCTGTGCGGGATGAGAAACACGTCGGTTTGGATTCTACGAAGAATTCGGCATTCGTGTGTGGCGAGACGTGGAGAGCACAAGGCGTGTTCCTCTTGGATGTGTGCGTAGTGGTCGTTAACATGCTTGTTTGTAGAGCTCTGCGTCGTCGTTCTCCGTAACCGGGCTGGAGATTGAGGGCATTTCTGCCGCGGGTCGGCTGAAGAACCAGCTCATTAGTGCCCATTACAAACGTACATTCAGTGAGTGAAAATATCATTAATTGACTTCACTTAATTCATAGGTTGACAACTGTCCTCTCACACTTTGTCCGCCTTCTCGCACAGCCTTTGTGCGCTGCTTATCGTTTGCGTTTTTATTTTAAATCCAGAAGTTGTAATTTTGAGAACTCTGCATAAAGTCTACTTTGATCGTTACATTGTACACATTTATTGGAAGTTGTTCCCATTTCTCCCCTCTCACGTTGTCCACAAAAATCGAAAATTTCAAGACAAAAGCTTTATTTTATGCCCTGCATTACCACAGTTTAACCGTTAAAACCCCCTTATCTTATTCATATAATACTTTAGTCGTTACTGCAGTGTGGCCAGGGGAATGCCATGTTGGGCTAAGTTTGAAATGAGGCATTAATTACAATCAGTTTTCACTACCCACACACGGTCACACAGCTCCTGCATGCAGCGGTACTTGGGGATACTAATGAGTAAATAGTGCCTTACTGCTCAGTTTTTTTCATTCCAGCAGACAGCTGTGCCATGCACACCATGGATGACGATTACCCTGTGTTTTTCTACCCTACGATTAGCCCGGCTTTTGTACCCTAGCCTCCAACACGTACACCTCTATGTTGTTTAGCATAATGAGTTCAATTGATTGTTTATTGATATATGTTTCAACCTGCTCGGCTTATCACTGTTCCTGGTTGGACAGACTTTCCTTATAGGCAATAATTTGGCACATAGCGTGTGATCAATGCTGCGCAAGCTATGGGTCCCGGAGCAGTGAGCTATTGCGAGGAATGCGCACCTAGCCACCCTTTCTGTCAGGCCGTGGAAGGAATTAGCCGGGCACCCGTGACAGGACTGCGACTCTCGCTAACCTAGGGGTTGCCGATGCGGCAATCAAGAGGCCACTGTCGGGTTACCCATAGGTTGGCGTTCGCGCACAGCGCGGTGCTACTGGGACGTGGATAGGGTGGGATAGCGTCCGTGAGTGCGTCAGTGGGAGAAACACCCTGCGCTTCAAAGGGGCCAACATTCGGTGCCCGACTGGAGTGGCAGTTGCTTTCGATCCATGGCAAGGCCATTTTCACGGCGCGGTCGGCACGTCAGAGTGGCAGTCGAGTTCCCACTGCGCGCTGCCGGCAAGAGTTTAGCTTTTATATCCCTCGTGAGAAGTTCGATTTGATGGCTTCCATAGGTCTATCCTTGTGGCCCATGTAGAAAGCATATGCAGAACGCGGACAGCGCCTGTGGAAAACATACTATCCACACGGAAACTGTATGACGTCATGTAGCACGTCATAGACAATCATGTGGAAACCACGCGGAGAGTATAAGTGAGGACCATATGAATTTTAATACGTTTTTACCTATAATGTGGACCCTGTATTCCTCTTAATTCCATGGCACGTTTCGGGGGGGGGGGGGGGGGGGCTGCTTTCCCGATGTTCCCCCACGCACGCTCGCTTTGCGGCCGCCTCGGCGTCCGTTGAGCGTGGAATCGGAGCCGCCGGCGGAGGAGGCTGCACTGCAGGTCGGCGGAAACCGGTCACGAACGGCTGTCGCTGCCCTGCAATGTAGGGCGGCGGACCCAAAAGGAAAACAGAGGCGCCCAGCTGATGAGCCCTGTGTTCTTGCTTCGCCTCGAGTGTTGCGCGGCAGCACGAAAACGGGCGTTACCTTGAGCCTCGCGGAAGCCGTCTCGCCCACACGCCGCTCTGAGCGCGGCCGCACGCACCAGGAAGAAAAAAAAAAGCGCCCAGCCGCGGGCCTGGCGATAATTTCGCCGTCTTCGCTGGGCGCCCCATTTTGCCCTTTCCACCGCCACCCGCACGCTGTCACTGCTTACACTGGGCCGTGGCGGTGATGAGAGCTACGCTGAGTGAAGGGGTCATTCCAGATGACACCCACCCGACCGCGGTCTCAACGCCACACGCGACATTTTTTTAGTACTGATAGTCTAAGGGTTTTCTTCGTCGCCCACACGAACAGTGAACTGTTTTCCATTGGAGCAGTGGCAGATAGGCCTTACAAAAATGGATATTGAATTTCTGATATCGTTAGGACATAATCGTGGTGAGTCATCACAAATTGATCACGAAAGCCACGTAAGTTGTGTTCTCGCATCAGCCGCACATAATAAATTCTTAATGAGTTTTTGTATTAACTTTCGTACCAAACTGACATCATAAATACTTGATGAATTTTCGCATTAACTTTTAGGGATTGGACTGTCAACATAAACTTTTGATGTGTTTTCGCATGAACTTTGGTGATGAAAAGAACGTGATAGTTTTTGCGATGCGTGAAGATATCAGAAAAGTGTTGTTTTCAAGCACCGCCTTAGACACATTTTGAAATTTCTCGTGCAGCAATCATGCATATCAAGTTACAGAACTTTGCAGTTGAATTTCTTCATTTATACCTGCTGGAGATTGCGCTTATAATGCCAAAATTATCTTAGAAAACTCAACTTACTAACAGCTTCTAACTAACACTTGTTACGGGACGTCTTATTGGCAGTATATAACCATGAGCCCGCGCTATAAAGTACAAACCAGGTGAGTGTACCGGTGGGGCATGTATTTACTGTACTGTATTCTCGAGCTTTTTACTTACTCCTTTCAGAGGGTCGATGGAAGCTGTTTGCAGCAATGATTGGCTGATGATGATCCTGGACTGCTCCACGTTTCAAAGAAAGTAGCACATATAAGAGGCTAGCGGATGTTTATATCCATGTAAGAGAGCTTCATCGCAGCGGTTTCTGTACGATGTAAAAAGCGTTTAAATAAAGTGGAAGTCACAACACTTCTCTTTTTCTTCTGGGCCATAACACTGGTTTCTTTGCATCATAAACCATTGAGAAATGCATCATGAATTTAGCATCTATGCAAAACAAATTAATAAGAATCGCATCAAGAGAAGACAGATCACGTCTTATTAAGAAAATTTGTTGGCCACAATGCATCAGAAACTGAACTCAGAAGAAACCAGAATTACCATGTGAGTGTGATGCTCGAAATCATTCACTTTTCATCGCAAACTCATCACAAATTTTTATAAGGACTAGCTGCAAAAAATAATTGTTTAGCCCTGAGAGATGCGTACTGACAGCACTCTCTGTCTTAGGGGAGCAGTTAACAGGCACCTTCAGCATGAGCGGGAAGCTCCTGTGTCCACATTTCTTCTTGTCTATCTGTTTTTTTGCGCCGTTTATCCGGTGTGAACCTTTAATGGCTCACCCAACTGAACATACTGCTAATGGATAATGAAAGGTCGCTTGTTGTAGTCGCCTGCGAAGTCGCCTGTTGTCACGAGAGTACTTCTGCTTTCGCCATTTCAAGAGACTGCGCAATACTGTGGAAAATTGTGTTGTTAAGGGGACATTCTCCAGAACAAACCATTTCCGCTAATTGTTGTGCTACATAGCTAAAATTTCCACAGTTGAGAGATCTTTGCCAGATTTAAGTAACAGTTCTGTGCATTTTAACGGAAGACGTGGGCGACCGTTTGAAGCCTCGCTGCAGGAGCAACCAGCTGCCTAGGTGGGCCACCTCGGTCACATGACCTTGCGGCCCACCGGCAGGTGGCACTTAATTTAATGACTGGTCGCAAGAGGGTGCTCGGAGAGAGCAAAATTGATCGCCCCACCGGTGGCAGCACTTACCATCGCAGGGCAGTGGTGCATCGCTTAACCACTGCACAACTGTGCCTGGAGTGGTATGAAGACTTATTTATGAATGTGGAGCAGAAAATGATGAATTCAGCATATGTGGGCATGGAACCATTAAAGCTATCGTGTAATGCCCTTAAGGTGGGGCTTAAGACGGCTTGGTTAACACGGGGTTTGATATGTATGACGAGTTGTTTTTCACGTAATGATTGTGATTTTCAAAGAGGAAACAGGCTGCGTGGGCAAGAGGAACTGCTGACGGGACCCACTAACGCTTTCAAGTCGTACTCATGAAAGCGGGGCTTAAGTGTCCGCAAACTTTTTTCAGTGTTTTGAACGGGAACCTTAGAAAAACCTCTCTTGATTAATTTTGAATGATTAGAGTTATGAACTGCAAGAGCTGTTTTCGAGTTATTGGTAAGTACAGCCTGCACGCATGGCTTTCTCCAGAAAAGAAACAAGTCAAGAAACCGGTTGGAGTAGTGCTTTCCTAATTCAGCAGCATGGCCTTTTCCGTTGCTGCAGCGCTGCAGTTTGTGCAGTTTGCATATCGTGGCTAATTCGTAAGTGAATTTAAAACGGAATGAGCAGCAGCTGATGGCACCGAAAATGTCTTCCATTACATTTCACAACAGTCATTAGTGCGAGGTCAAAAAAAATGAATGTCGTCAACGCACCTTACCAATCCAATAAAATGCAAGTAGTTAAGAAAAGTTCCAGAAAAGAAAAATCCAGACGTATAACATTCCTAAAATAATTGCAGTGAACTGGGCTCCTCCGTCTGCTATGCAAATGCTTTTCTTCTGAGCATAAGAACTGTTAATTTTTTTATTTACATGAACAATAAAGGAGAGGTTGGCGCCGCTTTGCGGCTCCGGCTACTCAGCAAAAGTAATATTACTTAGCGAATATAAACGCTGTGAATGTTAACAGAACAGTACGCAAAGCAATATACTTAAGAGATATGAATAAACAAGGACAAAAGGACAAAAAATTAGCTTATTTGCAGTCTACACAGGAAAAGTGAACAACAACTCTATTGAACCACTCACAAACAAACAAGAATAAACGCAGAAAATAAGCATGTTTAGAGCAAACACAGCAAAAACAAATAACAAAGATATTCAAGCACTCACTCATAGAGAGGTATGCGCTCTAACTTCGGCTAATCCAATTATACTAAACTAGTATTTCCCAAGGATGCCGTTGTCCTCAAGGAACGGTATCAACGCCACAAGTGCTCGCTTTTGCAGTGCATACGTCGGGCACGGGACTAATAGTTTTTTTAGACTTCAGGATCTTTTGTCAAGAGCTGTCAAAACTCTCTTCAATCGCGACCTGAAGTAGTTATGCAGTCGGCAGTCGAATAATAGGTGAGCCACATTCTCACTTTCTTGGCCACACCCAAACCATGGGCTGTCTTCACAGCCAATTCTATGAAGAAAGTGGTTCGTGTAAGCCATTCCCTAATGGCAAGCGGTGAAGGAGCGTTTATAATCTTCTGCTGATAGATAATGGAATATTAAACCACAGCAATGGATCGAAGAAATGTAGATCAAAACTTCTATGGTTTAGCTCAAAGCACATCTTTTCTTTCAATTTATTACGGACGGGCTTCCAGAAACGGCGCAATGCATTTCTCGATAACGGAAGTCCAGAAGTGAGGGAATTCCAGTGTGCTTGCCTAGCCGCTGCATCCGCCTAGGTGTTTTCAGGAATAAAGCAATGTCCATGTATCCACTGGAAAGCCATAATGTGCTGCTTTTTGTTAGCCTTGGAAAATTCTTGAAAATCTTCGTATACCACTCTAGATTTCCATGGTGTGGATCTGGAGCTGTCAAGAGATTTCCAAGCGGATTGGAAGTCGCTAAAGATTACCCACATACGCGGGTCTCGCATCGATGAGATGAACTGGAGATGTAGTGGAGGGGTCGACGGCATACTGTCTGGTCAAGAATGATGAGATTCACTGGTCACTGACCAAGGTCAAACACAAAAAATGACGTTTCGGCAGCGCTATGGCTCCCTTGTTCACAATAAGCAACCAGTTGGACGTCCCGGGTTTTTTGTAGCGGTTAGTGTTGTTCTTAGACATTTCGCATAGATAGGGTGCAATGTGCCATCATTCTTATTTATTGTGTTGGGCGCAGTCTGGATGATTAGTGACCCGAGATTTCGGCGGGCTGATACATTCTTTTCCGTTATCAATATATCTGCTCCATCCCAGTTAAGTTCATGGCCAGTCTCTTGTGAATGCTCCGCGATTGCGTTCGTTGTTACTTTTCCTTTTCGTAGATCGTACTGATGCTCATTCAGGTGTCACGCGAAATCTTTCGTTTTGCCTATGTAAACTGATGAACAGTAGGCGCAGACAATTTTGTAAACAACGCCGGCAAACATTGCACTAGGGAGCTGGTCTGTCATGTTTACAAGCGCATTTCTTATCTTGCTTGTTGGGACATGTGCATGGACGCCGTGCTTGCGGAACATTCGCGCCAGCGCCTCGCTGATCACCGATACATGCGGGATAGGGGCTGGTTTTGGTATCGGTGCGTTAACACTTTCATCTTCCCTGGCAGTACGCTTTTTCGATGGAGCCACTCTTTGCGTGTTCCGAATGAATTAAGGAAAGCGGGTAGTTATTTTCCACGGTCTTCATTTCGTGGTTTAGGGCGGTGTCTACTCTGCCAACTTCCCTGGCACGGTTGATTAGAGATGTGACCACTGACCGCTTATGACTGACAGGGTGTGCTGAATTGAAATCTAGGTACCTTCCAGATTGCGTCGGTTTCCGGTAGACGCCAAAACTAAGCCCTGTCGGAGTACGGGTTACCACGGTGTCGAGGAACGAAAGGCAGCCTTCGGTCTCTTCTGAACTGGAGAGCTAAAGAAATAGCGTAGATCTTAGCAGTCGTTGGTTCTGTCGCGTGAGCAAGTTTACATGCCACTCGCTCATTCAGTTGCCGAATCACAAATGCGGACACTGATGAATTTTGAAGACTGGAACCGTCAGTATACACAAAAATGTAACCGGGATACCACATGTATATCCGCAAACACATATGTATACATAATATGTGTATATATGTCATATATATTACACATAATATACGTAATATGTATACATGATTTTTCCACAATATGCATGTACTAGTGCGCCTGACGTCATTGTTTTGTGGAAAAATTTTTCTACACATTCGATGATTCACCGTACTGCCTGAACAAACAACAAGCAGGCTATGCTTAAGTGTTTAAGTAACGGGCGTGTTTAAGTAGTGGACCATCATCCATATACTAAGTACTGGACTGTGAGGGGTCAATGTACTGCAGAAGTCGCGCCATTTTTTCTTCCTAATCGCTGCAGAGGTTTATGCATTGACGAATTAATCTTTTGAACCTCACAATAAGATTCTATAGAGACCCGGATCGACAGTAAGCCCTTTCCGCTTTTCTTCCTCGATGTCCACTGAAGAGGCCATGTTGGCTCCTCAGGCGTCTGTCTGGAGGTCTTCTCAAAGTGCTGCATAGTTCATACCGGAGGAGTCTTTTGAGGAGAGGCTACCCAGACGGAGGCATTCTCGTTCCGCCTGTTGCCACGAGTGTTCTTCTGTAGCTACGGCCTTCAACGGCACCCATGGCTTATGCGTCTTTGGCGACGAAAAAACTTGCAGAGAACTGTCATAGCAATTTTTCATGAATTTCTGCTCTAGTGCGGACCTTGCTTTGGTGGCTTTTAAACCGAAAGCGAAATCGTCGGTGTCAGTGTTCTGAGCGAAAAATCCCGAGCATTGCTCTGGCAGGTGGTCCCCAGAGACCAACAAAGGAGGGAGGTGGGCCACATTGGTCACATGACTTTGTGGTGTCATCACAACCTGCCTACCGGATAGTGAGCAAACTGCAGACCGTGGAAGGTGGCAGTTAAATTAACAATTGGTCACGCAGGAAGAGCAACCTGGGTCGCACAATGCCCATGACGGTGAGCACCTGTCATGGCAGTATAGTGGGACACCTCTTAACCGTTGTACCACTGTATTGGTATGAGGACCCTCAGGGATCCATGAGTGTAGAGAATGACCATTTCTGCATATATGGGAATTGCCTCATTACTCTATCGCGTCGTATACCCTTCACGCGGAGCTAAGGGTCACTTCCAATTTTCCACAGCGCAAACAGGATGCTTCTCCGTGGGGTGGGTTAAGCCTTCGGACACACAGGCAGGCCATGACAGCAAAAGCTGTATTTTAATCTATGGGCAGATAGTGATTAATGACACAAAGAAACATTGGAACATTCGGAGGAGCTTGATGCCACACCCGATGTAGCTCTTAGGGCAACTACACGCGCAGCAAATGGACCGGCGATGCATGCAAGGATTACCTGAAGCAAGTGTGAAATAAAACAGCATCGCAATAAACAGTGGCAGAAAGCAACGCGAAGCTCAAAGCGGGACAAAACCTATTGCGGTGATCAGATCTAAAGGAGAGGCATAGGGAAGTGCCCGCGGAGCAGAGCAACAGCTTAAGCAGAGCACAAACGCCCGCTGCACGAGCGTGACCACGTGCTTTCCTTTTCACGCCGAACAACCCGTTGCTCGGCCGGCGTGCCTGCGAAACGTATGAGCCCATTGTCTGACCAGCTTGGCGAGCAGCGGACGCCCGCTGCCGCGGTTTCAACGCGCCCCTGGCGACCCCCGCACGAGGCTATAAATACGCGGCACACGTAACGGGCCACAATGGCCGGAGTATAACCGCTCGGGGTGGCCCAGTATTGACCAGAGCGCTTTGTCTAAAAATGTTTGTCGACCGACCTCTTCTTCCGTGTAATCGCGCCGACGTGACTGGGCCCCGCAAGGCACTCGTTTCGGCTGCCGGCGCAATGGGTCGGCGTGATTAAATCACGCAGTGTACGACGACTCCAGACCGAGCCGCAATGATGGCTGTGCCGACACGACTGTTGCAACGGATCCCTAGGGGTCTGCTCATTCTTGTCGCCGCCCGTGGTCACAGCTAAGACGATTGCTGACCACCGCCTCAAGCAGCCAGTGGGCTAGGTTCCGTATAAATGGGTAGAACCATTTTGTGCACAAGAACGCATTGTTTTTACTGATGTACTGAAAATGAGAACGTCTCATGCGCATTATGCGTCGGGAAGAAATTTAGAAGAAAGGAAAAAGTTTGCGTGATCATTGGCGCGAAGCTTTGTAATGTTTTTTGTTTATACTCCGGGCTACCGGCACTCGACTACATCGCTTCGTTTAATGCGCGGGGTGCGATGATATTCATCTGGAAGTATCACAGCCGTGCGCAGCTACTTCTTCCTTCTCCTAGTTTGTCTTATGTGCTTTCCGCACCCTAACTCCAAAACTCTTTGTCGCTTCCAAAATCAGCGTAGGCGAGAACGGCGGTGACCCTGTTCTTCGATGACCGCCGAGCTCGTTTGTTGCTATCACCGTGAATTCTATGTGGACTCAAGTCATCACAATAAAGAATCACTTCAGCGCCACTGCAGTCTGCTCGTCTGCTGTGCTAGACCTGGGCACCCACCACCACGTGACCACCACAGTCCCCAGACTGCACAGAAGCGCGCATATAGGTTTATGAATATTAGTGAGTATGTTACTTTAACTCGTTCTTGAGACAGTGCCTCGTCTGTCCAATGTAGCACTTATCGAGAATGCCCGAACAGAACTGACTACCGCCTGATTGCAGACGACAGAAGGGTGCAGAGGCGAGCGTGTGTTAAAAGCATGGAATGCTTTTAGCAGCCATTCTCGGCGAACTTAGGCTAGAATCGTCTCAAAATCTCGGCGAACTTCAAGCCGGACATGAAGAAGTTCCCATCTCAACGAAACATCCTGAATTTTTGCTTCGAGGTGTCCAGAATAAAAAAGTGATGGACGATTACAACAGTCAGTAACGTGAAGTTTAAACACAGCTCTTCACATGCCAAGTACCACAGCTGGCAGGTGGCGTTTTACGCTGCTGGCCACCCTCCTGTATCTTCCGGTGGCAGGCACCTTCCGGCTGTCGAGCCTAAAATTTAAAAAAAACTGTAGTCCATCTCAGCGATATGAGTGACGTGGGCATAAAGGCTTTCCAGGGAAGGCTTAAGAAAGGCTAGGGCGGCTCATAGATGGTGGAAAACTGAACTCCGGCATTCTTCAGGCCTTTCTTCAGGCCTCGGGTATTCTTCAGACGAGCATTCCCAATACACAGCGCGAGTCGCAGCAGTGTTTGGGGGCTTGTGCGCAATCTGGAGACCCTCTTTTCTCAGAATTCGGGCGATGGTACCACTCTCGCTGGTATATCCACTTCTCTTCGAACCACCCGACAGTCCATAAAGCATCAGTGGTGAAGGCGTTGTTCAGAAGAGTTGAGACACACTGCAGCACAGAACTTGACAGAAAAAAAAAGAAAAACGCCCGATATTCAACGAGCTTATCATGAACGGATACCCGAAAAAACTTTCTCGAAAACAATCTGACTTCAAAAACACAACTACATGTGCGCAGAAATCAACGAACAAAGACCAACACCGCCGCCAAAATACGTCACTGTACCCTATGTCGGAGGTGCCAGCGAAACCATCGCCCTAATCCTGAGAAAAGGGGGCTTCGAGGTTGCGCACAAGCCCACAAACACTGTCGCGCTTTGCCTACCTGTTCCCAAAGACCGGCCACGAGAGACAGGGCCCAAGGCATTGTCTACAAATTTCCTTGCGCAAACTGGGACGCAAGCTGTATCGGCAAAACCTAAAATCCCAAAGAAAGAACTCGGCAACATAAAAATGACGTCCGCAACTTCGCAAGAGAGCGCAGCCCTGTAGCCGAACGTTCCGAAGACTCAGACCACAGAAGCAACTTCGACTAATCCAGCACCCTCGGAACCGAAGCAAATTACCAGAAAAGGCTCCTTCTCGAATTCTGGCATATCCAAACTATGCCGAATAGCATCAACGCACAAAAGGATACCTGCCCCCAGTGTATGCCCATGGACTTCGCTCTGTTAACTCAAAAAAAAAGTCGCCATTGACAGTGTGACAACGTGACTCACAGCCTTAACCCCCCCCCCCTCCTCCTTTTCTTACCCCCCACCTTTCTCATCACAGCTTTCGTTCTTTGGACCCCCTCTTACCCTCAATACTTAAAGACGCTAGCTTCTGCCCCCCGTCACCCCTGATGAAGGAGCGGAGCCGGCTTCGAAACGCTGGATTTCAAATTAAAAGTTTTTGTTTGGAGATGTGCAGTTTATTACAAGTCTTCAAACCCAACCAGACAGGGAAAGTAGAACGTTCTTGTGGGCTAGTTGGTTCATTGCAGAAAAGAGTAGTATCGTTTCTGTTCCTGTTCTCCTGTCGTGTCTCATTCGGGCAGTACTAACGTTTTTTCTGGAGACAGGCAAATCTGTCAAATGTATAGTTTTTTTTTTACTATTCTCCAGAGTTTTTTCTCCTTCACTCCTATCTCCCATCTGATTCGTCTTACTGTCATGTTGACGGTTGTCTTGAGTCTTTCTAATGCCTCCTTGGTCTTCCTGTTCGACAGATGGTCTTCCTGTGCACCCAGCAGTTAAGTAGAGACGGTGGCTTATACATTTTGGCGCGACGACCTCTTGGTGTGTCTCCTATGACGAATAATTCGGAATTCGAGAACAAGCAGGTTAACCCTGCTTTTCTCGCCAGGTCTCGTGTCATTTCTAAAGCTTGTGCAGGGTATTCTCTATATGACCAACACTGCCAGTTGTGGTCCATAAAGTGATATCATCTACATAGAATGTGTGTTGCGGTACTGGGAGGGCTGCTAATTTAAGAGGACCTTTGATTTGTGAGAGGTTAAAAAGGAAGGGCGACAGGACTGAGTCCTGAGGCGTTCCTTTAACTCCTAGTGATATAGGGTGTGATTTGATCTCTCCCGCTGCTAGCTCTGCCGTTCTGTTACTCAAAAACGACTTTATGTAACTTAAAGTTCTTTCTCCTCTATTAATAAACTAGATATTCCTTAAGATGGCATCGTGCGCGACGTTATCGAAAGCCTTGTTTAAATCCATGCCTAGCATGGCTTTAGTTCCTGTGCCACATTCCGGGTCTATTACGGCCACCTAGCATTGCAGCATAACATCTTGGGAGGAAAGATTAGCCCAGAAGCCTATCATGGAGTTTGAAAGTAAATTATTTTCCTTGGAGTATTCTTGTAGGTGGTTGAGGACTACATGTTGCATTAATTTTCCTAAGCAGGATGTCAAAGAAATTGGGCGTAGATTCTCTATACAAAACTCCTTGCCTGCTTTTAGAGTGAACGTAAACTTTGCATGTCTCCACTCTTCTGGAATGGTTCCTTCTTTAATTTCTCTTTCATGAGATCAATGAGAGCTCTCACTCACGCCGCATCCAAGTTTCTGAGAACTTTGTTACTAACGTCGTCGGGCCCGGCTGCAGACGTGGTGCGTAGTTACTCCATGGCAAACCGCACCTCCGCGTCCGTGATTTCGGCGTCTTATCCCTCGTTTTGTGTCTCGCGAGAGTCTGGCAGCGGTTGTGTTTAAGTATCGATCACGTAATTACGTTAAAAACTCCTCTATGATGCCTTGATACTGATGCACTAATCTCATCAGCTGACTCTGTTGAGTTTATTTGGTCTTTGTTGCCAGATGCCAAATCTTCTTTTACCAATGCTGACCATTCATGCGGTCACTAAATCTGCCACCATTGTTTGTGCTGAAGCTCTAGAATATAGGTTTCGATTTGTCTCTGTAATTGCGCTAATATCTTTTTAAGAGTAAGGTTGCATTTGTTCCTCTTCTGGCGGTTTTGCAAGCTGAAATGTGCTTGCCACATGTGCAATAGTCGAGAGTGAATGACTTGTCCCTCTTCTTCCATGGCTATTTCAGTGGTAGTAGCTTTAATGTCCTATTCCAGTGAGTCGACCTAGTCCCCGAGGTTTTCAACTACTGGGTCCGTGTTTTTTCTTAAGTCTCTGAACTTGTCCCGGTCCGTTTTTTTTACTTTGTTGAAGTTTTCTCAAAGGTGGTAGATACAATGTAATGGTCGCTACATAGCGTGTGTCCTGTGTTAGTTCAATTCCCATTTCATACGCTCCTGGCCAGGGTGAAATTTGGCGAGGAGTCGCTGTTGCCTACTCTCGTGTTCTCTTGCGGGTTGTTCAGAATAGTTAGGCCAAAGTTTTGGACTGCCTGCCATACTTTGTTGCCTTTGGGGCTAGGGCTAGTGTATCTCCATTCTTGGTGCGCTAAAGTCTCCTACTACTAATAGCTGAGCTGTACTCGCTAGTTTCAAAGTCCTGATAAGTAACTCCTGTATACCGGTGCCCTTATCTTTGTGTTGGCTGTAGACATTAAACAGAAACAAATTTGTATCGCCTCGTTTCTTGAGGAGAACCCCTAGGAGGACGTAGTCTTCCTTTGAAGTTTCTACGTTGTGTTGTATTGTCGTAGTAGTAGTAGTAGTAGTAGGTAAATTTTAATGATTAAAAATTTCTTAAGGCTTGCGGGTGGGGTCCGCATTCCAGGGCTCCACAGGCTTCAGCTGTCAGACGGACCTGTTTTATGAGGGCTCTTTGGTCCTCGATACGGTCGCTGGTCAACATCGCCTCCCAACGCTCAAATGACGTGTACTGCGTCTGTAAGTGGTTCGGTGGTACCAGGCCCGCGCAACACTCTTCCACATTTTGTGTATTGCTTTAATATTGCATTGTAGTTATACGACAGTGGACACACCCGTGAATGAGCCGTCATCGTGGCCTGGCGGTAGATGTGCGGTATAGCTCAGTAATTTGAGCGCGCCTCTGGCTTTTTCCCACTGCAGTAATGTTCGGTGGACGTTGTTGTACTTGAATTTGAAATTGTAGATTCTCCCGTTTGCGTCGGAAGCCTCTACAATTCAACTTCCATAATTTATTTGGTGCGAGGGGGCCATTTTGTTGGTCCAATGTTTGCTGTGATGATGGTAAGCCGTTCTCCAATGCAGTCAGCTTCAGCATAACTTGTTGGAACATAGCCATTACTTGTGTTTTGAACGTTGTAAATTCCACTGTTAAAGAATCTATTTGAGCCTCAAAGTTTCCTACTCTAACCTCGTGGTTTCCTACCTTGATCCCTATGTTATCTATCCTTTTGGTGAGTGCTTTAAGGTCAGCCCTAATGGTTTCTGTGGCCTTAGCTGGCTGTGGTACATCGCCTTCAGAGACTTCGGAAGAGCGTTTGTTCCGGGTATTCTCCGTTGGAGAGGGAGTCTTTTAGCTGGGGTGCGTTTCTCCGTTTCCATAACCTCGCACGCTATCGCTATGGTGTCTACAATCGGCGCCCAATGTTTTTGCCATTTTCCCGCCAAAACTCCGGTTGCAACCACGTGTATTGCGCTTATATTGTATGAATGCTTTGTCACTTTGTAGAAAGTTCCAGTACCTTCCAGTAATTGTCCCAATGGAGTGTACTGATTTGATGCACTAATCCACCTTCATCTAATTTTTGTAGTGGACCTACTTGCAAAATTTTAGGGGCCGATGGGGGATTTTGGTAATTGGCCACGGTACCCAGAAATTGGCTTCCAGGTTGTGATAACGCCGCGAAGTCGCCTGACCTCTCTCGACGAAGCAGTGGATTTCGTGACAGAGAAGCCGGAATTATATACTTTGCGAGGCGGCAACCTGAAAGCTATCGCTCCAAATTAAAAAAAAAACGTGGTTGTCCGCATGAAAACTAATTTGAGCTTCACGATTCTACCAATGCAACTGGCCTAGACAGTCCATGTTGTAATTCTTGGAAGGGCCCTTAATATATACATAACCAGAGCCTGTGCGTTAAGAGACGCGTTTCCTACGCACAAGGAGTTCAGTTGCTTTCGAGTTTGGAAATACATCTCCCGTGGTCGTTGTTTCTTTTACTCGAGGCACCAAATCAAGAGCAAGTGAACATCACGTATTGGTACAAAGTCATACGGAGGACAAAGCGAGCGAAATTCAAAAGAATTGGCAGAATACCACATTATTTAAAGGCGGCAAAAATAATGCGCATAAATCTGATTTCTCATCGACAGGCGTCACGAGAACAGCTCCCGCGGCCCAGTCATAACCTCTGGTCAACTCCTCGGCCAGATCTGCTCGTGCTTCCCCAAAAAAGTGCACACTTTTCGTTTTCTCCGTGGTGAGGAAAACAACCGCCAAGAGGTCACCGGACACCTAAGGCCACAGTCTCGAGCGCACTGCTCAGCTACCATGTGGCCTTGGCTTCTCTTATGGCGTTGTCCACCAGATAAACGGGAGTCTCCTTTTACGACATACTCCTTCCACACCTTAAGGCCCTCAGAAAATTCTTCGGCACCTATCTCTCAAGCTTTCGAAGGAAGTCAACAGTTACTGAAATGAAGGAAAGCACGCAGAAATCGTTTTTCCTCTTTTATTTTCAATTTGTTGTGCTGATACTTAAGAAATTAATAGTGTAACAGTTTTATGCCTTGAAAACCAGAAGAAAACATTGTCGTTCATGGAGGGGAGATTTTGCCAACCAGGTTGCTAGTAATCAAAATTCTCGAATTTAGCTTCACTTAAAAATCGCGGGTTATTTAGTGGATTTAATGGAGCGAACCGAAAAAAAAAACGTAATGAAATAAGCCGTTATAACTTAGTCTAATGGAGACAAAGACACCGTTGAACACCGGAACGTGCTGAGGCCGCGGAGAGAATACACAGCGACGAACCTTTAGCGAACTTTATTAAACTTTCCGTCGGCGCGCCGCGAGGGGAAACACGGCGTGCGGGCTCTAAAGGTGTCGAATGAAGGCGAAGCGAAAATCCCTCCGGTTACCTGGCGGCGATGGGACGCCTGCCGACGCTAGTGTGCGAAGGTGGGCGCTCAGCTTGGGGCTGAACAAGCAACACATGCGGGCCGTCTCTTCCTTTACAGTGATTAGCACCGCTAAGCAGTCCGCGCCTTAGATTATCGTTGTAAGTGTTCGAATGAACGCCACCGCACGATTGACAGTCAGAACCCACCCGTCACAGTGGCTCAGTGGTTAGGGCGCTCGGCTACTGATCCGCAGTTCCCGGGTTCGAACCCGACCGCGGCGGCTACGTTTTTATGGAGGCAAAACGCTAAGGCGCCCGTGTGCTGTGCGATGTCAGTGCACGTTAAAGATCCCCAGGTGGTCAAAATTATTCTGGAGCCCTCCACTACGGCACCTCTTTCTTCGTTTCTTCTTCACTCCCTCCTTTATCTCTTCCCTCACGGCGCGGTTCAGGTGACCAACGATATATGAGACAGATACTGCGCCATTTTCCTTTCCCCAAAAAACCAATTGTAGTTATTACCACAACCGCTCAACACGTGGCACCATTGAAAGAGAGAGCGCCACCTGAAGCCAAAGTCGAGGGAGCCGTCCTATATTGTGCGTGTCCTCTCCAGCTCCAAGCGCGCCGCGTACCGTCGCATGCTTTGTGCCGCCGTCTAACAGGTGGGGATTTTCACAGAAGCACGCCATTCTGAGCAAAACGACGAAATATATCATGATTGTGCTCGATTCGGTCAGGACATTGGAAATGTTGGGAGAATTAGGACGGATTTTTGTCAATCTTGGTGCAGTAAATCCTTAACCAATCTTCCTGAATTGGGTTTGTTCAAGCGAAAACACTGCAGTTCTGAACACGATTTTATACGCTGGCCAAAGAATCGCTTCAGTACACCAGCAAAGTGCATGGTCGCACTGTCCATCTGATTTCTCTGGGAATACGTTTAGAAGTGTGAGTTTTCGAGTGGCCTCCTATTGAGGCTGGTACTGTCTGTAGATAGATAAGCGCACCTGTAATCATCTTAACTGCTACTCGAGCCCGGCGGTGGCTCAACGACGTGGCTGGTACACCGGCGGGGAGGGAGGACATGACGACCGCTCTTCGTGTGCCTCAACTTTCTCCGCGGAGAAGGTGCGCCACGCAGCGGGTGACCCCGGCCAGACAAGGATCGGGTCAGCCCACTTCCTGGGAACCAGGCCACAGGCGGTCGGCCGAAATGCGTGCGGCTCTCGCTGCGAACTGGAACGACACGGCGAGTGTGGAGGAGTCGGCCTCAAAGAGGTGCGCGCGCGCCTTTTCCACGAACGCGTCCGGCGAAGAACGCTCGTCGGGACTCGGAAGGCGACTCAAGCCTCCGACATAAGGGCGGCCAGGGATGATTGGCGGGGCGCGCGCACCTGTCGTCGAGCTCCGCGTCGACCGACAGTCACACGTGGCCTGCGATCGAACCTCCTTATAGGGCAGCCCTACGGTGGCAGCACAACGGGCCTGCGTGATGCATACCTGTGCACAGCGCTCCCCTGCGACTCGAGCAATGCAGACCGGCGCTGAGCGTTATTGATCGCGAGTGGTTGCTCGGGGAGAGCAACCTATGTCTCACAAGCCCCACCGGCGGCAGCACCTGTCATCGCAGGACAGTGGCGCACTGCTTACCCGCTGCACCATTGCGCCAGGAGTGGTATGAGGACTCCCAGCCATCTATGACTGTAATGTCGAGAATAACCAATTCCGCATATACGGGCATTCACCCATTGACGCTATGACGTCATGCTCTTAAGAGGGAGCTTAAAATGTCCCTTCTATTTTTTTTCCTTTTTATCAGTGCTCTTTTGGTTTCAGTACAAAGAGTATCTTCATGAATTACCGGGGCAGTACTCCGATATCCACACTGATCGCATAATTTTTCAGTAGAAGCAGGTTGAGGAGGGTCTTGAATACCTAATGGCTTAAAGACGCGAATCTTGTCTTGCCGCCCTTGTTTCTTGCCGATTGATCAGCCGGCTACCGTTCAGCGCTGTCCCACCGAACACGTGCGGTAATTGTATTTTTTTTTATTCTGCGAACGCTCACCGGCTATGAGTGTCGGAAGAAAATCGCGGTGACGAACGAGCGAGCCAACGGTCGAGTGAACGAAGGAAGGAAGGAAAGAGATAACGCCAGGCGCCGCTTCTTAAACGTGTAACCGCTGCAAATAACGCAAGAAAAAGTCCTTTCGGGGGGCCTTGAGGAACTAGGCAACTTTACCTGCCGAGGGCGCAGGCTAGTGCTTCCCTACCTATATGCCTCGCTGTGGGGTTGCGACGTATTAAGCGCCGCTTCGTGTATATTCGGTACACAAGGTCAGACTTGGAGGTGCTCTTTCTCAGGAACACAAGACAGAACGCCTAAAAACAAGAAAAGACTCTTACTAGCATGCATACGCTAGAAAACCCGGAGCTTCTCTTTCTGTCGTCTCATAACCCTGGCCAAAACTCTGTATATAAGAGTGGCGGGTCGGGCTAGTTGGTGCACGTTTACTATTTTTCGAAAGCGCTAAAACAAGACGGACAAGGACGGAACAGACATGGACGAGCGCCCGTCAATGTCTGTTCCCTTTTCGTCCGTGTGGTTTTAGCGCTTTTGAAAAATAAACCCCTGTATAGCGACACAGTCAAGCTGACTGCCGGAAAACAGGCGATCCACTTGCACTCTTTTCTGTCGCGCACAGAGTCTGCAGGCGTTCAATGCTACGAAGTTCGTTTGCTGGATGGCTGCCACAATGGACAACGGACGATCATATTGCGCATTCATAAGGACAGGAAATGAATAAAAGGGTGATATCTGCCTTTAAGCAGCACCCTTCCCTCTTGATGTCGGGCATCGTGATGTTTTGTTTTGGGATGCTTTCTGGGGAGGAGTATACCTCGCCGCTTTCTCTGAATACTCAGAATTTTGCGATGCACACCGTTTCGTAGCAATGAACATGCGTCAGCATTTATCTTTTATCTGAACCCTCGAAAGGCAGTTCAATGCAGCACTGGCTCTCGGTCAGGCTCTTACCCGTTGCATCCGTTCACACCACTGGCTTGTGTCCTTCTACGAGGCCACCATAACTGCTCCGATAAATGCAGCTTCTGTCAGTTGCATCCATTACTTTGGTAGCATGCATAAAGAGCTCTTTCAAGACCTCATGCGTAGGACGGGTGGCCCACCAGCTTGCACGCATAGGAAACTGCGCATGTGATGAAGCCGCGGCTGAGCTGTGGCGCTGCCATGGAGCGCGTGAACGTAGTCGAGCGTAGTCAACCCGTCGAATGAGAAGGGGCCGGACTACAGAAGGATAAAACTAGTTGGCACCGAGACTTCCACGCTTCGTCTCTGCTTTGCTCACACGTGCCAACATGCACTCCTTAGTAGAGTAGCCGCAGCACCGGCAACAATCACAGCGTGGAGTGAAGATACATGGCTTTCCGGGAACCAGAACGAGGCACTGAATTCCACAAACAGTTAAAACATCTCCTACAGTGACATCATCAGTTTGAGTCAACACAACATCCTGATCCAAGGTCCGTAGCTGCTGCAATTCGCAGACTATGCCACTTTACCGTGATTGATGTCATTCTGCCACAAAATCTTGTCGCGTCTCGTATCTAGGTATCCTCAAGACGTGCTCAAAGCCAGAGCAGCTTCAGCTCGGCTGTCTTCAGCTATTGGTCCATTGCGAAGCAGCGACGGTTTTTGCTTCAAATTCCCCGCAGGGAGCTCGAAAAACGTTTAAGCAATAACGATGATATGCACTTAGTCGGGCTTTGAAAGAGTTACAAAAAGTACGCGCCACATTTCAACAGTGTATAACGTGGCGCGCGACATGGGGGCGTGAAACCGGCACTACTATGGCTGTGCCGTTCACGTCTTTGCTGCTCTTCATGCAGGTTGGTGCTGGCTCACTTACGAGACGCTGCCCCGTCATCACCGAAGAGAACATCGTTCAAGGGCCGTCGTCGCAAGTTAACAGCACGTCATGCGCAGCTGACACTGTTTTAGAAAACACCGACTTCAACATCACCGAGGAATACTGCAGTGCCGCTGCTTTTGGACGTTGCGCAACTCGGGTCGAGCTACCATGGGCTGTTAGCAAGCACCACTTCCATGTACAAAAGGCGGAGAGCTTCAGTCTGGATTGGGGGCGTGAAACCGGCACTACTATGGCTGTGCCATTCACGTCTTTGCTGCTCTTCATGCAGGTTGGTGCTGGCTCACTTACGAGCCGCTGCCCCGTCATCACCGAAGAGAACATCGTTCAAGGGCCGTCGTCGCAAGTTAACAGCACGTCATGCGCAGCTGACACTGTTTTAGAAAACACCGACTTCAACATCACCGAGGAATACTGCAGTGCCGCTGCTTTTGGACGTTGCGCAACTCGGGTCGAGCTACCATGGGCTGTTAGCAAGCACCACTTCCATGTACAAAAGGCGGAGAGCTTCAGTCTGGATTGGGGGCGTGAAACCGGCACTACTATGGCTGTGCCATTCACGTCTTTGCTGCTTTTCATGCAGGTTGGTTCAGATGATATATGTACGCAGCGCGTTTTTGCCTTGCCGGTTTCACCCCCTGTGCTTTTCGCGAGTGTATGTTCGCGATCAGGGGCCAGGCGACCTTCTCGTAGAAGGAAGACTCACTTTTTGCTACTTCGTCGCGCTGCATTTTACTTCCTGATGCTGTTGTTATGCGGCGATGTTGAACTAAACCCTGGGCCCGGTGGCACGATACTGCAGCAACTCTTTGATGGCCAAAATGAAATCAAGCAGAAGCTAACCGCTATTGAAAAGTACCAAGCAGACAATAAGGCCGCTATGGCTAATATGAATGCGCGTATGACCAAGATTGAAGCAATTATAGACAGGTTCGAAGAATTACGCAGTAGCGTTGCAGAGTATAAGTCGAGCTGTGATTCCTTCCAGGCTAACTTAGCATCGTTGGTACACAAGGTGGACGATCTTGAAAACCGTAGTCGGAGGTGTAACTTAATTTTTTTTGGCGTTGACGGAGATGACGCGCGGGAACCATATAGAAAATGTGAAGAGCGTGTTGTCAATCTGTGCCCTTCAGTATTACAAGTCGGCGAGGTGGAAATAGAAAGGGCACACCGACTTGGCAAATTTAACGCTGACAAGCAACGCCCTATAATTGTCAAATTTTGTTCAGATAAGGACAAACAGAAAGTTCTGCTGGCGGCTAAGAAATTGAAGGGTACAAGAATTTCTATTTCGGAAGATTTTTCTGAGTCATTGCGAAAGAAAAGAAGAATGCTTCTAGAATATGCGAAGGAAAATAAGTCCGAGGCAGATAAAGGGTACGTAAAGAGTGACGTACTCTACTTGCATAAAATGAAGTATGTTTATGACGAATCCATGGGGAAGGTTGTGCGAGTTTGACAAAGCCGAGAGAAAGGCGCGTTGTTATCGTTCCTTATCGTTAACTGCAGAAGCCTCCGAAACAAAACAGATGAATTTTTCAACTTGGTTGACATGAGCAAACCATCTGTAATTTTGGGCACTGAATCGTGGTTAGATGGTAACGATAGGGATTGTGATGTCTTTCCTAGCAACTACGTTAGCTATAGAAAAGATAGAGACTGTCACGGAGGTGGTGTGTTCATTCTTGTTGATCAAAATATACAGTCGCAGATGTTATGCAAGTCAGATGATTCTACTGAGGCTGTCTGGGTGCGACTTCGTTTGAAAAATGGAAAATCACTGGCGGTGTGTTCCTTTTACAGGCCTCCTGGCAGTAAGGTACCGGTTTTAACTAAGCTAGTGGAAGATGTAGAAGTGAGAAATTATGACTCCTTAGTGATCGGTGGTGATTTTAATTTGCCCGAAATTAATTGGTTGCAAAATGCAACAATACCTTTTGCAACCAATTAATTTCGGGCAAATTAAAATCACCACCGATCACTAAGGAGTCATAATTTCTCACTTCTACATCTTCCACTAGCTTAGTTAAAACCTGTACCTTACTGCCAGGAGGCCTGTAAAAGGAACACACCGCCAGTGATTTTCCATTTTTCAAACGAAGTCGCACCCAGACAGCCTCAGTAGAATCATCTGACTTGCATAACATCTGCGACTGTATATTTTGATCAACAAGAATGAACACACCACCTCCGTGACAGTCTCTATCTTTTCTATAGCTAACGTAGTTGCTAGGAAAGACATCACAATCCCTAACGAAGCGTCAAACCGTCGGTTGCCGGCATTTTCAATAAAGTTTTTCCTACCTACCTACAATACCTAATGTGTCTAGTGCGTCTGCAAAAGAATTGATGAAGTTATACAACTCATTTGCGCTATCGCAGTTGGTGTGCCAACCTACTCGTGGAAGCAATGTGTTAGACTTACTTTTTACTAATTTGCCTTTGGATACGCAACCTCTGCTGATCTTGCCAGGCATAAGTGACCATAACGCTGTTTTGTGCAAGCTGAAATTGGAGTACATTAAAGTCGCTAATAGCGCAGGTAGACGGATATACAGCTATCGAAAGGCACAAGTCGATGAAATCTCGTTGGCACTCGACTCGTATTACGACGTATTTGAAACATTGTCAGGGTCGCTTAACGTAGACGAATTGTGGTGTTTACTTAAAAAGATTTTCGAGTTGCGTGACCAATTCGTCCCGGCATGGGTAATGACGGCAAGGCGGGCTAGAAGTAAGCCGTGGTTCACGAGGGAAGTTCGTAGAGCACTGGGGAAAAAAAATCAAGTATACAAGGCGTACAGGAAGAAGCCGACACCCCAGAAAAAGCAACAATTGCCACAAGCCACAAGTGAGGCGAATTCCGCAATATCACACGCGAAAGGTATTTTTTATGCTTCTTTTCATTCTAAGTTAAAAAGCAACCCTAGAGAATTCTGGCAGTTTATCAAGAATAGAAAAGACGAAGTGTCAATTCCTGTGCTCGAGCACAATGGGTCTCTTGTGCATGATAGTCTAGATAAGGCAGAATGTTTTAGCTCGTTCTTCGGTTCTGTTTTTTCTGCGCGCGCAACTAGTACTCATTCAATATTTCACTACGGGCTTATCGGAGGGGAACCAATGAATGACATCGTATTCGACAGGACGGGTATTCAACTACAACTTGAACGTTTAAGTACCACTAGTGCCAGCGGTCCCGATGGCTTGCCGAACTATCTGCTTTCCGCTTGTGCAGGCCCGTTGTCTAAATACCTTTATGTGCTCTTTGCCAAATCGTTGACATGCGGAATGTTGCCTATAGACTGGAAAATTGCCAATGTTGTTCCTATTCCGAAGTCAGGACCTCGAAAATCTGTGTTTAATTATCGACCGGTGTCCTTGACTAGCGTACCTTGCAAGATCCTTGGGCATGTACTTTTTAGCAATATCATGACTCACTTAAATTTGTTTTCCTTGTTGATCTCTCAGCAACGCGCATTTCGAAGTGGTTTTTCTTGTATTACTCAGCTTACAGAATTAACGCACGACCTAGCATCCACTCTTGACAAAGGGGGCTGTGTAAATGGCATCTTTTTATATTTCAGGAAGGCTTTTGACCTAGTGCCCCATTCTTTACTACTTGAAAAATTATCGTGATACAACATAAATAAAACGGTTGTTGAATGGATAAAAGAATACTTAAATTGTAGGACACAACGCCTAGTCGTTGGAGGTAGGCTGTCGCATGGTGTTGATGTGGCATCGGGGGTGCCTCAAGGTTCCGTTTTGGGTCCGCTATTGTTTTTGTTATACATGAATGACATTACCGTTGGCATATCATCTTTCATCCGATTGTTTGCGGACGACTGCGTTCTGTATCGCGTTATGAAAGGTCCCGATGATTATAATGAACTACAGAAGGATTTAGACAAGGTTGCAGAGTGGTGTGATAAATGGGGCATGAGTATAAATCTTGATAAAACTGTGCAGATGTGCTTCACCAGACAAAGGTCACCAAATGTATATACATATAGCATTAACGGCACAAATCTTGCATCCGTGTGCGAATATAAATACCTTGGGGTGTACTTGACCCCTCAACTATGCTGGAACCGTTATGTTAACTATATAATTACTAAGGCTTATAGAGTTCTTGCTATGCTACGTAGAAATGCGAAGTGCTTTCCTTTAGAAACAAGGAACCTGCTTTACAAGACTAACATAAGACCAATACTGGAATATGCTTGTACTATCTGGGACCCGTGGACTGCGACAGACATAAAGAAACTAGAAAGAGTACAAAGCTTAGCAGCCCGTTTCGTGGTTCAAAACTATACTCGGTATTTTAGCGCATCCCAAGCAAAGGAAACATTAGGCTGGGATACACTTCAAAATCGTAGAAAAACATTCAGATTAAAATTTTTGCACAATATATATAATTCTAAAACCGGCCTCAATCGTGATAGCTACATAAGGCCACCGGAGTACACTTCTGGCAGGCGCGATCACCCACTTAAGATTAAAGAATATAGATGCAGAACGGAGCTTTTTAGGATGTCATTTTTTCCTAAGACGGTCAGTGAGTGGAACAGGTTGCCCGGCGATGTTGTATCGCTATCTTCAAATGATGCCTTTGCTTCAGCAGTATGACTTGCAATTTTGTTTTCTCTGTACTTTGTGCTTGCGTCAACAGAACCGCTTTGTTTCACTTCGCACATGTACGGTTATGCTCTGCTTCTTTGTTCCTTCTTTTTGTTGTGACGGCGATTTGCCCTGATCTGTATCTTTCATGTATTCTATATAAACTGCTGTTTGTCAATGATATATGTACTTCTCCCCCCCACTGTAATGCCAAACTGGCGCTGTGGGTTCTGTGATAAATAAATAAATAAATAAATAAATAAATCTACGCTCCGTCAAAGAAAATAAAAGAAAGGAGCACTTGCTGCTCAACCCGACAAGGGGGGGGGGGGGGGGGGGCAGACTTGAGGTAGAGTCACTGGAAAAACTCTAACACAAGGGAGTTAGAGAGTACAATCGGGGATAGCCTCCCTTGATACCTCCTTCTAACTATCTGTGTGTTAGGGCGTATAAAACAACGAAAGAAATGGAAATGGAAGTTCCGTCCGAGAGCACAAGCGAAACAGTGCCCTGGCCTGGCCCTTGACCTCTCTCGCTACCGCCTTCGCGCGCAGCGTCGCCGAAGACGGCAGAGGCAGCTTCCACGGCGTCCAAAGTCTCGCAGAAGGCATATGCGTGGTCCCCTCTGTCGGGTTTAGGCTTGCATGAAAGGCCTAGCAAGATAGCCTTTCCCTCTTTTGCTGTAAACATTCGTGGGGATCGTACCAGGCGCATGTGAAATATTCGAAGGATTAAACCACACGTAAAGTGCTGGAAGCTTATTACGTAAGGACAAGGGCCAGTGACTCAGTAAGGGATGTTAACTACGATGTACAGGTAGGAGTGCAATCTTTCCTCTGCCGCAAGAGCACGTATTCGTTTCCGTGTGAGTCGGCTCTAGCTTTGCCTTTGACAAGTTTCCATCTGTGTTTTGCTTGGTGTATTCTGTGCGCGCATATGCGACCAAGCTCTCATATTCAGCCTCATGCCTTATATCAGTGCACAAAATGCGAGTGCAGTGTTAAGCAATGCGTGTTTATTAATGCCATAGCATTTAGGTTGTCGTCTAACCAAACATTTCCGGCTTTTGCGTCATAAAATTCCCCGATTGGTCTAGACGATCGTGACGTCATAAGCACCACAAACTTTGTAAATCTTAGGACTAGAGTGTTCGACTACTTTCCGTTAAGATATCAGATGGTATTATATAAAGCTGACCGACTAATTCTCTGTAATTCACCCATAAAACCGAACTAATCCACCTTAATCACTAACTAATCCATATTATCCACACCTAACCAGTTTATCTCATGCTTTGGCCGTAATTGGTCCACACAATGTTTTAAATAAATAAATAGAATAATTAGTTTCTGGTTTGTTCCTGCTTTCACAGGTTGGGGGATCCTTGGGATTAGGGGTTGGGGGGGGGGGGGCAACTTCTAAATGCTAGCGCACTTTTTTCTTTAATAGTGTGGTCAACACGACACCTCACTCCTGGTGTCTTGTGCACGTAGTTCTAGCGCTGCATTTATGTCGGACGCTATAAATCGTCGTCTTTTATCCGTTCGCAACGCCGTGCGAAGGCCCCTGAAGAAGGGGGACGGTGCTTCAACGAGCGGAAGCAGCGAGACATGACATAGAGAGCTCTGCCGGGCACTAAAAAAAGCAGTGGCTGAACGCTGCGGCATGTGAAGCATTGAAATTGCGATACAATCTGGGCAAAGCAGGGGCAGCCAAAAGATATGACCGATGTCCGTGTGCTGATACCACAATCTAGGAGCCTTTCCAGAAAGTTCTATGGCCTTCCTGCCATGCATTTATGTTTGCATCTACTGCCATATTGTTCATGCATGTACGTGCGAATGCTACAATAACAACCCATATATATATATATATATATATATATATATATATATATATATATATATATATATATATATATATATATATATATATATATATATATATATATATATATATATATATATATACCTTCTGCCGAAGTGGTAAGGAAATAGCACTGCTTAGGGCAGGTAGTGGCAGTTTACCAGTGGTAACGGCAGTTAACCAATATCCCTCAAGAGAAAAATGGACAGCAGCTGTATCTTCCCGGTACCAATCTACGGGGCAGAAACGTGCGGGTTAATGAAAAGGGTTCAGGTTAGTTTAAGGACAACGCAACGAGCCATTGAAAGAAAAATGATAGGTGTAGCGTTAAAAGGCCGGAAACGGGCAGAGTGGGCTAGGGAACAAACGCGGCTTAATGTCATCCTTCGAGAATAGAGAAGAAGAAATGGGCTTGGGCTGGGCATGTAATGCGAAGGCAAGATAACCGCTGGTCCTTAAGGGTTGCGGAGTGGATTGCAACAGAAGGCAAGCGTAGCAGGGGGAGGCAGAAGTTCTGGAGGGCGGATGAGGTTAGGAAGTTTGCGGGGATAGGGTGGCCACAGCTGTGAAAGGAGAGGGCGCCGTTCATTTCATCATGCAACAACTCACCCCTCAGGCCGTTATTCTGAAGGAGAGGGCTAATTGGAGAGGCATGGGAGAGGCCTTTGCTCTGCAGAGAGCGTAGTCAAGTTTTTGATGAAGATGATAAATAGGTTGTCAACTTTATTTTTTAGGACCCGTACTGCTCCAATGTTCCTTCCTTGCAAGATTGTATTCCTCCGAGTTCGCTTAGGGTGTGTTTATACTTTCTGAATTCAGATTGACTGAGTTTGAATGTAGAACGCGACTCAGCCAGTCACAGTTCTCCCTGACCTACACAGCCAGCAATTGCAGCGAATGTCACTGCTAACCACCAACGAGTGAAGAAGGCTTCTGCGGGCTCTTGTGATGCGACCTTTTGCACTGATGTAATTGTATTAAATCGTTTCGTCATTACATTATAGAAGCAGCAAAGCAAGGCAACTTTGTGGAGCCCCGTAGTACAAAATAGCACGACGAGCATTCATGAGATGGCAAATGCCGCGATTGGAATATCTGTAAAAAATCAAGTCGTCAGTGACGCCGTTCTCAATATGGCCGCGAAATTGTTTTCTTCGGATTTCGGATCCCGCTGTTAATCGCTAAACGTATGGCTTCGCCACATGATGTGCGTTTTCGAGCGCGCATCTGAGTAGTTGACGAAGTATTGCGACCGCGCCCATCATTTTACAATTCCTGTGAACGTTTGAAAATGAGCCACCGAAGGCTGCCCGCTGTCCATGGCTCTATCGGCGCCGCCAGGTTTGTATTTTTCCTTCGTGAGAGGGAATCGGATGTGTGTAATGTAAGTCCCAATACAGGCCCCGCGGCCATGATTCAAAGGTAAAATTTTGTGCTTTGCGTACTATCTAGGAGCGCGGACTGTAGAAAATTTTCATTTTCAGCACATCTAACTCTCAACGCGATAATGAGTAGTGGGCGAACCAAATATACACGATGCGGACATTCCAGTAAAAAATGTTTCTTTCATCAGCCAAAACTGAACCATCGAGTGTGTGCCGAGAATGACCGCAGCTTCGGCATCAAACCGTTAAGGAGATTCGGCATCAAAGCCAGAGCCGAGAATTTCACACGCTGCGGCGCACAGCGCGACAATTCGCCAAACTCATGATTAGGGCAAGGTTTTTCTCTCTGGTTAGAATGTACAGGAAAAATCCGCAAATGATATCTTATTTACGTAGACTCCAAAGAAGGCATATATTTAAAAATGAATGCAAATTACACATTGGTTTTATACTCATTCATGGTAAGAAACTTAGTCGACGCTTAACCTACCCTTGGAGTTCAATGCAACAGCATTGGAGATCTATCCCGAAGCATTCTTTTTCTACCAGGTTCACAACTCATAGACTGCGGGACGTCACACCACTCCTGGAGCACAGGTGGCGCGGTTTTAAGCGATGCGCCACAGCCCCGGCAGGGAGATGCTTCAAGCGGGTCGGGCTTCTGAGACCCAGGTTGCTCTTTCCAGACAGACAGTACTCCAGGAGGCTGTCTATCTCTCTACCAACGGTTGCGAAGTGTAGCAGGTACTAATTGCAGTTAAATTATTTCTATTATTTAATTGCATAGTAGTAGTAGTAGTAAGTGGTTTATTAAAATTATTATTAAAAAGGAAGGAAAAGGTTTTTGCTAGCCCTGGCATCTGCCATCGATACTGAAGCACCTGAGCTGGGGCAGCGGAAATAAAGTTTAGCAGGCTGAATGGAGAAATGAAATGAAAGAGGTGAGAGGACAGGAAGAAGGGATAGGGAGAGAGATACAATACACAAATTGGCTATTTACAAAACAACGTATTTACATAAAGAGATAAATACGCACGCGCACAGCCCTGTGCACACTAATTGCGTTCCGCCTTGGTGGAATTGCGGACAGGTTGCATACAACCATGTGGCACATGCTTTATCGTGACACGGACGGACAAACACCAGGACCTCTAATATCTTGGCATGAACAGGTACGACGCTTGCAGCGCCACCCTAAAGTGGAACGCTCCATGTGGCCGCGATTCCCGAGTCTCGGTTCAGGCGCTGCCGCCTCATAACCACCTTTTTTACCTGGGTAGAAAAGCGGTCGCCTTCTCCAAGCCGAGACGAAGAGGGTGGCGCCCTCTCGAAGAATCCAGAAGAGCGGTCATTCGCGGGTTCATTCGGCAGCGCTGGCTGCGTAGTGTCGATCACGGCCTAATGGAACAGCATTCCGTGGTTCGGGCCACTAATCTCACGGGCCTAAACACGGAGAGCCTTAACATGCCACGCCGAATGGTCGGAGTAAAAATTGCGGCGAGGAGAACTAAGGACGTTCAAAAATCTAAGAAAGGAGCAGCTAGCGAGAGGCACCCACGTATTGGATGGGCTAAGGGAATAGCCAAGCTGAAAAGTAGTGACGGCATTTCTGGACCATCAGAATGAAATAGCTTGGACGATAAGAATTTGTTGGGCCGTATTTCGAAGCTAGTCTTAATCATCATCACTATAGGTTGGCTGCTTCAAGACAAAAGGCTCTCCGAAATATCTCCAGTTCAAGGCTTCCTGTGACCATCGGTTATCTTGCCTTTTCACTGCAGCTATATACTGCCAGGCAATGAATGGCAGGTCGCTGGTATTCCTCAATAGGAAAGTGTACAAAATTTTTATTTTGCAGTCCTCACCAATGGAGCTGAAACTTGAAAAGCAAACAATTCAATCAATTTGCAGACAGCGCAACGAGCTATGGAAAGGAGAATAATGGACATGACGTCAGAAGGCAGGAAGAATCAGAATGGATCATAAAGAAACGACATCTGTAGCTGAGATAAGACTCTGTAGGCTCAGGCAGAAGATGTAAGGTACATGCATAACAGTCGACGGCAGACGAGAGTCGTGCGGGCGGATGAGGTTAGAAAGTTTGCGGGATGGCCGTAGGTGGCACAGCACCGGATCAGTTGCAGATCATTGGCGGAACACCACGTGAACCTCGCCTCCTCCGCAAGTGCTGCAGCGCTGCGGGGCCTGCATGCGGCGCGGTGACTGTCCTTTTATGGCGCAATTACAAGGAACGCGTCGCTGTGCCGCGATCTCCTTCTGCCGGGATGGTGACCCAGCAAGTGGGTCGAGTGCGTTTCCCCCCTCCCCCTCAATGCCGGTTACGTAACCACTTTCTCCGTGAGCCACTCTCCGGCAAGCAGTTCCATTACGAGCTGTTCTACTTGCGCTCGGACAGGTAAATGCGCCATATAAGACGAAAAGTAGCGCACCTCTCAGTGCGCTGCGGGGGCACTTGACGTGCTGCGGCGCAGTATTAAGCTTAGCGGACGACGGCCGCTGTGCGGATGATTGTGAAGGGAGGCGTGACCGCCACGAAGGCAGTGCTTCAGCTGCGCGCACTCTGTACTGATTAATGCGAACCTGAGCTCTGAGTTGCCAAGCTTCGTATCATCTGGAACATATCATTTTCAAGCCTTACAGAGGAGTATGCGAGTATCGATATAGATCAATATTTTTAAACAAAACCTTTTGTGTATGCGTGCGTAGACCGTAACCCAGTCATCCCACTTTGTCTTACCATTAGATGACTACTGTAATTAGTGGAAATACTGCGTAATGCGACGAAACCCCGGGTTCTTCGCTGACGCACTCCCGAACCTGACGAATCGCTAGGATTCGTGACTCCTTATGGTTTATGGGGGCTTAAGGTCCCAAAGCGACTCAGGCTATGTGGGACGCCGTAGTGAAGGGCTCCGGAAATTTCGACCGCCTGGTGTTCTTGAACATGCACTCACATCGCACAGTATACGGGCCTCTCCATCGAAATTCGACCGCCGTGGCCGGGATCGAACCCGCGTCTTTCGGGTCAGCAGCCGAGCGCCGTAACCACTTAGCCACCGCGGCGGCTGATTTGTGATTCCTGCTCCTGCGCATGGGTGCGTGCGTGCAGCGTACAGCCATTGGGCTGGATGGCGTCCCATGTCAAGATCCGGGTATCTTCGTATCCGAGTCAAAAGATTGCACTGATGTATGCCACGCTCGTTGTATGAATGTAACGACTGTTCATAAGGCGGCGAGTTTCTCGGCAGATTAGCTGCGAAAGATGATATTCTTAAGCGTAACTGACTGACGTGCATTGTTCAAACAATGTCTGGCTCCCCACAGTCTTGGCCGGTGAAAAATATTGTGGAATGCCATGCGGTAGCGGCAGTTTTCTCTTCGAAACGGGCCTCCAAGGCATCGTACTCAACGCAGCCAAACTGGAGAATGGTACCCGACATGCCGCCGTCGAGAGCGTTGTCTTCACCCTAAAAGCGACGCTGGCCATTGAGGCGCCCTATGGTGGCGCTGAATGCAGCGCCGCCGGTGGATGCGCCTGGCGAGGGCACGGTGTCTATAGACCATGTGACAACTTGAGTTACAACAACGGTCTCAACGGTCGCGTGCCTGGCTCTGGTAACATGATGAGACCTGACTGTCGCGTGACCGGATGTTGACGGTCTAGCGCTGACCATGGACCCCCCCCCCCCCCCCCCCCCAGAGCACTGCTTAGAATATATTTCGCAGAGAAAAATAAAGAGGTCCAGTAAGACCGCGCATCATTACGGTGTCGTTAGTTTCTTTTAACTGCCGTAGCCTGAGGTCGCTGCGTGCCTCAGGTCTGCGCGGACAGCTCTCGGAGCTCCCCGTCCGCGCGTCCCCCCCGCCAGCTTACAAAGAAGCGCGGAAGGCATTCCACAGTTTTAGGTGTGCGTACGCAACGGCTTAGCGTACGCAAGGAGTTTGCGGGGACGGTAGTGCGCATGCGCAGAACGCAAGAGCCAGCCCTGCGCCTTGCGTGCGTACGCTAGCCAGCGGACTTTGCGTTGCGGCGCTCGCGTAGCTTGCGTACGTGCTGCGTTGACAAGATGGCGGTGCCCTGCTTGCCCGCTTCGGAATAAATACATATCGCCGCTGGATTCTCCGACGCAATAGCTCACTCAAATGGTAGCGGTTCGCTTTTATTTCGCCTACTCTTGCCCACACGTAGCGGTATAAGCGATAACTATAGCCCCTGTTTTTCAGATAATTTGGCGATTTTTAAGCTCCTAGGCCTAACTAAATGCAATGTGTTTTCCTTGCAGCAACGACACCTGGCGAAGCAGTTTTCAAGCGTTTAGTCAGTTCTTACATTTTCTTCAGTTGGCATCGTTTTTCTTTGAACAAAAAAAGGCACCCAATGCACTCACCCTAGTTATTAGTAATCACGGATGAAATTTTCTTCAACCGAGCGTTGATGTGCTTTGACGTCTTGTCACTAGATGGCGCTACTGTTTACGCGTTCGACTGAGGGACGCTACGGCACGGCCAGCTAAAAGTATACTTCGGAGCGGAAAGCGTAACGCATGCAGCGCCGTAGCGCTTTGCGTACGCAAGCACTTGCGTACGCAGAGCTAAAACTGTCTATTGTCTGTTCAACAGCGTCGCTACGACGGCCGACTCCTAGCATTGTTGACCACGGACATCAGCTGGGCGCCAAGGAAGCATGCGTGGTGCATAGAAAGGGCAATAGTGGGCAGGCGGCGCCGCTCGACCCGATGAGGCAGTCCCATGGAAGCGGACCCCATACCATTTCCGCGGTAGCATGCGAATAGCTGCGCAGCAGGTTCGCGAGGGGCCCTTTCGTTTTCAGGCATTCTTGACAGCACCGAAGCGTCGCGGGGCTC
Source organism: Amblyomma americanum (assembly GCF_052857255.1). Taxonomy (NCBI): domain Eukaryota; kingdom Metazoa; phylum Arthropoda; class Arachnida; order Ixodida; family Ixodidae; genus Amblyomma; species Amblyomma americanum. The sequence continues at coordinate 137,143,090 of NC_135506.1, forward strand.
GTTTCCTGCCTCCGCAATCCGATACTTCCCCGATGAGCCAGCGAATAACTCGCCCTGTCAGTTACGCAGAGCTCGTCATGCTTAGAAAAGTGGCACGCAGGTGCGGCGGCGACAAGCCGGACGCGAAGGAGCTGTTGCAGAGTGGAAGGGGCGAGAAAATCACGGGGAGAGGCCGAGGAGTCCTGCGTGGTGTTTCGAATGTTTCACTGAGGTCTTTTTTTGCCAAGCCCCAGGTTGTGTACAACCTGCAGCGACTGTAGCTGCTTTGTATCAAAGGTTCATTGGCTAATCGAAGTTAAGTGCGGGTCTTGAAACACGACCGCCCCATACTGCTTTATTTGTAAGGCGTTTAAAATGCAAGAAAAAGCACTGTAGTCTAGTCTAGTTAGAGGCTCCGTGCTTAGCACGTACTTCAAGAATACCCAGTCTTCAACTGAGACCTTCGGTCGATGAGTAAGGAGTTCGAGTGCTCTTTCTCAGGGTGAGATCATTTCCTTTTAGCTACAGTTATTGGATTTATCTGCGTGACCTCATTTCTGCAAATTGAAGTTTTCAACCTTGTTTTTGTTGCCTCAAATACGATGGCACAAACCTTGTAAATTCTGTGAATATACTTGCTCGTCTTCATCATCCGCTTCATCGATCGTCTGCTCCTTCATCACCGCCGAATAACCCATACCGAAGAACACAAGGAACCACTTTTAAATTTACTGGGCCCTATGAGCACGCTAGCTGATGTCCGACGTGCGGCGTCAGGAAAGGAAGCCTTGTGAGACGGAAGCTCTGCCGCTAGCTCGAAATTATGCAAATGCTGGATCGACGCGGGTAGTGCGGTGAGCCCTCGGCAAGAAGAGCAAATCTTTTATAGATAAAAGAAAAGGTGCAGTAAAGTGATATTTTCGGTGGACACTTAAGACAATCTGCTGCTTTTCTGCACGACTGATGACCCACGGCAGTTTCTAGGGGAAACAATGACAGGCGTAATGAATTAACAAAAGATAGCAACGCATCCGATGCAAAGCATTTCCCCACTTCCACGGCAGACGCCGCAAATGCCCTCTAAATTCACCGACTACCTGCAACTTCGGTGAGAATCTCCGCACGTTGACCAGCCGCGCCCAGCTCACACCACGGATGAATTACTGGACTGGATGAATTACTGGAGCGAAATAAAGAAATATTTCATTCACCGTTCTACAACTTCCTCACTGGACTTTTCTGCCGGTCTTCATTATCGTTCCCCATCGTGACCTTCTTTTATCTCCTCTTCCCGTCCCCCAGAGCAGAGTAGCAGGCCAGATATTTATTTTTCAGGCCAACCTCTCTGCCTTTCCTATCAATAAACCCTCTCTCTAACTCTTCTTTGCTTGTGAATTTGCTTAATTAATCTTAACTAATCATGTAATTAAGCACAATTAAACAATACTGTGAGTTGCGCCATACAACAGCCAGGTACATGTATTTTGTCGCCTCGTTTAGAGTGCCGGGACATATTTTGTCGTTTCGACTGGGGACCAGTGTGTGTGCGTGCGTGTGCGTGTGCGTGTGTGTGCGCGCGTGTGTGTGGGTGTGTGCGCGTGTGTGTGCGTGTGTGTGTGTATACCTAAACTGTAAAAAAAAATTTAAAAATAGGTTGTAGATTTAGAAGCGCGCTTTTTTCGGCATAGCATCGTCAGCGGTGTAGTACATGAGAATGCAGATAAAACGTGATAACTAGCAGGCTGGTTTACTAATATTTAATAGTTACCTTTTTTAAGTACTACCGTTAGGCTCCTTAATTACTGAGAGGCGTATAATCCACCGCAAGTAATATCCATATCAGTTTTTTTAATATGGAAAACGCCGTCACCTGCGGCACTGTGGCCCAAAAAAAATTTTGCTGCATAGGACCAAAACACATGCTCTTTCGAAAGCATGCAGGCAAAGCAACCCCTCCAGTGCACGTAACTCGTCTAAACAGCCAATATTTGTTGAACACACACGGTTGTCGAATACTCACTGTTGAACAAAGCTTGTTTGAGAAACGTTTTATTACGTCGACGTTTTGATCAGAAGGTGGCCTTCGGCAGCACTTCAGATGTAGACATTGCGCATAGGTTTAAATTGGCTGGCGATTTAGCATTGGTAAGCACAAAATACTGTTCGCAAGCACAGATTTTTTGCAGATGGACACCACCGCCACGTACCTTAACGCGCGATTCAGCTGTCCAGTGACCCAGGGAGCCAGTTATGCGCGTCTTGAAGTTTTTGTCAGTCATCATGGAATCACAGCGCTTGTAGAAGAGGACACAGAGAAAGCACACGCGCAACTACCTCTCTGTGTCCTTGTCTGCAAGCGTTGTGATCCAGAGATGAGCGAGAAAAACCAACTAGCCTCAGCAACATACACTGTTCAGCTTTTTCATCGTCAATGCCAATTCACCCTATGTACCTCTTTTTTACCCAATGGCCTCTGCTCCAGCGTCGCATTCCTGCAGCAATGATGTCAACGCCGACGCGTTTTGCTCCAGTGCCCTGTTTCGGTCACAACGATGTCCACGCCAACGCATGAAGCGCGCACCTCTCGGTCAGAGCCGCCACATAGCTCTAAGCGCGAGAGGGGGGGGGGGGGGGGGGCAGATAGAGTGGCGGTCTGGTGGCATAGAAGTAAAAAAAGAACGAATCGTTGCAGGTACAAATATATTGGGCTCTCAAATAGTCTTAGAAGTGCGCGACTTGATGCGTTCGAATTTGCGTGAGCTCTAGCACGGAGTCGTAGCTTGAGTGAGTCATCAAATGGGCTTCGAACTGTCAGCCAACGCATGCGGAGCCCCTATGGGAACCGGTCGGTCCTGCGAGTCGGCGTCCCTTTGCGGGTAGGTTCAAATCCGGGAGACCATGTGAACTTTTCTCATAAGCCATGATCAAAAACCACGATTATGCAAGTCACGACCATGACTCGTATCACGGCCGTGCATTGCCTAAAAAAGAATTAACTGAATTGAGTGAAAGCACCGAAAATGAAGAGAAATCAAACGTGCGCTACGTGCTAGGGCGTAAGGGCGCACAACGAGGCTCTACGCTGCCGGATTTTCATATGTGATCAGTGGTTAAGTGCTTTGAATATTTTTACTCGCGCCTGTACCGTGGCCGCCGGTGTGTGTGGCCAATAAATGCCAAGTTCTCGTTGTGTTTTGGGCGCCCTGCGAAGCTGGAAGCAGTTTGTCCATATAAGTAAATGAAGAGGAAAGAAAGCACGGCAAAGAAAGGCAGCGCGAGAACAGATGTGCAAAGTGCAAGATAGGGACTGCGCGGAATACGATCAACTTGCGGGAAAGTGCAAGTGTGTGCCTCAACATACGAGGCTTGACCGTCCGCATTGAAGATGCCTGGCGACGTCAGGTATTTAAAAAAAAAAGAAGGAAGACATAAACTAAGCGAGCGGGAGAGAAAAAAGGAAGGCATGAAACAAAGAAAGAAAGAGAGGAAGAAACAACCGTAGGAGTGAAAGAAGGAAGATAGAAAGAGGTGCCGTAGTTGTCGGTGGGCTCCTGAATAATTTCGACTAGGTGGGGATCTTTTACTTCCTGCCATCGCACAGCAAACGGGCGCCTTCTGTGTTTCGACTCCATTCAAACGCGGTCGCCGCGGCCGGATTTGAAGCCGCGTACTGCGGCTGAGTAGCCGGGCACCCTAACTACTTAGCCATCACGGCGGGTAAATAAAAAAAACAAGAAAGAGAAAAAAAGACCTATGTGTAGCCAACGACGTACGTACAGAGGAAAAGAAGGAAACGAAGGAAGAGGGCGGAAGCACGGAGTGAAGGAGAGAGAAAATCGGAGAAGCGAAGCGAGCGACCCACCGGGTTATTCAGTGACAGTAGCTTGGTTTATGGGGGGGTTCAACGTCCCAAAGCGACTGAGGCTATGAAGGGCGCCGTAGTGCAGCGCTCCGGAAATTTCCATCACCTGTGGTTCTGTAACGTGCACTAACATAGCACAGTGCATGGGCCTCTTGAATTTCGTCTCCATCGAAATTCGACCGCCGCGGCCGGAATCGAACCCGCGTCTTTCGAGTCAGCAGCCGGGCACCATAACCACTGAGCCACCGCGGCGGATCGTGACACTACCGTTCGAATGTCGCCCTTCGCCACCAGAGCAAGCCCACAGGCTGTAATTCATCATCACCACCATCTTCCTGGCTACGGCCACCGCAGAACAAAAACCTCTCTAATATATCTACAATGAAACCTGTCCTGAGTCAGCTTGCTTTCGAAGTTACATTCGTAAAAATATGCCTCTGCTCTTTAGATCCAACAACGTGGTTTTCGCGTGGGCAAAGCGGGGTAGATGTTTTACTCCCACTTCTAATCTCAGGTTCCCCTGATGCCAAATAAATTAACAAACCCGAAATGCTGGAGGTAGCCGGGGCCAGTGCATCTCTCTTTATGCGAAAGCGTATAAAGTATTTTAAAGTGAGCAGTAATTGGTGAAGCTAATAATTACTTTACAAAAGTGGTTTGATATGTATATGGATATGTATGCGTGTGTCCAAGATAGTGGGTTCAAGTTTGGCCGCGGTGGCTGAAACTTGATGCAGGCGATACAGCCAGTGCTATGAGATTTCAATGGATCCTAGGGTAGGCGTGATCAGACCACTGCTGCGAACCTTGTCGCCCGCAGCGTTGATACGGCGCATAAAATCAGTCACTAGAGCGAGCACTAAAAAAAACCTTGGGGACCTTCTTAACCACGTTCTTAAAGAAGAAAATGGGATAGCATTTAGGTTGTCTTTTGTGGTGTCTACAAGGTGTGTCTAGTTGTCTTGCCAATTTCCCGCCAAGGCTCTGGAACCGGTTCCATTGTCCTTATATGGTATGTATTAGTCATCAGCTGCAATGTTCGAGCACCTTAAAGCAGGTTTCTCACAATCCGCTGACTAGGTTAACATCTGTCACGGCGGGCAGGTGCGGTGACGTCAAAAGGTCGCGTGACCTCTCTTGACCAATCAAACTGACCGATGAGAGGAGGTTGTAACGAGATCAGAAGGCCCTGTCACTTCTCTCGACATATCAGCTGACCAATGAAGGCAGGTGGCAGTGACGTCACAACATAACGTAAACTCTCTCGACCAATGACCACGGGTGTGTCGTCAGGGCTGGCTGCGGTGATGCCACACGGTCACGGGACCTCTCTCGTCGAGTAAGGAACTTTCGGGACAGAGAAGCCGAATTTTTTTACATGGCCGCCTAAATGCGATTGCATTAGAAACGGCCCTTAGAGAGCCGCGGAATGGCACGCTGAAGGAACACGCATGCAGCGAAAGCGGCCGCTCTCGTCGTCGCGTCCCGGATAGACCTGCGCTGAAGAACAATGGGGCCGATTCGCCACGGCGTCAACCCTTCCTTTCTCCCTCGCGTAAAGGGCTGGTCCGGAATGGCCAGTCGGCGTCTTATCACCTAAGCACGGCAGTCAGCGGCTTAGCTCAATTCATGTTTAACTACGCCAAAAAAAAAACGAAGACAGAACAAGAAGGCACGACACGGGCGACCCTGCGCCCATGTCGTTCCTTCTTGTTCTCTGTCTTCGTTTTTTTTTTTCGCAGTTAAACACGATTCCGAACCAACTCGCCCAGTTTTCCGTTCTTATTGCTCAGTTCGCCGCCAGTGGGGGCCAGCTCTCGAAACGGCGTCTCACCCCACTACGCGAGTGGCTGCTCAATCTTAGTGCGTGCTCAGATTCACGCCCATTTAGTGGAGCTACAGAGTGAGTAGCGAATGCTTCGCGAATTGCGTTCGAGAATTTGGAATGCGGTTACGTACAAAGCGTTATCTCAAAACGAGGGCATTTTCGTAGATTTATGGAGGGATGAGAACATCGCCCAACTGATTGGAACGTGTTCATAAATGACATGGATGATCGCACAATTTCCCCCTCAGATCTCCAACGTTGGACTGTATCGTTGAGGAGGGCGCGCAGGAGCTCCCTGTCATCGTCGCTCAACGACGTCAGTCAACCAATGCGGATGTGAGTGGCCGGCGTCAAAGCACTTCTCGAGGTTGACTATTGCCCACCAGGCAATAAGGTGGCGTTTTGCGGTCACCTTCTCTGTGTCCATGGAAGCAAACTCCCTAACGCGCATTTTCTTTTTTATGCTTTCAGATTGTCTTACCATCGAACTCCGCACATCGCTAACAAGCGAACTAGAGCAGATTATTCATACAGTTCCATATTGTATACACTTATTTACTAAGCACATACGGAAGTCACAGAAGCCAAGCAGGGAGGAAATGCAGGAGAGTCGAAGTACAGTACAGCGGGATCACGAGCAAGCATTAATTCGTGTACAGAAAAAAAAAGCATAAAAACGTACCGAAACACATGAAGCAGCAAAAAATACATATACAAAGAACAAGCCAAAAAAAACACATTCATGCGAAAGGTTTCGTGTCTCATGAGGGTCTTGTACGGCACCTGTCTTCAGAGCGTGAGCGCACGAACTGTCAATCATCCGTTACGTCAGTAATTAATGGAATTGTTTAATCATTCATAATTTATTTAACATGAATTAATGATTACGTCGCGAAATGATTAATTACATCGGTGACTACCAAATTAAACCAAATAATTTGTAGTTAAATTCGACAACCAGTCCAGACATCATTCGGTAATTTAATCGAATTGTGGATTAGTTAATCACATAATTAAATAAACGAACCGTTAATTTCAAATGCATTAGAGAAATCAACGAATTGAAAATTTCGTTTGCTGTTAATTGACCGAATAGTTACTTCCTACAATTTGTGAATTACTTGACACAATAATCGGTCTGTAATCGACTCGATAAATTAGTTAATTACTGAGCGACTTAAATCAGCAATTAAATTCAATTTGCTTCCATTAAGTCACCAAATTATTATTAATTGGTAGTTATTTACCTGAACAAATTATTTATGTTATTCAATAGTGAATTCACAGATTTTTGGGTAATCTGCTTACTAGACACTCTAGCAAACAGGACCAACGTCTTCGGATGTGGTAGAGCCGAAGTTAGAGCAAAAACAAGACTTAGAAACGGCAGAGACGTAAAGAAACGAACAAGCAGCAACATAATCGGCAGCAGTAAGAGAAATGCTTTCGCATTACTGCACCTAAAGATGTATCCAGACGGCGGGCCACGACTGGCCCGCGGACCGGTCACGTGGGGTCGACTGCGCGTAGCCCGGCCGGGTCTGGCCGGCGACAGTGTCCACACGACGGACCAAAAGAGCAGACGACAAGGCGGGCCAAGCCTCTGTGATCAGCCTGCAGCAACGCTCGTCTCATGGCGCCATCACGCTTCGACATTCGGCGGCGAGAACAAGCGGAATCCGCGGCAGAGATTCCGCCTAAATACCCAGCGGAAAGCTCGATCGGTCCGGGACAGATATCTGCCGCGGTGAGGAGGAGGTAGCATTCCCACGGCGGAAAACATGGCGGCGCGCTCCCAAGCAGGACCGCTCGCTTCGGATTGGATTCATCGTTGTTACTGCCTCTTTTGTTGCGGTCACTGGCAATAAGAGGCGCACACATTTCTCGTTTGGTCTCACCTCGCCTATAAGAAGACGTATGAGTGAAATATTTGCTTTATTTTTTATTTAGAGTGACGATTGTGCCCCTTCTAGGCTTAAGCGGAGCGTACGTTTGTTGAGAGAAATAGTTACCCGTCCTAACAAGTAGATGGCGCCACTAGGCTGAGCTCATTCTTCTGTCTGTGTTTGCATATGCTGAATTAAAAGTGGGAAATGTGAGAAGTGCTGTAACATGACGAAAAATGCCTGCGTTTAGCGTACATGATAGTGCATACGCTTATGGCACGTAGACGGCGTCAATTGTTCTTTTCGAACCATATCTGTGTACGTCGCGAGCGCCGACGTTGCTACTAATTTCGCTCGCTCTCACTGCCGAATGCCCAATTATGAACGAGCCATAAAGCTAAGGTTAAAAGGAAAACGTAGCGTCGTCCGACCGCGTTGACATGTGAACAGTGGAAGCAAAACTACTTTCGCTGGTGTCGCCTCGACTGCCGGGAGCACCGAGCCGGGAAAGACCAGTGTGGTGTAGTTGCCAGATTCGATGTGTGCGAGTAGGCTAAGAAGTCCGTTGTCCGTCGCCAGAAAAAATGCTCTCGCATTTCTTGCGCGATCCGGCCCGCGGACCGTGCGCGGACCTCGTAAACCGGAAGCGAAACCCCACGTGACCGCTAGTCCGCGGGCAAGAACAGGTCCGTGGTCCGTCGTCTGGATACACTTTAAGGAGTTTGAACTGCATCCCTGTATTTTTCGGTGCCCGCTATCCCAATGGGACTATGTCATCTGCGGAATTAAAGTGTACCTCATTGGAAGTGCATCCCAAAAAAGGAGTTGTCGAAAATATTATGGCGGGAAAGTATGGCGCATGGTTGCCAAGATGAGTGTGTCGAGTTGGACAAGCTACACGGGCATGAATCAACAAGTCTACGGATATTGTGTTTGTGAGTGTAAAGTAGGAATGAGATTATGATGAGTGATGAAAGTTGGGCGAATTGACATAAATTCACGATTAACAACAGCGCCGCAAACACGAGCACGGCCCTAGCGCGGGATTATACGCCTGACATTCATTCTTGTAGATGACGTAGAAATGTTCTTCGCAGCCATGAATGACGCCGGTAAATCTATTTCGTTTCTTTATTTAGGGCAGTATGTTAATCACAACGGAAGGCGTTGACAGAAAGCCATTGCCAAGGCGCTACTATCCTATTTATTTAAACACGTGCACCATGTTTGAAAAAAAGATGTAGCGCAAAAGAGACGAGCACGGGAGGGCACCATGTAAATCCAGGAAGTCGGATATTACCATATTACTCAACTGCACCAAGCGTCACCAACCGAGCAAAGCGCGATAAAAGCGATGAAAAATAAACATGTCTGACGAGATAAAATAAAACAGATGGAAGACGATGCTTTCAAAGGTGATGCAAAAAGCCATAATACTTTATCCTTTACTCAGCACAGTGCTTCTAGAAACCAATTCACTCTTATGCAGTTAGACCGGTGCATTCGTAGTGCAATCCAGATATCAGTAGCGCGTTGTGATCGGCTTCTGTTACGCTGAACGTACTGGCCGGCAACAACTTTTGCATAATTATTTTCCAAAGGTTTGTCAGAAATTAACCCACAGTACACTGTAGCTTGGTTATGGTAACTCCAAGGAAAATGAAATTTTGTTATTGGAGCTTTGGTCCAGAGGAAATCAACTGAATAATTGATCCATTTCAATCACAGCACTCAGGCTATCTTTGTTTCCATGACACGAATGCACTTAGCACGCTGGTCATTGTACCACTTTTTCAGACAGGCAGTGAAGTCGTTGTGATCTCCAACCTGTTTTCCGCGTTGATGAGACCATAATCATCGCGACAGATAGAAATACGTTAGCGCTGCATGAACGAGTTCATGAATGAATATCTTCTTGAAAGCCCACTCCTCGGGAGACTTTATAGATCATTACACCTATATTGCTCCTTTTTCGCATCACCTCTCTAGTCAAGAGCTGTGGATCAAAGCGAGCACAAATTTTATGTATCCGAATAATATGTCTCATAGTGATGTATCTGTCATTTTGAATGAGTTCATGCGTTTCACTTATGCATTTTCATCGCTTCTGAAGCTCAACGGTCTACATGAACGTGACAGGACCTGGCTACTGAAATGACCACGCCGGAACATCTGAATCCATATAAATTCAATACTTTGATTCATTCTGTTGTCCTCCTCGAGTGGCAGCAGCTTACAGCGAATTGTCGTTGCCGAATTTTCGACGAAACTGTAGAGGAATTTATCACGGCAGGTTGCCGTTGTTGAGTGTCACGTTGATCCTGACGACTTACGTGAAACAAAATTAGCTAGAAGAATAACAATGCTGCGGAGCGCATTTTCTAGGCTCTCTCAGATCGTAAACAGCAGTTTATCGATATCCCTCAAGAGAAAAGTATACAACAGCTGTATCTTACCGGTACTGACCTATGGGGCAGAAACGTGGAGGCTAACTGAAAGGGTTCAGGTTAAGAACAACGCACCAAGCTGTGGAAAGAAAAATGTTAGGTGTAACGTTAAGAGACCGGAAGCGGGCAGAGTGGGAGATCCTAGTCGAAATCAAGAGGAAGAAATGGGCTTGGGCAGGGCATGTAATGCAAAGGCAAGATAACTGCTGGTCCTTAAGGGTAACGGAGTGGATTCCAAAAGGAGGCAAGCGTAGCAGGGGGCGGCAGAAAGTTAGGTGGGCGGATGAGATTAAGATGTTCGCGGGGATATGGTGGCTGCAACTGGCAAAGGACAGTCTTAATGGACAGACATGGGAGTGGCCTTTAACCGGCAGTGGGCGCAGTCATACCCAGCAGTTCTGGATAAAGCATTTTTGAGCGGGAAACAGTTTATGAACGCAATTTTTTCGCATAGTGTATGATTTTGGTGCAACATTGATATATCCGCAGACCACTAATCGGCAGTCTTGCAATTATCTTGCTATTAACCCTATCTCTATCTTCAAAAGCGTTCCCCATCGGCTTTCTATTGCATGCTCAATGCGATGGATGCGTTTAAAGAAAGATCACCTTGCACATAAAAACAATGGAGCAATAGAACAATGGACCACATTTCTATAACAATATCTTAAAATTTTTCAATATTGAGCTTTTTGTCCCAGAATGTTAGACACGCAAGGTTTTTATGATAAGGTAAAGAACTAATGCTTCTACAGACTAAATTTAATCTCTACTTCATTGCTTAAATTATAGAGACAGAGTGAATTGTGCGCTAGTTTTTGTCCGAACCTTTGTAGTTTGTGACAGCAATCTCATATAAAACGGGTTGAATGTCCTGTTTATGAAATGCGGTACCCAATCTACGCAACCTCTTCTAGCTTAGGTCGGATCAGGGAATTTTAATATCAAGCAGCTCAACACGTCAAGGGGCTGCGTTATTTTCTAAAGAAAGTATTAGTCTTGTAACGGGTAGTGAACGAATTTTGTAATGTGGCTCGTCAACTTGAGACGATCATTGGTCGCAACATATAAATATTAAAATTTATCAACCTCAACTAAACGACATTCAAGAATTATGCAAAAAAATTCAAACGGAGCTCTTTTATTTGTCATCGGAAAAAGAAAGAATTTTCCATTGCCTAATTACATACCTCAATTATTACACCACCTGAAACTGCAATACGGTTATCCTTGAAACACAACTGGTCATCGACACAGCAAATGGTTTGGAATGGGATGCAGACATCTGTGAACACTCTTATGCTGACGGTTGCGATTTTAACCAATGCCGGGTAATAATATGCCCCATTCTGTCTCTTACTGTCGTCTGCGACATTAAATATACAGACATATTACCCGGCATCGGACATCACGTCCTCCCTCGTATGTATATATATATATATATATATATATATATATATATATATATATATATATATATATATATATATATATATATATATATATATATATATATATGCTGTCAGCCTTTAATAGTACATACATTATGACAGGCCTTATCACTGATCAACTTTGTCAAAGCCAAATTTCAGTTACATAAGAACATCATGATAAATGAAAAAGACTCCTCAAATTTTCATAACCCTATAAAGACTGAGTCTAACAGGCAGCGGTATAAGTTATATTAAAATCCTTGTGAAGAAAAAAGAATTGCCGTTACAGAAGGCAGCACAAGCTAAATCTCAATGCGTTGTTATGCACAAATGCACACGAATATTTTAAGAACTTGACGGCCTCAAAATATATTTCCTTTGTTTGTCATTTGTTTCTCGTCTGAAGTAAATTCAATCGGATTCATGCCCCGAAACATGCAATCCCCAGATCGAACTCTCGGTAGACGACGACGAACCAGTAGACGTTTAAATTCGTGCAGGAGCTCTTAACGATTTTCTTTTTTCAGAATTTCCGGCTACAATGACTCCAATATGTCTTTAGCTTTGCTTTTACGATATGCCGCTCTTTTGCGGGACATAATTCCCGAGAACAATGCCAGTTATTCAATCTAGCGCGGACGAAATAGTTAACCTAATCAGGTGCGAGGAAGCATCACCATGAGCTGGCTGTGATCCAGTCAAGAATAAACTATTAAAGACACTACTTCGCTGCCATGTCTTCTGTCTGTAGTTCTCACAATTCCTCAGTGCTAGAGCAGACTCTCACGACTTGGAGAGAAAGCACAAACTACCTCCATTTATCAATCAGGGAATCACTCATGCCTTACTTCTGCACCCTATGAAAAATATTATTTTTTCCATCACCCTAACTTCATATTACGAATACCTTAGCGCCCCCTGGACATCGCCATGTTCATGGGCTCGTCACATTGAAACAGCATGCCCTTGTGCATCACGTACTCACGGTTATTTCAGGACAATCTTAAATCACCACCACCTGGAATCAGCTAACTCGCTTATCACGCTTGCGTGCGCCCAAAACTCGAACACGTCTCCTCCATCTGACGCCCCTCACAAGCACACCTCACAAGTCACCGAAACGTGGCTACATGATGGTATAATTGACTCTGAAATAACTCCTCCAGGTTTCGTTGTAATTAGGGCGAACAGGCAGCATGGGAAAGGAGGCGGTATCGCTCTCTTCATTAAGTATAGTCTGAAATTTGTTGAAATTTCGGTCCCTGTCGAAATAGAGTCAACTTGGTGCAAACTCTACGTAGGTAACAAATCATTTGTTATCGGTGCGGTGTATCGACCACCAGGCACTTCCGTAGACCACGTGCATTCTTTAAGTAACTTCTTGCATTCTCATCATATCAACAATCCAAATATAATTATCCTAGGAGACTTCTATCTTCCCGGAATTCAATGGCATACATTATTCATTACTGGTCAAGACATTGCAATCAGTAATGAACTTGTGAATTTTTCTTTGTCATTTGGATTAAAACAGATAGTTGATAAGTCCACGAGGTCTTCGGCAATACTGGATCTGGTGTTTTTAAGCTCTTCTCTTTTCGCGACGAATTTTACATGCGAAGCCGTCGAGGGGATATCCGATCATAACGCTGTTCTTGTTTCGATCCCATGTTCTATTCCTTCCTCAAAACTAACTTATTCAACATTTCCGGATTTCAGTAGAGCAGACGACGTGCCTATCCTGGATTTATTAAGTGACGCATTTGAACAGTTTCAGCAGCTCAGCATATCATGTGACGTGAATTCTTTAGTAACATTTTTCGAGAACATTGTGAAGGTCTGTATTCAGCGTTTTGTTCCATTAAAAACTAAAAAGCAAAACCACAATATGCCCTGGATAACAAGAGACATACTGCATCTTTCTCGCCGTGTTGCCAGACTACGCGTTTCCAAGCGCAATGGTAACCCTGAACTTTTGCAACAGTTCAGCGACGCTAAAGAAGAACTCCGTGCCAAAGTTCACTCGGGAAAAGATTTTTACTACAGAAATTCCTTGCCGCAATTAATGAAAAACAATCCCCGCAAATTTTGGGCATCCATATTGCCACAGAGCACTAGTCCCAATACCTTCATTATTGATGATAAGCCGGTCTATGACTCATTAGCTATAGCTACTAGTTTCAACACATATTTTCAGTCGGTATTTACAACAGATAACCTTGAAATGATTACTTTTCCTAGCAACTCTCAATGTTCTGTCGATGATATTTCAATAAGCGTCGAAGGTGTTCTGAACCTCATTCTGAACATAAATGTGAAAAAAATAGTGGTCCTGATTTCTGCATCGTTACTCTCTTTGGACCAGCCGCTATTTGACTACCATCTTCCAGAAATCGCTATCACCCGCAACCGTCCCCGTAGCCTGGAAGCTTGCAAAAGTTATTCCCCTGTTTAACGCTGGCAGCACCCAAATCTTGTCCAACTATCGCCCCATTTCGTTAACTTCACAGTCATGCAAATTACTAGAACATATCATTCATAAGCACATTACAGAATTTCTTGAAGCTAACAATATCTTGTGCAAATTTCAGCATGGGTTTCGGCGCGGGCTCAGTACCATTTCACAACTTGTAGAATTCACGCACGACATTGCTAGTTCCCTCGACACGGGCTCACAAATCGACGCTTTATTTATCGACCCTTTCTAAAGCTTTCGACACCGTTCTCCACAGCAAACTTCTTTGTAAACTTAATGCAATACTCAAAAACCCGTTACTGGTAGACTGGATATCAAGCTTTCTTTCTAATCGTACACAGTATGTTTCTTTCAACTCCTGTTCATCTGAAACTGTTAATGTATCATCCGGTGTACCACAAGGATCCGTGCTCGGACCACTGTTGCCAGAAAATATTATTTCTAAAATTCGGTTGTATGCAGACGATTGTGTGATATACAGTTCAATTAACACCCCTGAGGATCACGCGCAACTAAATCAGTCATTCGTGTCATTCTGCTCATGGTGTGAAACATGGCAAATGCAAATAAACTTTCGTAAATCTGTATACATGTCATTCTGTAATCGCACAATACCATCTTCTTACACCTACTCATTCAAAGATAACTCTCTGAATCAAGTGTCCAAGTACAAATATTTAGGTCTTCTTTTTTCTTCTAACTTGTCCTGGTCAAAGCATATTAACACAATATCCAATAATGCAATGCGGAGGCTCTGTTATCTAAAACGTACACTTAGTGTTGCCCCCCAAGAAACTAAACTGGTAACATACAAAGCTTTAATTCGTCCACTTTTGGAGTATGGGTCAATAATCTGGAATCCTCATAAACAGTCCGATATCAGTAAGCTGGAATCCGTCCAAAGGAAAACAGTACGGTTTATTTGCCGATGGTATGACAGAAATTTTTCACCTTCATCCACTCTTCCAGCCATAGGCCTTTCACTCCTTTGTACCCGCCGCGACAATGAGTGTTTAAAATATTTTCATGGTATTGTTAATTCATCCCGCTTTGCTTCACTGTCTGAGTATTTGCATTTTTCAGCATCTTCATCTACAAGGAGCTACCACCCATTGAATGTAACACCCATTCACGCGCGCACTGATGTGTTCAAATTTAGTTTTTTTCCTTGTGTTATCGAACGATGGAATTCTTTACCCGGTGATATACGCTCCCTAGAACCAAACCTATTTTTCAATGTTGTTTCAAATCTGTGATTAGTCTGTTGCATTTCTGTTCTGTATGTTATTGGTGTTCACTTCTGAATATGTTTTCCCTCTCTGCCTTTTTTTTCTCCTCTTCCTCCCACTCCTGCAATAGCCCCATCGGGGCTGCAGTATATGTAAATAAATAAATAAATAAAAGGTGAGGTCCGGGCATGTGTCTCGGCTCACCGAGTTGCCTGCGCGGGTAGGAAATGCCGGGTCGGTGTGGAGGGTGAGCCGCAGTGTGGACGCCAACTCCGCCAGCATGCGTCCGCGTAATTCCTCCTTACGATAGACCCATAGCTGGCTAGGGGCGTTGAAGTCGCCCACAATCAGAAGTAGGTCCCGACCCGCCTCTCTATGTGCACGGCTAAAGAGGTCCGCGAAGGTCTCTCGCTTCAGCTTCGGGGAGCAGTATACATTAAATACGTGCAGGGGAGGATCCGATCGGCGAAGGGGAAGGATCCTTACCATAGCGTACGAGTACGGTATATTGAGAGCGAGGTTAATTTCAGTGGCTGTGTGCGACTTGTGTACGAGGAGACACGGCGAGGGGTCTTGCTGGAACGTCGCGTAGTTAGTCAACTTGGCTGCCGCTCCTGGCTCCTGGAGGGTGACCACGGCGGGCAAAGTCTCGAAAGTTGCGCAGGTTCGCGCGTTTCTGCCGAGCTATGAAGCCTCTACAATTCCATTGCGTTACGGTTATCAATTTGTGTGTGTTCGGAGGAAGGGAACGCTTGTTAGGCCGTCCTGCCATCATTAGGATTGGAGGTGAGAGATGGGGGCTGATGGGGCTCCGGCCCAGAGCCAGCACCGAGGGGGGGGGGGGGGGGAGTGGGGGGGGGGGGGCAGGTGCGTGGTTGGAGTCCTCCGATTGCCATGCTGTGCGATGTCAGTGAATGTTAAAGATCCCAAGGTTGTGGAAATTACTCCGGAGCCCTCCACTACGGCACCTCTGTCTCTCTCTCTTCTTTCACTCCCACCTTCCTCCCTTCACTTACTGCGCGGTTCGGGTGACCACCGAGATATGTGGGACAATTACTGCGCCATTTCCTTCTCTCAAAAACCAATTTTCTGTTGTTTCATGGGCTGCTCTGGCTCCTCTTAGTTTATCCTGGAAAGGACAATGGGATTGAAAATAAATAGTTAGCAGGGGCTGATTTTGTGAGGTCTCTTTGTGGATTAGTCGCTTTTGATGATATTTCTTCATGTTATTAAAGAAAAAAATAACTTGTTTAGTTAAATTTGTCCTCGAATAAAGCAACTTAGTCACTACGAATTAGGAAGACGTCGTCGCATCGCACCATCAGTCTACGTGTAGTCAACACCATTCAAAATGAAACGCAACCGTCTAAATTAATTTGTTGCGGCACAAGCCATTAAGGGAAGCAGTTCAGAAAATATGACCATTTTGTTTCAGACGTGTCCTCAGCTTTTTACTCCTGAACAGTGAGGCGAGAGATTACTGGGAAGAGAAATTTGACACTATTACGTGAAATTTTTCACAAACGGTGCAGCAACAAGACAAATGCACTTCAGAGAACATTGGAAAACTGGATGTTGACGACGAAAAATTATTATATTTGGCAGGTCAGGCATGTTCCGCGTCGCTTGTATATAATAGAAACTAATATAGTCCATATTATCAGAATCAAGGAACACCAAATAACTGCTGTCCTTTTAAAGTGCAGCCGTTGACTTGTAAACACGGCAGTCTGTCAATTTTTCGATTAGCGTGTAGTCGGAGCGAGTGCATCGCGCATAAAATACGTTTAAAACAGCCAAAACACTACTGCCAGGAGTTAAATAAATATGTACTGTCTATTTCCAGATCAGTAGCATTATTACAGTGGCCACGCGGCCGCACAGAAACTCTGCCAGACGCATAGCGCACCGCACGCAACTGACGCGTGGTACCCAACATGCCGCTGCGAGGGGGAAACGGCGTCGCGGGGTAGTACAAAGGGTGTCCCCACCCTGAAAGCGGAGGAGAACGGGTATTTAGTCGCCCTAGCGTCTCCCGCTCGTCTCATTCGGGCGCAGTGGGGCCGTGCGGGCACGTAGGAATCACGCGGTGAGCGGCGAACAACGCAGCGCACAACCAAAGCGCGCTCCCACGAAGCTTGCGGCTTGCCGCCTGGTTGTTCGGCGTGGAAGCTGTGCTGCCGTTCGTGGCATCGGGTTTGTCGAGAACGATGTGCCGACGAACTGCGACTGCATCTCGAGTCCCGCGTGTTTCGGCAAGGCGCCTGGCAGTGGTTTCAAGTCCGTTTCACCGTACGTAGCAGAGCGATTTGTCTAACGGGCAAGGCGTCGCGCCGAACGGGCAATGGCGTTCCGTGGACTCCCTGGCAGTGCTGCAACACGCTGTCGCGATCCACTCTTAAAGGCGAACCTTAAGCGTCGTCTAATTTTTGTCATCCCACGGACCAAATGACAGGAGTGCTGATATAAGTAACAGCACGGATGGGCGCGTCCGAGACGCGGCGCCCACGCTGGCACTCAGGGCGCCGACGCTTCTCGCCTGGCCACCACGTTTCGTGCGACCAATGTCTTCTCAAAATGGGTTAATGTATGCACGCGCTTTTCCGCAACGGCAACAATGGCGGGCGGGCGTGCATTTTCGGAGCGCGATTGTCTGAGCATGGCGCTGCACTCCTCGACGACGGCGGTGGCGTTTGATCGCCTCACTCCGACGGGCTAAGCCGGCAACATTATCGAGTCGCCTCAGCGGCGCATGCCGAAGGGAGACAACCCTCAACGTCTGCTTTCAACCCGGCCCGTTGTCGATGATTATCAGCGCTGTGGGGTCTGAGAGCATACCAGGAGCCCTTAGGGAAGGCCGCATTTCGGGAGCTGGACCACACGACTGGCTTCTCACATTTCGGTGCCCATTAAGAACTCGTTCGTGCAGGCATTAATCAATGGAGCCGTCCGCCATGACGAGCCTCGTAACCAGCAGTTCTGCTGAGCACAGTAACTTTCATTCATTGCTAACATTCATTTTGCAAAAAAATAAAAAAAAACTACGTGTTGGCGGCGTGGTAGGCAGAGTACGCGTCGAAATCGAACATACATTGATGTATAACCTGTCGGGCGATTATAGGGGAGCCTGCGCGTAAGCCCCGGGCATTTTTACAGAGCCCATCGGCGCCGCGCACTGCGCGTGTTGTTTCCGATTAATGTACTTCATCTATTTAAAGCGTCACAGATGCGGTGGACCTCAACATAAGAGCCACCAAACTAGACTGACAGGCTCCACGGCCCGCACACATGACACCGGAAATAAACAGCCCTACCTGACAGCCATTCAGATATTAATTAACTTTCCAATATTGTTCACCGGTAAAGGCCGTTTCGGGGTGGACGGTAGAAAACACTTTTTTATGGAACAAAAAGCAAAGGCTGCGAGAAGAAAAGAACAATATTACAACAACAACAACATTACAAACATGAGTACACAGTCACAACGCATATAAAATGCATATTATAGGTTCTCTATGGTCCTCTTGTGAAATGCTGACAACAGATCTAAGCTTGCAACAGCTGTTGGTAAGATATCAAGAGATCAGATCTATTTTTACCCACTGTAGTGATTTAAAAGAGAAAGATAGTCATAAGCAAACACTGGGCTAATTAAAAATATATTACCGGCCTTCTTAACCATATCCTTAACAAAAAACTGGGGGGAGGGGGGGGGGGTTGGAAGACACTTAAGCTCTGCCTTAAAGGTATGACGCGAGAGCGTAATAGGTTAATTCTCATATATGCAGAAGGTCATTCCCTGCATTACATCCCTAGCTTCCTGTAAGTCCTCAAAACCCTCCTGGCGAATTGGTGCAGCGATGTGCCGCTGCTCTGCGATGACAGGTGCTGCCAGCGTTGGTTCTTGTGCGGCCAGGTTGCTCTTCTCGAGCGACCAATCATTCTTTTAGCTGTCACCTGACACAGTGGGCGGTTTGCTCACAATCCAATGGGCAGGTAGTGACGACGCCGCCAGGCCACCCCACGCTGCGCAGGTCACCGGCCCAATATTGAAAATGGATGGTTTCACTCTGGTCCTTTTGTAGGACCGGCCTTTCCCATTACACTTTTAATACAGGGCCGATTACCTGTGCTGCTTGGGACGTGACCTAGCTGGTCCATCTGACTCCTAAGTTGCTCACTGGCAACCCCCTGCCAGAACCATGTTCGTGATTTTTCGCTCAGAACGCCGGCGCCGAAATCTGGTTTTCTGGAGAACGGGGCTTTTAATGCTATCGCGACAAAATGCGATAGCACTTAGGTTGTCTGCTATGCTCTTACATCATCATTATCATCCTGGCTACGCCCGCCGCCGGGCAAAAGCCTCTCCCATGTTTCTCCATTAACCCTGTCCTTTGCCAGTTGCAGCCACCATATCCCCGCAAACATCTTAATCTCATTCGACCACCTAACTTTCTGCCGCCCCCTGCTACGCTTGCCTTCGCTTAGAATCCACTCCGTTACCCTTAAGGACCGTTGGTTATCTTGCCTTCCCATTGCATGTCCTGCCCAAGCCCATTTCTTCCGGTCGATTTCTACTAGGATCTCCCACTCTGTCCGCTTGTGGTCTCATAAAGCTACACCTATCATTTTTCTTTCCATGGCTCGCTGCGTGGTCTTTAACTTAAGCTGAACCCTTTTTGTTAGCCTCCACGTTTCTGCCACGTAGGTGAGTATCGGTAAGAAAGAGTTGTTACATACTTTTCTCATGAGGGATATTGGTAAACTATCATTCACGATCTCAGAGAACCGGCCTCCACCCGATTCTTATTCTTCTAGTTATTTTGCTCTCGTGATTCGAATATGCGGTCACTACCTGCCCAAAGTAGACTTATTCCCTCAACACTTCCGGCACCTCGTTACCAACTGTGAAGTGCTTCTCCCTTCCGAGACTGTTGAACCTTGGCTTTCTGCATATTAATTCCTGGACCCACCGTTCTACTCTGCGTGTCTAACTCATTAATCGTGGTCTGCAGTTAATCTCCTGAGTGACTTAGCAGGACACTGTCATCAGCGAATCGAAGATTACTAAGGTACCCTTCATTAACTCTTATCCCCAAGTCTACCCAACCCATAGTTAAGGCGTGCTCCGGGTGTTACTCTGTTGTTTACTAGGAGGCGAAAAAACGGACGAGCGACGGAATAGGGGACACAAAAACACGTTCAGGTGTTAAGGGCGATATATATGCGTGCTGCTTGCAAGTCATTTTACCCATTTGGGCTAGAATTGAAGACGCTTACCTAGATGGTCGAGTTGGTGCATGATTACGAAAAAAAAAAAACAGCAGAAGGGACGCGTTCACAAGAGGAAGAAGTAGACGGGACGAGTCTGGAATCGTGGAGCAGTCTTCTCCTTTCTCTCGTGAGCGCGTCTTTTCTGCAGGTTTTTTTCCGCAAGCATTGGCCTAGAATGTTATTGTTCCGCTTAATTCACCGGATGTAATTCATATGAGCATAGTTTTCTACAAGTGAGGAAGTATAATGAGGGTCATTTTTGAAAACAGAGGACCATGTAACCCCGGTATGCAGTGTTGATGATTACATCAGCTGCCTTATATGCGCAATATTGAGTTTCGTGACATATGACGACGTAGGAGCCAATGTGTGACGTCAAAGTTTTGCCACTTTTGTCAACATGAGAATGCACGCGAGCCTGGCGGTGGATTTTATTTAAAAATAAGTAGAAAATTGCTTTAACGCCACATGTGCGGACCTGCTCGAAAGTGTAGGCATTTTCTCAATGTGGTATCGCTGAGGGGTACGTTTTGCAATATGATCGGTCCAATCGATGGGATTCTGTTCGCGCGCGCCAGCAGATTCAGTATCTGAGATGCATTAGAGAAAACTATAAATATATCTGTAATGTAAATGCTATAAGCATTGTGTAAGCTGCCGTACTAAGATGATTCTGATGTGGGCTCCGTTGCGCGGTGTTAATCTGTTTCGTAGTAAGCTGCCGTGTAAGCCAATTTTTCAGAACGCGTTTCTAGTCTGCGCTCCGCGGCCGTAATTGTTGCTCTCCCGCCAAGCACTGAATGCAGTTCTAGGGTATTTACGTCGAAAGCTCTGCTGAGCCCCCCATTCCCTAAAACGTCTCGCTTATTAACATTTACACGTTCAAAACTCACCACGCTCGAATTGGTCCAGAACCGCGCTGTCAGATTCATTAACTGCAACTATTCTGGTCATGCTAACATTCCGGCATCAGAATCTTCAACACCATCTCACTACACTGGCCTATCGTTACAAAATTGCCCGTTTTATATCACATATTTTATCGTGCTTTCAGCCACGAAGCTTCCCTTATCACGCGCGCTGAGCTCATCGGATTTCTCGTTATAGTCATCCTAATGCCATCTACCCCGAAAAAAGCGGACACAAAAACATATCATCGGTCTTTTTTCCTCAGAACTGCTAGAGACTTGAATGGCCTTCCATTCGAAGTGGACACCGTAATCAATCCCGTTCACATCAAATCCAATGGGATGATCTGTACTATACACCCCTCATTTAATGGCCCTTGCTGACCTTTGAGGAAAAATAAATCAGTGATTAATCAAATAACTACAATTATAATGACGGCGTCAAACGTCGTCATCTCACCCACGCTCCTTAGTTGCGCAAAGAAAACTCTTGTTTTGGCTAGTTAGTTCATGACCAAAGTAATATGAAGATGGCGCGATCAACGCAGACAGGGACACACAAACGACAGGACCAGCGTAGTTGGTGTGGTCTGGTAACGTCATGTAGTTGAACGGCGCCATGCCAGCTGCAGCAAGCGGACGTCGTTTCGTCCACGCGATTTGAATAATATCGCTTTTGCGTGTATCGAAGAGGACCAGTAAACTTTTGGTGATCGGATGGTCACTTATGCGGCTACGAGTGTGAACGGTAGAGAAAACTAAAGGCTAGCTGTTAAGTGGAAGCCCACGGGGCCGATGTCCCCCCCCCCCCCCCCCCCCCGCACCTGTTACCAGGAGCGATCATGCCCGGGGAAGGGGGGGGAATCGAGGAATGTACGTCGAGGCGTGACGCCCGCGCTTAGGGTGAAAGGCGGCACTAATCCTTTCTGTCCCGACACGTGGCAACCGGTGGATCGAATGCGCATGCAGCGAGCTGCGCATTCCACTGGGCTCGGGACAGCCCACGGGGCCAGTGCCCCCCCGCACCTGTTACCAGGAGCGATCATGCCCGGGGAGTGTGGGGGAATCGAGGAATGTACGTCGAGGTGTGACGCCCGCATAGGGTGAGAGGCTGCGCATTCCACTGGGCTCGGGACAGGCGAGCCCTGGGCTCCGCCCACTAGTACATACGATGCAATTGCTTTGCTATTGGTCCAAATTGGGCGAGAGCTAGATTACTCAAGCTCCGCCCAATTATCGAAGGGGTTGAAACCCGCGGGAAACGACGACTTGAGACGAGCGCCCCGAGTCTCAAGCTCGGCCGTTTTTAACAGCCTTTTTTAAACAGCCTTTCTTTAACAGCCTTTTCTTTAAACTGCCTTGTCATCAGCACCTTGTATTTCAATCACGTCTTTAATAAATAAGTTTTGCTTTGAGAAGTTGGAACTGCTGCCCCAACCGGCAACGTGTCGCCGGACGAAGACCTGAAGTGCTCTTCGTGCTGCTAAAAGCCGTCCCCATCCGAAGGAGAGCAGGGAAGTTTAACTCTAGCCAAGGCCATCGATTTCTTTCAGCCTTCTTGCACACAAACTCGAACAGAGCACTTGATCGTGTTAAGCCAGACAGCTTCACCTTGAACTCGCGTCCAGCGGTGCGCTTTCTTCTTCAACAATTTTCTGCCGTCAGGCATCGTGAGCCCACATTGGGATTGTTGCGAATGAGAACCTCGTGAGCCTCCTAATTTCATTCAGTAAGAGTAGCCAAGGCTACTGTCATCGGCCGGAAGTTTTTCGCCAGGAACATTTCACATCAAACCAGCTCTGTGATTTGCCGTTAGGCGTACTTTCGCGTAGAGCGAAGAGTGCACAGTACGTTGCGAGAGAGAGATCTCTCGCAACGTAATGTGCACTCTTCGCTCTAAGCAGAAAAGGTCCACGCCTAACGGCAAATCCCACAGAGCTACGTTTGTCGTGCAAAAAATACTGGCACAGTAAAAGAAACTTACAGTGCAAATAACAAACCCTTACTGCGTCCTCGCACTCCACGGTTCACGTTTGCCGCACAAATATCAGAAATGCGACAATTTCATCTATCTATTAGCGACGTGTTTCAATGCATACGCCATGTCTGAGTGTACTCCGCATAGTTGTCGTCGTTTCTTACAAGACGTGGGGAGATTATTGTTCATCGAGTTTGCAGGGTTCGAAGGACCCAACGCCGCCTTGGATCGTTCAGCGAAATGTGCGTGTTAACGCTTTTCATGCTGTTACTGTTTACAAAACGTCGGAGTATCTTTTGCCCTTTTTATTCTAAAAAACTGAACAGAGTTTGTTTTCTTGACTCGCGCATGCCTGGCGGCTTTTATTCCTTGGTCCGCCGAGTAATAGTATTATTAGCTGACGATTAAGGAGAAGGTTTCTGCGACATGAATGCGCGGATGATGTTTGCTGTATTTCTTTTCCACCGGCTGGTGCTGGATACGTGCTTTACGCTTTCATGTCAGTTACCAGAAAATGTCATTAATGCCCCCTGTTAAGTCTATTAAAATGAATTCGTGCTGGCTTTGAAACAGTGGTGTTGGCTGCGAAGCAGCACACTGGAATGCTGACATTAACTGGTTCTTTCGGGAGCTGGTGTAGCACCGGTACCATTTCATTCAACTTCATGGTCCTCCTGTAGAAGTTCGAGATGTTCTGCCAAGCATTTTTTAAATGTAGCGTATTGTAGTTTTCAAGACTAAACCTTACTTTTCCAGTTCGGACTGCTTCAGTGAGGCCGGGATGCCAGTCATGACTCGCAGTGCTTTTTTTTTTTTGACAGTCAGCGGAAGAGTAGCGACCGTCCCATCTCCACCCACAGAAAGTCTTCTTTCTGCTGATTGCAATACCGGAAAGATTTTAAAGTGACGTATGCTGTATCGCCTGCTTCTTTGCAGAAGGCTCTGGCAAATATGTCGCTGCTCAGAGCATTAATTCCACCAAACCTGCCAAGCGTATTAAGAGCTGGCGCCCTCAGGGAACAGTGAAAGGGTTGTCATCACATTATCGCGCACGCTTTTTTAGAGAGCAGAGTAGGTAGTCTTCTCGGAAAAGACGAAGGACGTAGAAAGAACAGACATCACAAGCGGAAATGACCGTTTATTTTCTTGTTTTTTGTCAAGATGCTGTCTGTATCAACTCGCTCAAATGTCAGAGTATATGTAGTGGCCGACCTAGCATTCAGGCTGACGGTACTCGACCGCTGACAGTGCCCAATTAAGGAACAGACTACTCCGACCAGGCGCAATCCGCCTTTTTTCCCTAGATGCGGCGCCTTCTCGGAGGTTCGGGGTAGGGTTGCTCTGGTACACGGAAAACAGGTTCAAAAGACGTGCACGTCTTCTTCGAGGCGTCAACTGTGCATGCGCAGTGGCAGCTGCCCCACGCGCCTACGTCCAGCACGAATTGTGCATGTGCGATGCATCCCGGCTGCTCGTTTTCGACCAAAGAAATGCGGGAAAGGCCAGGGCCGTGTGATAACGCTCCTCCGCCGGCTGCGGTATCCCAATTTTAATTTCGCAGGAGCCGTCACTGCTCTCATAAAACAATTAATTCTACAAACATTGTAAGATGAATGCCAAAAAACCGAAACGTGTGAAATATGCACATATTTTTTTTGAACGAACCCCGCGGTGGTAATGTGCTTCTTGATAGCGGTATGCATACGTGAACGCTTTTGGCAGTTTTCGGCTGCTGTAGAGGAGAGAACCCAATTTTATTCCAGTCATAGAAAACTACGTTCATGTAACAACGTTCCATCCAAGAACAACTGAATATGTGCTGTTTAGAAGGCAACAAAACAGGAGTTGTGTTAAGCGGCAATACATTCGCCCCAGAAGTTATTTTTTAAAGTGGCAGCATTGGAGGGGTCAGTGCAAACGGGAATATCGACCGCCGTCTGTCAGTAGCCACTGCAGATAGCTCACTGGCCACGGTGAGCCTCCCACCAAGTTACGAACGAACCTAGTATACTACGTGGTATACAGCGGACCTTAGTACGGCGCGTCGGATGTAATTAGCTTCCGTGTTACAACCATGGATAAACTTTCGTGTGTTTTTATGTGTATGACAACCTTATTAAGTATGCTTACATTCACAGCGCAAAGACAACCACGGACTTGAGGGGAGACACCACAAAGAGCCGACTACAACAACGTTTATTGTTGCGCGCAGAGACTACATATAGCATACAGCGGGCATGCGCAGCAACGAAAAGGAAAATCATGTGAGACTGGTAGCAGCGCCAACCCGCAAAGGAAACACATCATCACAGGTACAAGGAAGACAACATAAAGCTAAAACCTTAAAGTCAGGACGCAAACAAGAACAAAAACCATGATACCCTAGTTGAAAATTCCTAAGACCCGACGTTCTTTATCACCTAACAACACCGAAGGGGTGCTGACACAATAATCTCCTTTTTTTTTGCAATCTCACCAGCCTCTGCTATCTCCCTCGCAGTTTTGCTGACATACTTATGAAGAACTGTTGTTTTTCCCAAAAAAGGACCACGTTCCTTACAATGTTGGCAATCACGGCAGTGTATGCCTAGATGACGGGATGCCCCGATGACACTATTGCTGTGTTCTATGAGCCTCTCGTTTAGACATCTGCCAGTTTGGCCAACGTAGGCTCGGCCGCAGAGCAAAGGTATAGAGTACACTACGTTTTTTGCGCACTCTACAAAAGGTTGCCTGTGCCTAACAGTGCAGGAATCGCTGCCAGTAATGGTGGAATTTACCCTCTTGCACAGTTTCGACAGCTTCTCTGGTGCGGAAAACACCACATGCACACCTGCTCTTTTCCTTATTTTTTTGAGCTGGTGGGCGACGGTGTGCATTTACGGTAGTACCGTCACATTTTTCTTCCAATTTGTGCCAGTCCCAACGGTGTCCGGCACTACTTCCCTGCTTTCTTTGAGCATGTTCTCGGCAACCGATAACAAGAGTGAATACGGGTATGCCACTCCGGATATAACGAAATTTCATGTCTGCACCGAACAAAACGAACTTTCGTATTTGCCTCGTATATAGCGAAGCTATGCCACCTGGGATAAAACGAACGTCTGTGTCTGGACTACGGATGCCACGAACATTGTGTATTGATCTTGCAGATATAACAGAGCAAAGTGTACCACCTCTAACATAACGAACTTCAGTGTGTCAACCTTAGACACAACGAACGTTTTGTCAGTTAACGCGTTCAAGCAATCCAACAAGGATTGCCTATGAGTTTTTCTTTCTTCGGAAACAAAAAAACAACAACTATATTTCAGTTTTTTTCTGCATCTCAGCGCAGTGGTCCGACGGTTGTTTTAAAACTGATGTATTCCAGCGCATCTTTTCGTTCCAGCCTTTCTGTTTTGCACGGCGTGATGGCTAAAAGGATATGGCGTTCGGATGCTCAATTCCAGCTGTGTCAGTGACGCTGTGCGATGGGACTACGTCTGACACTATGCGCTGAGACACCCTTTCCGCTGTGACTACGTCGCTTACAAAAGTACGTTAATTTGTCGCCGCTGAGACTGCACTTCTTGGAATTGCCGGGACCTGCACACAAGCAATCTTTGTTGCACTTCGACGGGGACGCGTTTTGCACATGTTATTGGAAAATAAACATATGTGTGCATGTACGTATGCATATTTGACCAACCCAGGTGGTGGAAATCAACTTGCCGCTGAGCAATGCGCAGCGTTTCCCCTCCTCGCCACTTGCTTGCTCCTCTCCCTCACGCGCCTCCTCTGTCGTCTTTTCTGCGAACGTCACCACACTACGCAGCTATCTCCGGAGACGGACGCTAACAGCTCTCGCTGTAAAAAAAATAACAAAAATGCGCCAATAGTTTGTTTTTAATATACAGATTGCATCGTAGGCTCAATTTTGCGAGGCAAGCTTATTTCCCCTGGAAAGTTTTACCGGCACGTTTCTTTTAGCACAACGAAGCGATTAGCGCTCCAGCTTACTGAATGCACGAAAGAAGAAGAAAAAGCGACCCAGTTCCCACTTTGAGAACCACTATTTCGATTCCATCTGCTTAGTATTCGCTCGATGTGTCATAGAGTTGTTTTGTTTGAACGTCCGGTTTAGCAAGCGCGAACGATGATCACAATAAACAAATGTGCAAATTATCCATTCAAGAAGAAAAAAAGAATCACAGTATCACAGAAAGAAGGCATCAAGACAAGCGGACAATATGAGACGCGCCCGGCAAATGCGGAGAAGTTTTATTAAAATCTGAGTCCGTCTAAGCAAGGCCCACCAAAACGCACGCAGCATGTCTAGTGTTGCCACCATTATTTGTAGTATTGGTGTAAATATCTAACTGAAAGCGCACTCAGAACAGCTGTGCTGGTATTTTGGTATTAGCCGCTATGTGAAAACGGTAGTCTAGCAGAAGTGCCCCAAACTTTCTGAAAAAAAAAAAACAACGACCACAAGCCCAGTTTTATCGTTACTTTAGATTTGAGAAACCTCCTGGAGTCAGATGGAATCCTTTGCTCAGCCGAAAATTTTTGAGGCAGTGAATTACGAATCGGTGCGTTGTCTTGATAACGAGATATCTGGACGACCATCTTTCCAATTACGCCCACAGCCAATCTCTTTCTCAAATCAACAAGAACATTAAGATAAAAGCTACTTATCTCCTATTTTACAATGCAACAGGATCCCTTGTGACCTGTTTATAAGGCGCCAAAAGACAAAATAAGCAATACGCCATGGTCATGTGAATGCTCTTTGGACGAGTCGGATGTAGCCTTTTGCAAAATCCACTACTTAAGCAAAACGATCAATCGACTCACAAGTCTTGCTCACTTAATCGAGACTCTAAAGTATGGTTGTCCATTCTGACGGACAATTCTTTCGCCTGAACCTAGCCTGCGCTTTTCAGGTATTTTAACTGGGTACAGCTATAACGGAAACCTCAGCACTGAAGTGTTCTTTTCTAACAAGTGCCTTGAATAGAAGCCCTAGAGTACCCAACGGGCTGTTGGCAAGAGAAGCAGCAGGGAGCGTAATTCTTTCTGCTTTCACACGACATACTTGATAGGCTCGGCAGGAATCACGAAAACTGCACGCAGTGCTGCACTCAAAGTGAGGCGGAATACTTGCTCGAGACGACGAAAGTGTTACTCGTTGCCCAGTGAAAAGATACCGAAAATGCTGTTGCGGTGCAGTTAATTTTTACAAGTTTTACCAACTAGGTGGGAGGCGGGTAGCTGTCACATGAAGATCCGCGTAGTTGTTTTGCCCCGCACGAAATCGATTCTAAAAGATTACGAGACAATTAACTTAGCCTTCTTTCTTTTTCTGTACACTTAATTTCTTCTACATGTTATCGAAATCATTCTGAAATATCTAGATATTTCCAAAGAAAGCTTAGCGGCATAACTGAAGTGTAACTATTCGCACAAATGCAAAGTCCCTCAGCTTCTGCAAGTGTGTTCGTACTGGGAGATCAAAAGACCATTCTCTCGGTGCTTCTGTTGCTCCTCGTTCCTCGTTCTTAGGGATTCTCCAGACCGAAAAGGCCCATTCGTGGAGTGGAGCATTAACTTGGCCGCGCGCTCCCTTTTCCAAAAAGATGTGCAACACTTTCTGCGAGCCGGCGGTTCAGAGACTGTATTCTTGCAGGTTCAACTTCAAGACGATGCCGTCCACGGACACCGACGCGCATGTGTGTTGAATTGATGGCGGTGACAAAAAGCATGCCATAGCGACGTCATGTTCCGCCACACTTGTTCGTGCGGCACTCGAGGTGGCCATAGGCGCAGCAAGGTGCAGTGCGAGCGCCCACCGGCGCTCTACTCACCGGTCGAAGGCGCTTATCCTGTCGTCCTCGTTACGTAATCCTCGGCGCCGACACACATCCACACACACTGGGATCCAGAAGTGCACCAGGAAGAATGCTGTATCCTCGGCCGGAGCCGTCACTCAGTCAACACAACAATACTCGAACTTCACTTGGCTCTCAGGAACGCGCTGCGCTTTCACCGGCGGCGGCGGCACTCTTCCATCCGGAAGCGCGGCACGAGAAAAAGCGGAACCGGTCGAGTTCCGAAGCGGCGTGCTGCTCACGCCGCGCGCTTCCCGAGAGCGGCGCAAAGCCGCGCGAATGCCGCCATTCTGGCGACGCGTGCTCTCTTTAGCGCCGATTGGCCCGTTTGAAACGCGGAGTGGGCCCGCGCCCGTCCACGTGACCACCGACCTCAGCGGTCTCGACTCTGAGAGTGAGCACGTGACTGGACGTCACGAACATGCTGGCCAACGGAAACACCAGTTTCGGTTTCGGACCACCGCAAGTGGGTCACACGCCTACTTTCGGTTTCATACGCAGCAGCCTCGCATCCGGCGTTTGCAGGCTTTCGTACGTCCCGCCAGCGGTCCCCTATCTCTCCTTCATTGCTCAGAGAGAGAGGGGCCAACTCTTTGGTCCCGTCGTCTTGGAGCGCGCGCGCAGCAGGCGGCGGCCGGTGGGTCGCTAGGTTGCACGAGCAAAAAATAGCGGCGCGACGTTTCGGCTCTGCCCGGCCGGAAGGAGAGAAGGGTCGCTCAGGAAGGGAGCCGCCGCTGGCACCTGCCCATTTTCTAGGTCAAAGTGGCCGCCGCGGCGGGGGCCCTCTTCCTCTGACAGGCTAATTCTTCTCTCCCCCTCCTGGAAGTGGAGGGCGGGGAGCGAGGAGGAGACCCGGAAACTGGGGTCTTCCTGACTTGGAAGGAGGAGGAGGGGACCCGATTGTTGCCTCGCGCGACCTCTTTTGTCTCCTCACACTTTCTTCGGCGACCGCGTTCCTTTTACTTCTTCCGTACCTTCGTAGTGCCATGCTTGTTCTTTCTTCTCTCGTCCGCTCTTCTCCCCCGACCCGTGTTCTAAACTCGTTTCCTTTTTTCTTCTCACCATCTCTGCACAACTCGGAGCTCTCGCCCCGTCTCGATTGCCTATTTTCCGCGCTCCCATCTGCATTATTCTCTCGCCCTGTCCGGTGGAATAAGGGCGCTCTTTTTCGCCCCTCTCTCGGTTTCACTATCACGGCTGCCCCTTGAATGATGCGCTCTCGTTCTGACGCTTTATGCGATTTCTCGCCCGACCGGGGCAGAGGGGCCAAGTAGGCCATGCATCCTGTTCTTTCTTTTCTCATTGTTTACGAGCCGTGAAGGAGGCGACGACACGGCACGGGTGTTGCGACTTTTATCTGCAAAGGGACGACCTACACAAACAAATGAGCAGGCCACAGGGCAACCGGGACTACCTGGCCTCCGCGTCCTAATGGGCAGAAGCTGGCCCGGATTTACGGGAAACATTGAGGGCGTTTAAATGCTGAGATCATCTATTTGTTCAAAAGAAAAAAAAACGAATAATTTCTTGCCCCTCGCGCCGCTTCTGTAGGCTCAGAGGCGAGAGACAGTGCATTGACTTTGTTCTCCCACTCCTTCCCTGGCTGCGATTGCGGGTTGGTCGTGAGCAAGCAAAGCGAAAACAAAATTGCAGCCGCTCCCCCTGAGGGTAAGACGAGTGGTGAGCGCTAGCTGACCTGCAATATGAGAAACATCATCACAGCGGTGCCGCGCATTGCTGTCACCGCCACTGAACCAACGCAATTAGGCCCCGCTTGCCAATGGACTGGATAGGGAATTTGGGTTTCATCGGATTAGTGGGAAAAGCGACAAAAGTACGCCCAATTCATTCTCTGAAATTCAGTTTTATCCGACAAAGGTTAGTATTTATGACACATGCTCCGAAAGCAGCCGACTATCGATTAGTAGTGGCGCCAGTAAAAGGAGAGGATGAACGAAGTTTGTGAGAGGATGCACATTCTGAACCACTGTTGCGTATCTTCAGGCATCGCCCGGCGCTTTACATGCCCCTGCAGACGGGGGGGGGGGGGGGGGGGGGGGCTGCACCGCGTAACCAAATGCCTGCGTTTACTGTCATCAACCGCGAAACGCGTTAATCACTTGCACGTCTCTGCATTTGCTGTAACGACACTTAAAGTCGTGCACAAGTGCCCCGGAAAACTGAGATGTACTGGCTACAGCGGCGGTTAAGAGACCGTTCTGTCGCTGTCGTACTGGTGGTGGTAAAAACTTATTTTGACAGAGGTGTTTTGCGCACACAGGGCCCCGGGCCCCGACACGACCGACTGCACTCAAACGGTCCTGTTCCTACTGGTCGTGACGTCGGCAGCCCGGTCCGTGGCGGTCTTCTACCGGACCGGGTCCTGAGAGCGCAGCAGAGTCTCAAAGTCCGGCTAGATGGTGAGATGCTCCAGGAACCCGCGGGAGGGGATCCGCCAGGCATTGGAATAGAATGTGGACGAAGATGGCGATGGGTGGTTGCAGAGGGTGCAAGAGGGGTTGGTGAGCGTTTGGTGATAGCGGGACCTAATATAAGGGGATGGGAGGCTTCGCGTCTGGAGGTGTAGCCATAGGGTTTGGCGGTAATTATCGAGTGGTGTGGTGGAGGGTAGCGCTGTCTCTCGGCTCGGTGAGCCTGAGTCAGCTCATTGAATGTGTACATGCGCTCCTGGGAGAACTCCGACGCGGGGGCCGCCTGTGTCCCTGTGAATCAGACCTTGGACTAAGCCAGGGTTCCCCTAGTGCGCAGACACCCAGAGTAGCTCCACGTGGCGGGGCGGGTGGCACCGGGCGAGGTCAGCGTGCAAATAACAGGGACATGAACTCGCCCGCGCGCGAAATTTAGTAGTGCAGTTTTCGAATCTGTGAGAATGTAACGGGCTTCCGTGTGAGGAGGACCCCGGGGAGGGAGAGAGAGAGTGGCGGGGATTGAAGGGTATGTGGCCCACCACGGCTGTCGCCGCTTCCTCACCCGAGCATGCGGCGTCCACCCACGTGGCATACTCCTCGGAGCCGTAACATTTGTTGAGAGCCTGTGCCCTGGCCCACGAACATGCGCACCACATGAGTCCCCATCTTCCTGACCAACAGCCCGGCGATAACACTGCAACCCAACCTAAAGAAATCAACTTTGCCTTTTTTTTTAGTGGCCATAACATTTCTTTTATCAGTAAATAAGCAAAGCTATAGGCTCCTTACCAGCAACCACTACTTTTTTTGCGTTAATGACTCGTATATGGAAGGCTCGGGATGAGAAAAAAAGCCGAGATATATCCTTAATGAATTTTTACCGTGAAGTGATACCATAATATATCAGCGAAACAAACCGGCAATCCATGCGTAGGATATTCCGTAAGAAACAGATAGGTGTTAGTTCTGCAAATGCGGACACTGGAAGACTTTATTCTTCAAGTCGAGGGGCCGTCAAGCATGAGCCAAGGAAGTGAACTTCTTGAATCGGAAGGTACCGGCACTCATGGGCTTTGGTAGTTGATACTTTTCATCCACATGCTAGTTGCATACACAGATGCGTGATTTTCTGTGAATGAAATCAGTTGATGTCCAGTGTTCGTGTTGTCTGCTCTCCCTTCCTGGTGTAGTTTGGGGCTAGTAGTACGTCTTCTCTATCTCGACAGCAACTTGCCCGGCTTTCTGCCTTAAAATACTGCTTTCTGAAACAACCATAAAAGAAAGTCTGTTGAATTCACTGTGTTGTTTCTTTAATATTTAAAAGACTGCTCTATGAAGGTCCCAGTGCCCTTACTGCCAGACGTATCTGGTTTGTCTCTTGCATATTGTTGCTTTTTTTGTTATCGTGTCCACCGAATGACCGCAGATTCGAATCGCGAGAGTGAATTAATTTGAAGAATAACAATGGTGTAGAGCGCATTTGGAAGGTTCTCTCAGGTCATGAATGCCAGTTTACTAATATCCCTCAGGAGAAAAAGTATATAACATCTGTATGTTACCAGTATTCACCTATGGGGTAGAACCGTGGAATTTAGCGAAAGAGTTCAACTTTATTTAAGGACAACGCAGCGAGCTAAGGAAATATAAATTATAGGTTGTAACATTGAGACGGGAAGAGGGCAGATTGGGCCAGGGAACAAACGCGAGTTAATGACATCGTAATAGAATAAATGGACCTGGGCAGGTCATGTACTGTAAAGGCAAGATAACCACTGGCCTTTAATAGTAACTGACGGGATTATAAGAGAAGGCAAGCGTGAAGGAGGCGGCAGAAAGTTAGGTGGGCGGATGAGATTAAAAGTTTGCGGGGATACGGCTACATCGCGCCACCCGACGACGCCACCCATTTTGGGGTGCTGGAAGAACAACACAAATGCAAGCAAGGGCCGGGAAACACACACTAGCATCGGAGCGGTGAGGCGGTTTCTAAAAAGGAAAAAGAAATAAGCCGCACGTAGCGGGGATTGTACTATCAGCCAATGCGCGGGCCGACATTTGAACTTGCCGAGGGGCAGTATTCGGGAATTTTCAAATACTCGGAAATTCACGAATATCAATTTTCGATTACGAATACGAATCAAATATCAAACATTATCGATTCGTATTCGAAATTTCAAATATTCGCACACCCCTAGTTAAAATATTTATTCTCTGATGCAACACGAATTAAAGCTACTTCAGTAACTAAAATGGATAGCTTATTATCCAATGACAAGACATGACAAGAAATCTGAAGGACCAGATGGGAAATTAAATCGATTTCTTAAAATGTAGCACGAGCCTAATATATCGAAAATAGATCAACGAGTGTCGGCTTCATGCTGAGTGGAAAGTCGCAAAAGTTTTTCCAGTGCATAAGTCGTACAATATTTATATCTGCTGCAAATTATCGGCCCTTATTCCTGACGTGTGCATGTTGCAAAGTACTGGAGCATATCATTTTAAAATTTATGAGAAATTCTGATAAATCCAATAACACACTCCATAGAAACCAACACGAATTTCCTAGTGGCCTGACGACGACTACGCAACTAGAATATTTTGGTACAGTGAACATACAATGACTTCTGTGATCGCTATCAATGTGTGCAATATGACCACCATGCCTCTAAATTAGTTCCTGTTCTTTCAGCAATCCCTGAATGTACAGTTTTAGCTCCGCTGTTGTTCCTACTCTTTACAAATGACATACCATACGAAACTGAATAGAAAATGCGGTTCTTCGCTTACGATTGTGTGCTACACCATGAAGGACGATAATGATCAGTTAAAACTAATCAACGCATTAGGAAAAATTGTTGAGTGTTGCAAAAAATATACAGATGACCATTAAATATTATTACTTTTTGTAATGTCACGAAGTCGGGACTGCAGTTCGGAGAGCAGAAAGGCTGCGAAAATGGTATCTAAACAAAACTCTTTATTTTGGCTTACTTGCCCTTATGATGGACTGAATCACTCGGCGGCGGCGTAGCAATAAGAGTGCTCGGCGGTCGTCGAGCAGAATGCCCGTCGGTGTCGGCCGTGCACAATTTAAAACTGAAGCGAACTTTCGAGATAAAGCGTGCAAAAATACTAGAACATTCTGGAACAACGTAGAATCAACTCTGCCTGTCTGCGATCAATCGAGGTAAATCTT
Organism: Amblyomma americanum; assembly: GCF_052857255.1. NCBI lineage: Eukaryota > Metazoa > Arthropoda > Arachnida > Ixodida > Ixodidae > Amblyomma > Amblyomma americanum. The sequence continues at coordinate 137,177,891 of NC_135506.1, forward strand.
GTCGCGTTCTGCATCGCAAACAGAGCGACAAAGTGGCGTGCCGGGAGCTTTCAAGAATGAACAAACACTGCAAAGGTTCGTGGCATTACTCCCCTCTCAAAGAAGCATCGACCCGATGCATTAAAACAAATAAGGCAACTAGCAAAAAAAATAAAACGTATCGTGCGAAAATAAGCACAGAGTGTGCAAACACAGCGTCCTTTAGCGCGCATAATATGACTTTAGACGGACGACATGGACAACTTGTGGTCGTACGCGGTGTCGCTGGGCTGCAGTCATATCATCAGGAATGACTTCATAATCCAGTTCACCTAGCAGACGAAGAACCTTGTACTGGCCGAAATAGCGGCTTAAAAGCTTTTCACTCAATCCACGGCGGCGAATGGGCGTCCACACCCAGACTTGGTCTCCTGGCGTTGCGTCTTCGTAGGTTGTAGCGTCTGGCGTCGGTCCGCTGCTGATCTTTGATCCGTAATCGGGCAAGCCTTCCAGCTTATTCTGCGTGCTGAAGGTAGGCGGCGACGTCGCCGTTCTCTTCTTCTGTAACGTTGGGCAGCATGGCGTCTAGCGTGGTCGTGGCCTCCCTGCTATGGACGAGCCTGAAAGGCGTCATATGGGTGGTCCCGTGCACTGCGGTGTTGTACGCGAGTACGACGTAAGGCAGGATGACGTCCGAGGTCTTGTGTTCGGCATCGACATACATGGCGAGCATATCGGCGATGGTTTTTTTCAGGCGGTCGGTCAGTCCGTTGGTCTGCGGATGGTATGGAGCTGTCCTCCGGTGGCTGGTTTCGCTGTAACGCAGGATGGCTTGCGTTAGTTCCGCAGTGGACGCTGTTCTTCTGTCAGTGATGTGCACATCGGGGGCGCAGGAAGGGGAGGGGGTCGCAGAAGAATGCACTCCATGAAAAGTTTGGCGACTTCTGCTGCTGCTCCGTTCTGTAGGGCTTTTGCCTCGGCGTAGCGGGTCAGGTAGTCGGTCGTTATGATGATCCACTTGTTTTCAGACGTTGACTTTGGGAAAGGGCCAAGTAAGACCATGCCGATCTGCTGAAAGGGCCTTGAGGGAAGTTCAATGGGGTTCAGAAATCCTGCTGATCGTGTGGGAGGGATCTTTCGACGCTGACAATCTCCGCAGATTTTCGTTTAATGTGCGACATCGGCAGACAGTCGGGGCCAGTAATACTTGTCTTGATTGCGGCGGAGGGTGCGAGTAAACCCGAGATGTCCAGCTGTTCGCTCGTCGTGTGAAGCGTGCAGAACTTCTTCGCGGAGACAAGCAGGCGCAACAAGGAGGTAGGCTGTCGGTAATATTGGTAATGTCAGTAATCGTCGGTAATATGCGCATAGTCTGAGGAATCTGCGCACAGCTTTCTTATCGGCCGGCGGTGAAAACTGTTGAATAGCAGCTGTTTTCTGCTGGTCTGGGCGTACTCCCTCCCTGCTAACCATGTGGTCTAGAAACAGCAGTTTTCATAGGCAAAGTGGCACTTCTCTGATTTCAAGGTTAGGCCAGATGACTTGATGGCATCTAGTACTGTTCGAAGTCTTTTGAGCTGCCGTTCAAAGTTCGAAGCGAAGAAAACGACGTCATCTAAATATACCAGACAAATTTGCCACTTCATACCTGCCAGCACTGTATCCATTAATCGCTGGAAAGTCGCTGGCGCAGAACGAAGACCAAATGGCATCACCTTGAACTCAAAGAGCCCATCTGGAGTGAATAATGCGGTCTTCTCGCGATCTTGTTCATCGACCTCAATTTGCCAGTAGCCGCTCTTGAGGTCCATCGATGAGAAATACTTGGCGTTGCAGAGCCGGTGCAGTGTGTCGTCGATGCGGGGGAAGGGGTACACGTCCTTCTTTGTTATGTTGTTCAGGCAACGGTAATGAACTCAGAATCGAAGTGCGCCGTCTTTCTCACTAGAACAACTGGTGCAGCCCATGGGCGGTTCGATGGCTGGATGACGTCATCGCGAATCATTTCTTCCACTTGGTCCGGGATGGCTTGTCCTTCTCGCGGTGACACACGGTAGGGGCTTTGACGGGGAGGTCGGGCGTGCTGGTCGGTTATAATGCGATGCTTGGCAATTGGTGTTTTTCGGACCTTCGGCGATGACGAAAAACACTCGCTCTAGCTTCGAAGTGGATTGCGGGTCTTGTCTTGTCTGTTCTGGGGCAGGGCTGTCGAAAGTGGGCGAGTTCTCTTGGTCAGGTGAATATTCTGCTGATGAGTGAAAGAGGCTCGTACGTAGGATACTTCGTCGAACAAAGCAATTGTCGTTCCTTTGTTAATGTGCCGGTATTCTTCGCTGAAGTCAGTCAGCGGTACTTTGGCCTGACCATTGCGGAGATGTGCGATGCCTCTTGCGATACTGATTCCTCGGTCTAGAAGCAACTGCATGTTCCCCTCGATGATAACTTCAGCGTTAATGGATTTCGTGGCGCCTACGGTCACGATAACGCTTGAACGAGGTGGGACGCTCACTTCTTCCTCCAGGACGCTCAGGACAACGTGATTTTCCAGAGTTCTCATTGAAGGGATGACCTCGTCCGACGAAAGCGTGATCAGCTTGGATCGCATGGCGATGATCGCCTGATTCTCGTTAAGGAAATCCATGCCCAAGGTCACTTCGCGCGAAGATTGCCGCACCACAACGAAGGTCGTAAGATTGATATATCCTTTGACTTCCACTCGGGCTGTAAATCGTCCTGATGACGTAATGAGGTGGCCCCCTGCGGTGAGAATTTGTGGGTCGTCCAGACCGGTCGGGACTTTCCTCAGCTGCGCAGCGAATGTTGCATTGATCGCCGAGTAATCGGCTTCTGCGTCAATAGAGCGGTAACTTTCCGGCCGCCGATAACTACTTCGTTTGCACGTGTATAATCAAAGCACTTTCCCTTTAAAGCTGGTAAGCTGTCGAAGAAAATAAAAAACCGTGGCTGATCAGACATCACGCGCGGACGATGAAGGATAAAAACACACTATACCGGGGTTTTTTGCACACGCGAACTGCAGAATAACTTCAAAATTTTAACAAATTCAAAAATAAACTCATTGCAGACCTAAGGCGGGCTTAGTTCGCCTATATCACCAGACATTCTTTAATGTTTCAAGCAAACAGCTTAACATTGCCTAGAACGTCATAAACAAAGTCTTAGGTCGAAGTGGTTCACACTCCCACTCTGATAACATCGTTGTTGACGGGCAGGAGTATACTGGCCAGTCGCTCGCTGATTACTTTAACCAACACTTCATCAGTATAGGTCCTACAATACCCCCCACGACACAGAAACAGGATATAGCCTTAAACAAAATTGACAGCTTTTTCCTAGAACCAACTGGCTTAACGGAAGTGTGCACAGCATTCTGTCAGCTGAATAACTTTGCTTCTTGAGACGGCGACAACTTACAAATCAGGCCAACAAAATATGTTTTAGATTTGCATCTGCCTGTACTTTTGCATATTTTAATTTAATATTTGAAACTAAAATTTCTCTCGATGAAATGAAGCGATCCAGAGTCTCTGTCATATACAAAGGTGATGACAGAAACACCCCAACTAATTGTAGACCAATAGGCATTATTTCCATTTTTTTGAAAGCAGCAGAATAAATTATGTTCGCTTGTCTTTTAAAGTATTTTACAGCCAGAATTATTTTCTACAAAGAATTTCATGGCTTTAGAGCCGGAAGATTTACCGAAACTGCTGTACTGACAATTAAGAAATTTGTTCTGGATAATATTGAGAAAGATATTTTTAATCTTGGCCACTTTGTAGATTTCACATTGATTACTTTAAACTTGACCACTTTGTGGATTTCACAATGTCTAAACCACAACATCCTCATAACTAAACTATCCCGATATGGAATTCACGGAACACCTCTTAACTAATGAAGTCGTTCTTAAAGAACAGAACAAAAATGGTATGTATGGGGAAACACGAATCACGTTTTCTGCCAGTTAGTAAGGGTGTACCACAAGGAAGCCTCTTAGGACCTCTCTTGTTTATTATTTTTATTAATGACATTGTCCTCATCAGTAGATCAGCAAAATTTGTCATATACGTCAGTTGAGTTTCCCCCTTCAGGTGGTGATGAGAGGAAACACCTCGTTGATGATGTAATCGAGGTTTGTTGATGACCCGGTGGTTTCAACTCGCAAACATTCACGTCACACGAAGAAAGGGGAAGGTTAACTATTTAATTACAACATAAATAAAACAAGAAGAAACAAAGCAAGCAGAAAACTATTTACATGACTAAATCGTTGATCAGACGAATTCAGCCCCCGTTCAACCCAGAGCGCTTGCTTTTAAACCCTCTGTCTCCATCCTTAGCGGGGACAGCCACCAATAATATTACAAGTGACACACTTTACCAATGAGTAGTTAGGGAAAGGAAAATAAGGTTTCCGCCAACTAATCACAGATTGGGGAAAGTGTACTGAATAAACGTTTGGGAAAAGAGAGGTTGCCATCAAATACGCAAACAGCACAAACGCGACCACCCTCTCCCACGGCACCCACGGCACAGCCGTTACCATTTTCCTATCTCTTTGGCGCATGCGACAAACTTATGCCGACGAGACGATCACTAAAGTTGTTTACAGAACACATCGAAAGAGAAGAAGACAATCCTTACGGGAATAATGGGTTTCATGGTCACTCGGCTCCTACTCAGCCGTACCTCGTGCATTCCCGAAGCCTCGGCAACCCCTTGACAACGCACACATGTCGACAGCTGTACATTGGTATGCTTCTTAAGACGGGCTATGCCCGTGGCGGTGCGGAGTAAACAAGGACGTCCGCCGCACGATGGGGAGGCAGGGATGGTGGGACGGGCCCCTTTGTTGGCGACTTCCGACCCCACTGTTTCGGCCTTCTTTGCGAACACGAGACCGACCAGTTCGCGGAAATATCAGCGAACTTCACACCTCCCAACCAAGAATGTTACGCGGACACTTGCTGTCAGTGTGACATAAAAGTCCGGCCACAAGGTTCCAAGCACAACTGAGCGCGCACACACACAGCCTGAATTCGTTCCGTGCACACAAGCTTAGGACACCAATCTGCACGTTCCAGAACTTGCCATGTCCGCTCTTTGTATGCCAACTGCCAAGCTAGTCCCTACCCTCCACTCCCCACATTACATCTACTGGTTGCTTACGCATTCAAACATTGAACGCTCGGAGAACTCGCATGCTTTAATCTCTTCAACCGCGCCCGGCTGGGACGCGGTCTCACTGATGCCGACCAGTCACAAAAAAGGACAACTCCCGTGCCCCCTTTGCAAGCGCCTCTGCGTTCCGGTAATAGACCTACAAAGGCCGGGCAGCGTGGTGGTCGTCGGACGGTCCGACCTTACAAGGACTCTGAAATGAAAGCGCCGTTGCCTGTCAAGCTTTCCCCCCTTGGCAGCAATCGGCATTCTGGTGCACCCAATGAGCGTTTTTGCTTTCTAATGCGTGGTGCGCGACCAGTTAGCCCTGACTGTCGCCTGCCAGGTACTCTCCGTTTGGGGCGGCGCTCCAGCGTCTTCTGAAATCTTTTACTTCGTGATTTCGCTCGCCCCTCTTTTTCCGTGCACACTGCTGTTCCCACTGACTAACGTGCTACGCCGCTTCCCGCCTACCGCTGCCTATCCACAACGTGAACGCTTCTTGCGGCCGAGAAGCACGCCTTCACCTTGCCCTTCCCGTTGGTACCGTCTGAGTGACCCGTCGGTGTTGTCTGAAAGGACTCGGCTTTCTTGCGTTTAGGGTACACTCGGCGGCGACGACTCTTTCTAGGTGTCCGGTGCTTTTCTGCGTGCGCTTCCGTTGTTCCAGAATCATGCATGGAAACCGTCGCTGAATCCTTACGCAGCTCTTTGCTGTCGCCCGGCGCGCTAAACGTGTCTGCCAATACCACTGTCTTAGCGCAGCCTGCGTTCTTTGTATCGACAGCTCGACCGGCACGTGTGGCGCGTCCTCAGCTGCCAGTGATCGCCTACAGGAACCCTAGGCGACAACTTCATCAGAACCTGCTGTTACCTTTAACGTTTGTCGTGCGCTTTCGCAGTTCTGGGGATCTAATCTGGCAGGGGCAGCGACGTCAGACTCAGAATTAACATCTCTTAATTCCGGCCTCGCTCTCTGTGTTTCCAGCACCTGTACATTTTCTGTCTCGCTGGCCTGTTCTCGTGCTATACGCTCCGAACGAAGACGATACGTTTCGCGCCTGAGTTCCAGCGATTCCCTCTCTACTTCTGCGATCTGCAACCGCCGTTGCAGTATCGCCAACTGCGTCGATGTTGCCGCTGGTGCGGCGCTCTTCTGACTTCCTCCCGCATGGCCCTCGGGCGCCAATGGGATCTTTTCTGGCATAGGAATCAGCACCGTTTTCAATTCATTTGCATAATCGCCCAACCGCTTTCCATGCTGCGCATCCGCAAGTGGCGGAAGCTGCATTTGCATCAATATAATTTCTTTAAGCTAAACTTGGAGCTTCAACTTTTCAATTTCAAACATTTGAGCCTTGCACTCCTTTTCTTTCTACAAAGCTTGAATCATATTTTCCAGTGCCTGCTCTGTTGACGCAAGTTGCTCGATAAGCTATAGACCATTCCCCCTTGCGGCATCCAATCCTGCATCAGTCATTTCAATGCTACCGTAGAGCGTACGGCTATTACACAGACATGGCAATTTCGGAGAAGCAGGAAGGTGTCCTATCTCTTTCGATGCTCCGACGACAGCAGCACTGTCGATCTCAGCGTGATCACAGCGGACTCCCGGGAAGGTAGACGCCCACGAGTTGATCCTGGTCCCTCAGCAGCTCACCGCTTCGGAGCTCGCTTCACTTGGTTGCCTGGTTACTTTTCAGCAGCTCGCTGACTCGAACCCTTTCGAGGTGGATGCCTGGTTCTTTTCAGCAGCTCGCTGGTTCGAACCCTCGATGGCTTGTAGTTGCCCGGCTCCTTCAGCTCCTCGCTGACTTGAGCCTCCGACGTCCTCTCGAACAAGACCCGTGATCCTGAAGCCCTCGACGTCAGTCTTTTGAGCCAGCTTCACGTTTTCTTCTTTAGGACAAACAGCTTGTCCACCGACTTGTTCTTCTCACCTTCCGTCCAATGTCTCGAGTAGAAAGAAGTTGCGATCCTGTCGACTGCGCCAGTTGAGTTCCCCCTTCAGGTGGGGATGAGAGGAAACACCTTGTTGATGAAGAAATCTGGGTTTCTTGATGACCTGGTGGTTTCAACTCGCAAACATTCACGTTACTCGAAGAAAAGGGCAGGTTAACTATTTATTTACAACATAAACAAAACAAGAAAAAACAAAGCAAGGAAAGAACTATTTACATGACTAATTCGTTGATCAGACGAATTCAGCCCTCGTTCAACCCAGAGCGCTTGCTTTTAAACCCTCTGTCTCCGCCCTTAGCGAGGACAGCCACCAAAAACCTTACATGCGACACACCTCACCAATCAGTAGCTGGGGAAAGGAAAATAAGGTTTCCACCAACTAATCACAGTTTGGGGAAAGAGTACTGATTAAACATTTGGGAAAAAGAGGTCGCAATTAAATAAACAAACAGCACAAAAGCGACCACCCTCTCCCACAGCACCCACGGCACAACCGTTGCCACTTTCCTGTCTCTTTCGCCCATGCGACAAACATATCCCGACCAGATGATCACTAAAGTTTTTTACAGAACACATTGAAAGAGAAGAAGACAGTCGTTACGGGAATAATGGGTTTCGTGCTACTACTCAGCCGTATCTCGTGCATTCCCGAAGCCTCGGCAACCCCTTGACAACGCACACATGTCAACAACTGTACATGGTTAGGCTTCTTAAGACGGGCTATGCCCGTGACGGCGCGGTGTAAACAAGGTCGTCCGCCGCACAAAGGGGAGACAGGTATGGGACGGGCCCCTTTGTTGGCGACTTCCGACCCCACTGCTGCAGCCTTCTTTGCGAACACGAGACCGACCAGCTCGCGGAAAGGTCCGCGAACTCCACATACGCCGATGACTGTTCTATACTTGCGGCTGGTCCGAATGCAGACGTGTTAATTAACCAAAGGGAAGACTTTCATATTAATTTATCCTCCTGGTCACAATCCAATAGGCTGTAAATAAATCGAATACAAAACTAAAATAATGTCATTGAGAGCGAAAAATAGGACGTTTCAATCCAATCATATCACAACCTATGAAGCACAGAGCATTGATATCGTAGAATCACTTAAGTTACTTGGGGTTATATTTAGCACCACATTGAGCTGGGGTTTGCATGTTGCTAATATATGTAAAAAAAATATCCGCAGTAGCTGGAGTGGTCCCGCGTTGTCGCACTTTCCTTCCAACACGCGTTAAGCCCCAAATATACCATACCTTAATTGTTCAACCTATTAACTATTGTAATCTTGTCTGGAGCACTACAACCAATGCGAATAAAGAAAAATTTTTACAATAAAAAAAAGAATTATACATTACATCGGGAATCATGAACGCTTAGCACATTCCGGCCTGCTTCTCACAATCTATAAGGTCATTCGATCCTGTCTTTTCATTACACGATTTCCGCATTTTGCGTACATACTTCTCTTTGACTAATTCATTTCGTGACTTTTTATTTTGCCGCCGCTTCACTGCAGCGCCATATACCTGTCGTATCCACCGGAAACACAGAAAAGTGGCACGTTACTCGTTTCTGGACAAATTCAAAGAACCAGTCATTGAAACATAATCTCCCCTCACTTCTTAACAAATATAAATATGGTGAAGTAGAACATTCTTCACGGCTAGTTGGTTCACTGCAGAAAAAAGGATAGTACTGCGCGAATTAGACACGACAGTAGAACAGGAACAAACACGACAACACAGGCGCAGACTTCCAACTGTTTATTCGAGACCGCAAGGCAAACGCTATATAAGAGATGAATCTAGGCGCATAACCATCACTGTCATTCTCACAAGTCCGGATTAAAATCTATACAATATAGATCAAATTGTTACGTTGCAGAAGGTAAACAAGGTGATGGTTCGGGCTAGTTGGTATGCGTTATGATCCATATCGCAGCAACAAAACAGGGGACAAACACAAGCGCTAAATTTCCACTAAAGCTTTATTTGGTGCACACAGAATTTATACATAAAAAAAGAACGGTACCTGTTAGATTAGACAAGACAATTTGTGAACAAAAGCATAAAAAGCACATGCAACACATTTCCCCGGTTGGCATACTGCTCCGAGTACAAAAATGCCATATCTTTCTTTGTCAGCGACAATGACGGACTGCTGACGCTCCTTTCAGGTCCTGCTCTTTCGACTGCGGCAGCCTCAATAATTTACCTTGTTAATCTATCCGCATTTAAGCCAATCACCTTGCATTCTTTAAAACCAGACTTGCATTTATGAGCACGAGAGTGCCATGCCAAATTGCTGAAACCGCCATCCCTAACTTCCCTATGGTGCTCACTTAACCGCTCATTAAGACATCTGCCTGACTGCCCAATGTACGCCTTGCCGCATGAAAGCGGGATACTGTAGACTATTCCTTCAGTGCACAGCACGAAAGGCTTTCTATGCCGAATCGTGCAACTATTCTGAACCCCGCTGTCAGGACAGGTGGCCTTGCAAATGCGGGACAATTTATCTGGTGCAGACATATACACCTTCACTCCGACTTTTTGTGCTACCTTCTTGAGGGAGTGTGACAGCTTGTGGATATATGGCACCACCACTAACTTGCTGCCCCTTTCGCCATCAGTTCCAGTCTTCTTGGCCTTTTCCTGCTGATGCAAGCTCTCAGAGACCGAAACTAATAAGTGTCTCGGGAATCTTGCTGCTCGGAGGCGGTCCACCTGCTTATAAAAACTACTTTTCATCTAGCATGCGCAGGACTTTCTAACTGCATTTGAAAAGCACGTCTTCACGACCCCTCGCTTTACCAGCCTCGTATGCGCAGACGGAAAAGGTAATAGGGGCTTCTCAGCTCTGGGCTCATACATCCAACACACCTGCTGTCCAGTAACCAGCTTGAGGTCAAGAAACCGAATAGTGCCCTCAACCGGAAGCTCATGGGTGATCTTCAGAGGGTGCAGACACTCATAGAAGGTAGAAATAGCGGCTGCGGCTGTTACAGAAACATCTCTATGGCTCTTACGAATGACCACTAGGTAGTCATCAAGAAACCTAGACGTCCGAATGACAACAGCAACATCCAGTTTATTTTGCAGTCGCCTGTCTAGACTAGCAAGGTAGAGGTCACTGAGCGCTGGAGCAATGCACGAGCCGATGCATACTCCATCCTTTTGCAGAAATATCTCCTGATTCCAGCTAACAAAGGTCGACTTCAGATACAGAGACAATAAACTCAAGAACCTGTCAATAAACTCACCTGATTCATTCTGAAAAGTAACAGCACCAAAGCGATGAATGCAGCCTTCGATACATTCTTAAAGCTGCTAATGTGGCAGGGAGTAATATAGATCCTTCACATCTATTGAAAAAAAAATGGCAGAAGGGCCGACAAACCACAGAGCACTCAGTCAGCATGTCCCCAGACGCTCCATGTCAATAAAATGAAGAAAAGTAAAGAACCTAACAATCAACCTGAGTAAAGGTGCAATATACGCGAAATGACAATGCAGGTGATCCAACAGACAACAATTTATTGAAAAATAAGAGACGCCGACCACTGAAGAAAGGTTCGTTATTGACGTTTCGGCTTCCACACGGAAGCCTTGTTCACAATGAATTCATCACCGAAGAACGGTCGTTTAAATATGGTTGAATAATCGGCGCAAGGAGCGTGCGTATATAAGGTTTAGATTGCCGTCGTTTCGGTTTAACGTGTGTGACGTAGTTTTTATGATCAGGGATTCCAAATGAAGTCGTGATGCATTTGGAATCCATAATCATAGAAACTACTTCACGCACGTTAAACCGGAATGACGGGAATCTAAACCCGATATACGCAAGCTCCTTGCGCCGATAATTCAAACATATTTAAACGACCCTTGTTTGGTGATAAATTCATTGTGAACAAGGCTTCTGTGTGGAAGCCGAAACGTCAATAACGAACCTTTCTTCACTGGTCGGCGTCTCTTATTTTTGAAATGTACGCTCCCGGCCAGACGGGATTCCGTCACACGCTCAACTTCAACAGAAAAGAAGAGTAAAAAACTATGAAACCGGGAAAAAATCATGTTGTGACATGGAAAAATCGTCATGAGAGCATGGAAACAACAAAGAACACGAGTAAAGGTGAAAGTTAAAACCAGGTAAAAGAGTGGAATGAGGTATGGAAAACAAGCATGACATGGACGGCAACAAAGAACAAATGTAATGGTGAGCATAAGACCTGATAAAACTACATTTCTGGCCTTGAGGTACATACATCCCAAGAACAAAATTAGAACAAATTTTTATTTATATTTATTTATTTATGAATACTGTCAACCCTCATTTGAGGGTCATTACAGGGAGGGAAAGTGAACAGAAAAAAAAATGCATATATAACCATGAATGAACAAGCTTCTTTGAGCATACAATACAAGAGAGCATTGAAACGCAACACAGTTCACACCACTGTAGAACCACTTGCTATACAAAATGTAATATTGGACAATCAGTTACGCGCCCATCTACAAGAATCCCATGCCTAGACGGAATCCCCAAGTGCATTCAAGAATGCCGCTACACCTGTAGACTCAGCAACGTGAGCGGGCAGTTTATTCCAGTGCTCAATAGCATCCGGAAAGAATGAGCAGCGAAAGACGTTAGTTCGTGTCAAGTATGGCCGAATCGCTTTGTGGTGGTTAAGGCGGGAGCTTAGTCTACCTGGAGGCTGCAGATATTTTTCTTTATTGATGTTAATTTCTCCGTGAATTATTTGGTAAAGTATTTTTAATCTCTGCTTTTTACGTCTTTTTTCTAATGTTTCTAGACTACATGAGTTTAACATCTCCGTTACCGAATCTGTTGTCCTGTATTTTGAACAAATGAATCTCGCTGCACGTCTTTGAATCTTTTCTATTTCCATTGAAAGAATCTTCTTCCGAGGAGACCATACTACAGATGCATATTCAAGGGAAGGCCGTATGAGAGATTTGCATGCTAAAAGTTTAACATCTTTCGTTGCTCTCCCCAACTTTCCTGTTAGAAAACACAGTTTTCTGTGTGCCACCGCACAAACATTTTCGACATGATTGTGCCAACTTAGGTTGTGAGAAATTGACGCCCCCAGATACTTGAATGTACTAACATTAACCAAATCGTGACCTGCAATACTGTACTGAAAAGAAATTATATTTCGTTTGTTAGTTATATGGGTAAATGTGGTCTTATTGAAGTTGATTTTCATTTCCCATTTCTCACACCAAAGTGCAAAAGCCTGCAGGTTTTGGTTAATGTTAATCTGATCTCCTTCACATGTGACAGGTGCATAAATGAGGCAATCATCCGCAAATAGTTTCAGTTTAACAGAATTTCCAACAGCACATACTACGTCATTGATATAAACTAGAAATAGCAATGGTCCCAGCACAGAACCCTGTGGTACACCAGAATACACATCCAAAAAGCGAGACTCACAATTGTCAACACGTACCGCCTGTTTGCGTTTCGCCAAGTACGCTTCTATCCATCTAAGGATGTCTCCATTAATGCCAGCCCTTCGCACTTTCAGGAGTAATTTGTCATGAGGAACCTTATCAAAGGCTTTTTCAAAATCTACACAAATAACATCAATCTGTCCCCGGTCATCTATAGCTTTAGAAAGGTCATGTATTGTCTCAATTAACTGTGTCACCGTTGAAAACCCTCGACGGAAGCCATGCTGACATTCAGAAAGTAGTCCGTTTGTTTCCAAAAAAATGATAATATGTTTCGCAATAACATGTTCCATTACCTTACAGCTGATTGAAGTAAGTGACACAGGCCGATAGTTGTTCATAAGTGTGCGATTGCCACTTTTAAATACGGGTATAACAATGGCAGTGCGCCAGTCTTGTGGCAGATAATGAGTTACGAGTGATTTTCGGAATATAATTACCAAGTAGAAGGACATCCATTCAGCATACCGTCTCAAGAAGCATGTAGATATTCCATCCGGGCCGATAGCTTTTTTTTCGTCCAATTGTATCAGCTGCTGAAACACGCCGCTCTGAGTAAAGCTGATAGCATCGATAGACGTTTCACGAGAATGTGCTTCGTCGTGTGCTTTGGCTCGTGTTTCTTGCGAATACAGATTGGAAATATTTATTGAAGTGGTCGGCCATATTCGTTTTATCTGCAATAAGTTCGGCTCCCACTGTCACCTGCTTTACTCTTTCCTTTCTTTTATCAAGATAGCGCCAAAATTTCTCTGGAGAATTTCGCAGAAAACCACTAAGAGTGTGATTGAAAAATCTTTCTTTTGCAGCCGATAGCAACATTTTTATTTTTGACGTAAAACCTGTATGTCGTTGAAGTCGGCCTTCTTTCTACGCAATCTTTTCAACTTCCGTTTCGCGTGAATGATATCCCTGGTGACCCATGGGTTGCGCTGCTTTGTTTTCTTAACTCTAGTTGGAACGTACCGGTCGACACAAGTACTGATGATAACTTTAAGACGCTGCCATAAACATTCAACTGATGCATTTTCAGAGGCACTTTCAAATTCATCAAAACAAGTTTCCAGGTAATCCAGGATAGATGTATCATCGGCCTTCCCGTACTCTTTGATTTCTACTCGAACCATAGGTTCCGCGGGAACGTTTGCAGAAGTAAGCACTGTCACGAAAATAATTTTGTGATCAGATATTTCATCGGTGACATTTGTTTCAATATCTCCTACATTATTTGAGAGGAACACCAAGTCTAGTAATGACTGTGACTGAGGCGATATCCGTGTAGGTTGTCCAACTACTTGTCTCAAATTGTAAAAGAAAGCAATATCCAGCAATTTTTCAGCGCTAGAAATTTCTGTATGCCCAGGCGTAGTCAATCTCCAATCAATATGGGGCAAGTTGAAATCTCCAGTCATTACCAGGCGGGTGCTCCTAGTTACATGACTGAAAAGAAACTCATTTAACTTATCTAGAAAATCGGATGAAGTATTCGGTGGCCTGTAAATTGCTCCTATGACGTACGCAGCCCCAGAAAACATAATTTTACACCACACTGACTCCGGCATTTCGCTCGTAATCGTGGAAACTGAGAGCGATGACTTCACAATAATGGCCACACCACCCCCACGGGAATCTCGATCCCATCTGAGCATTGTGTAGCCAGGAGGAACAATGCAATCAGAAGAAACATCACTGTTGAGCCATGTTTCCGTTATGCAAACGACATGCGGGTCCTCTGAGAGCAATAAAAATTCCAATTCTGTGACCTTGTTAAGAATGCTGCGAGCATTCAGCAGAACTATCCTGAGCTATGAATTACTTTCACTTCTGGAAGGTGATCCATTATGGCTGTTATCTGTTGTCTCCGATTCGTTGTGGGTGTTTCGAGCACCCTTACGTTGGGTCCGGCAGAGCAAACGCTCGTTTCGAGTGTCGTCCCAAGAGTAGAGACGGTCATCTATCTTCAGTTTATCGTGAACCAGCGATACCTTTTGTCCGTTAGATCGTTCGACAGCAGCAGACTGCCACAAATTCTTCCGAACTTGTACAATATCTTTTGCGTAGTCATTGCTGACGCTAACAGAGGTGCCTTTAAGTTTGTGGCAGTTTTTAAGAACGCTGTCTTTTTCCCTAGAATCATAGAATTTAATAATTACTGGTCTAGTAGCTCCTGTTTTCTTTCTTCCTAGACGATGAATTCTTTCGACTGAAGTAACCTGAACACCAAGATCCTTGTGGAAAATATTGTCTACAACCGCTTTTCTCAGATCTAACTCTGACTCAGTGGCTTGTTCAGGGAGCCCAAAAACTAAAAGATTGTTACGCCGGCCGCGGCTTTCAAATTCCACTAACTTTTTAGCTTGCTCTTTGATGATAGACTCAAGGTTATCAATTCTTGTGCTCATTTCCTTGAATGCCGCTAGAAAGTCCGATAACCCTTCCGTCCTTGCATTCAGCTCACCGATTTCGTCTTGAATAGCTTTCAATTTGCGATCCGTGTCTGCCTGATTCTTTACAATCATCTGCAAGTATTCCTCTGTTGTAGGCCCCGGATTCTCCTCAATATCGCCCGACGTCAACAGCAACAACAACACTGTCCAGAAATCACTCAAAATTGCGCGACACCTGCGAGGGCACGGCAGGACTACTACAAATCTATTGTCATTTCTGTTAGAATGAACATTATGCCAGGAACTAACCTGCAAAACCAGCAGAAGGCGTTTAGCCATGCTGTCCCACAGGCGAGTGCCATGCCCTCTGAAGAGGCCCGCGCAGGACTGCCGCTTTTGTAGATCCGCTGTAGATGACGTAATTGTCCGGTGGTGTTTCTTCTCGGCAAAACGTAGTTCCACCGTCACGTTTTCCAGATGAGCAAGCGGGAATGCGTGCACGGGTAGTACGCAGGCAGTTGCATCTTGTGTCACGCTGCTTTCTAGATGATCCGGCAGGTTCAATGGTAGCCCATGTGAAGTGTTCGTTGTCGCATCCGAAAACCACGACACAACCTGCAAAACCAGCAGAAGGCGTTTAGCCATGCTGTCCCACAGGCGAGTTCCGTGCCCTCTGAAGAGGCCGCGCAGGACTGCCGCTTTTGTAGAGCCGCTGTAGATGACGTAATTGTCCGGTGGTGTTTCTTCTCGGCAAAACGTAGTTCCACCGTCACGTTTTCCAGATGAGCAAGCGGGAATGCGTGCACGGGTAGTACGCAGGCAGTTACATCTTGTGTCACGCTGCTTTCTAGATGATCCGGCAGGTTCAATGGTAGCCCATGTGAAGTGTTCGTTGTCGCATCCGAAAACCACGACATGACCTGCAAAACCAGCAGAAGGTGTTTAGCCATGCTGTCCCACAGGCGAGTGCCGTGTCGCCTTCTAAAAACGTGATTTAACTCAGTGAATACGAAATAAGCGGAGTGCTGACACATTTTTGACCATTTTTTACGATGTGGTAGGCTTCAACCACCTCCCTTTCCGTCTTATCTCTCGATTAAAAAAAAGTTAGTGTTGCGCAAAACTGGCTTGCAAGGTTTGTTATTCTTGCCCTTACCCTTCCCTTTACAGTCCTTACAGTGATATGCCATATGACCTCCCATATTGTTCTTCACTGCTTCATGTTCGCGCGCCCGTTCATTGAAACATCTACCAGTCTGCCCAAGGTAAACTCAACCGTATGCGAGGGGAATTTTCTAAACAAGGCCCGAATCGCACTTTGTGAACTTCTTTTCGTGATTAATATAGCACTGCGGCCTGGTTGTCTTTTCAGTCGACATCAAAGGGCAGACGCTGCTCAGCTTGATCGGTGCCGAAAAAACCATCCTGACGCCACTTTTTTATGTTATGTGATACCCGGTGTATGTAAGGCGCATTATGAAACATCGTTCTGGCGCACGAAAAACACGGACGAAGGAAGAACAGACACACAATCGCCGGACATCAACTGAAGTTTATTCACAGAAACCAGTCCTATATGTACACATGTGACCACCAGGTAACTGATATCAAAAGCACAAAATCGGGAAAACCAAAAGGCAATCAACCAGAGCCACAGGTTCCATATCGCACACGTGCCTTCATGCAAATCGCCCACAATTTCTGTGCCTAGCTGACACGATCAACACCGTTAGCCTTCAGATAATCTAGTTCCTTTCTTTTAAGCACAATAGAGGGAGTACTGACGCAGTGATCTTTATCATTGGCAATACAGAGGGCTTCAAAAATTTCCCGGCTTTTCTGAGTCCTGAACTTTCTTAACACACTTGTTTCTTCCAAAAACGCCTTGCATGCTGGCTTATACGAACAGCGGCGAATGTGGTCAGCTAAATGACCTCCGCCACTAATCGAAGTTACTGTCCTGCGATGCTCTAGCAAGCGTTCGTTGATACAGCGCCCGGTTTGTCCAATGTAGCGTTTGCCACAGGCGAGAGGGATGTTATACACCACGCCAACCTTGCAGTCGACGAGGGCTTTGGTGTGCCTAATTTTGCAGGCAGACCTCTTTTTGGGTTCGTTTACTAGGCGGCACAGGCGTCCCAGCTTCTCCGGAGCTGAAAACGCTACACGGACGCCGCACTTGTCCCCGACCTTCTTGAGGCGGTCCGAGACCTTGTGCCAGTAAGGCACAACGACAGGTCGCTGTTGCGGGCGTGTTTTATCCACCTGCCTGTGCCGTCCACCAGATTTTACTTCGCTAATCTGGCTTTCAACCACTGAGGCCACGATTTCTGAGGCCACTGAGGCCACGAGGCACGTGTGCGATATGGAACCTGTGGCTCTGGTTGATTGCCTTTTGGTTTTCCCGATTTTGTGCTTTTGATATCAGTTACCTGGTGGTCACATGTGTACATATAGGACTGGTTTCTGTGAATAAAGTTCAGTTGATGTCCGGCGATTGTGTGTCTGTTCTTCCTTCGTCCGTGTTTTTCGTGCGCCAAACGATGTTTCATAATGCGACTGTGAACCAACTAGCCCAGCTGTCTACGCTTAGCAGTATGTAAGGCATCACCTGCAGTGGCTTCTCCTTGTCCTTTTTCAAAGAATGAAAATGATATTCGGTGTTTCGCTAGTGAGCAATCTCACCTCCAGAGGTTGCTGTCTGTAGTTTCCCCTACGGGGGCTGGGAGACCTTCCTCGTACCGCGGCTGCGTAGCTGCGGCGCGGCGACGCAAAACGCGAGGTGGTCGGTGATGGTGAGCGCAAAAGGCGGTTCGGCGTGTACTCCTCTCGACGCAGGTACTCGTCGATTTACTGCAGCCCTTGCCTGAAATGTGGTCTTGGGGCGTCAACGGCAAATCGTCGAAGACCGATGCGTCAGTACGGGCCGTGACGAAGAATATGGCCGACCTCACCGCAATGGGAGCCCAACGGCCGGTTGTCGGAAGTCCTCCAGGCGTCGCATTTCCTGCGGCTTGGGCGTCGCTCATAGGCTGGGCGGGCAGGGGAGGGAGGCGGCGTTCGGGAACAAGTTGTTCATGTCGGAGAGGACGTAGTGGTTGTCGTTGGGGCTGACGAGTGCGGACTGCAGCGGCGTAGGTCATGACCTGCATGGTGTTCTGTGGCCGTCGGGGTGGCAAGTGCTTGTTGCACTTCTTCCCGTACCATGTCCATGAGAATCGCTGCTTGTGGCTGTGACGAGGTTGGCAGTAATCAGCTTAGCTCCTCGCGGGTGATTTCGCGGATAGGTTCCCGCAAGTTATCGCTGGTGGTGGTCGTCCTGTCCGGACGGATTGCACAGATAGAACAAGGGCGGTTATACTGCCGAGCCCGGACGTCGAGGGTCTTCTCGATCGTGCATGCTTCTTGCATGAATTCATCGACTGTTTTTGGCGGCTGGCGAACGAGGCTGGGAAAGGATTGTTCCTTTACGCCATGCATTAAAAACTGAACTTGCTTTTCCTTGGTCATCTCGGGGTCGGCGTGTAAAAAAGGCGCTTCATCTCTTCAACGTAACCGCGGACGGGCTCGTTTAGAAGCTGGATTCTGGGCTCGAGGAGTCGTTCGGCTCTTTTTTTCCTCCCGACACTGGTGAATGCCTTCGAAAGTTCTCTCTTGAATAGTTCCCATGTCTTTAGAGACGAATCGTGGTCTTTAGAGACGAATCGTGGGCTCAGCACGTACGTGCTGAGCCCTCCAGTCAGTGTCCAGTTTTGCCGCATCATCCCATTTGCTGAATGATGCGCTCAAATTGGTCCAACCATTATTCGGGGTCTTCGCCTAGGGATCCACTGAAAGTTGGCGGCACCCGCGGCTGTTGCAGTATGATCGGGGTCGACATCTTTGGCGAGGTTGTGGTGCTCGTATCAGCGTCTTTTCATTGTCGGGTGTGGTTCGGCAGGGTCCCAAACCCAGGCTTCTCTTCCTGAAGACGTCTTCTGGCTGGGTTAGCGCTGGCTGGTCCTCCGGTGCGATGCGCAGAGGGCTGGTGTCACGACTTGAAGGGGGCGTCCAGAACATGGAAGGCTACTCCGCACTTCCACCAGGTGCCACGAAGTAGTGACTGCAGTCCGGAGAGCAGAAAGACTGCGAAAATGGTATCTAAACAAAATTCTTTATTTGGGGTGACACACCCCCAATGGACTGAATCACTCGGCGGCTGCGTAGCAACAAGCGTGCTCGGTGGTTGTCGAACATAATGCGCGCCATTGTCGGCCCTGCTCAATTTAAAGTTGATAGCGAAGTTTCGAGGTAAAGCGTGCAAAGTTACTAGAGCATTCTGGAACTTAGAATCAGCTCTGCCTGGATGCGATCAATCGAGATAATTGAGGTCGCGTCTTGCATCGCAAAGAAAGCGAATTAGTGGTGTACCGGCAGCTTTCAAGAATGAACACACAAGCGCTGCAAAGATTCGTGGCAATTTGTCTATTACATGATGATTTCTAAATTAGATTATGTGTACTCGGTGAATAATTGGAATATTTAAGGTTTGATTGAATATCGGTACTTGTGTGTTCTGATCACTTCCGACTTAAAATGGACTGCACATGTTCAAAGAATTATCAGTAAAACAATGACCAAGTTGTTCTTCCTAAAAGGGCCCTTGGACAAGTGATACGAAACTTCTAACTTATGCCACTTTTATACGACCAGTCTTGGAGTACGCGAGCATAGACTGGTTCCCTTACACCAAAGATAACATTAGAAGACTCGAAATGGTGCAAAGAAAAGCCGCGCTCTTTAAATTAATCTGATATCGCCGTAAAGATTCACCCACGGAACTTTAACAATCAGCAGGCTTTCAAACGCTGTCCGGCTGTGCTGAATTATATCGTCTCAGATTTTGGTGCTTACTATTTAATAACTCATTAATGAGGTCCTTTATAGAGTTTGTTCTTATTAATCATTCAAAAGCAACTCAACTCAAGAATGCATTCACTCTTGAAGAATTTTTTGTTCCAATAATAATAATAAGATAATAAATGAACACACTTATAAATAAATAAATAAATAAATAAATAAATAAATAAATAAATTAAATAAATAAATAAATAAATAAATATATTATGGACAATGTCTTAGCGGGTGTGTATGATGCCACTATAGCCGATCGCTCGCCAGTCCTCTGCCTGCTCCATAACCATAGGAGCACTGCTGCACGAATGAGCCCTGCACCAAAGGCACTAATTGATTATGAACCCCTGCAAATAGGAATATTCAATTTACATGCCAATAACCTATATCATGCCAATGTTTATAGTGAATTTGGAAATTTCGTGGAGGCGCCTGAATATTCCGCATCAAATTGTCGCCCACTGCGCCCACTAAGCGCAAGTACAAACAGCCTTCGTACCCGTGAATGAACCAGAACACTTGCGGCTATTAAAGAGAGAGATTAATAGTACCATAAGTGGAAACTTCATTAAAAAACGTTTGTCATTTAAGACACTTTAGATCACCCAGAATTTACGTAGTGGCTTTAATTCGAAGGAGAAAGAAAACACTATGGTAATATAAAAGCACGATGAAACGCCCGTATAGTATGGAAGGTATTAAATAATGTAACCGGAAAACCAACAAAACAAGACGTTGTCCCTTGTTACTGCACTCATTGACTTCAAAACATCTTATGAATTCAATAATTACTTCACTAGCATTCGCCCTGAACTCTTGACCAGCATCCCTAATAGACCGTGCTCTATTAATGATACTCATGTTCAGAAGTCTTTGTCACTGCTGGTCATTGTAGATTGTCAAATCCCAGCAGTTGTAAATAATCTCTCCACAAGCAAGACAACCGGGCTGAATTGTATAACTACAAGAGCTCATAAATCATTTTATTTATAAAGGTATTTGTCCAGATATTATTAAGATTGCTAGAGTGATCCCAGTTGACAAACGCGGTGATTGGAACGGTGCAAGCATTTACTGTTCAATTTCGGTTTCGAGTATTATTATTATAGTAGTCGAAAAGGCCGCCACCGTCTAGAAGACGTTGAAGTAAAGAGCGTTAGCTGCCTGGTTTACTAGATGAAGAAAGCGAAGAAGAACGCACCGCACGTCTCGAGAAACGGAATGTAATACCCGTTGAAACGGGGTGGATTGCCACCATGCTCGGCTAAGCGTGCACGCACGCCGCCTAGCGGAACGATCGCCGCCTAGAGCCATCTATCAGAGAAATTACGATGCACGTCTACCCATTGTCGAATTGCACCCCCTCAAGATACGCCCCAAACGGAATTTGCTTCGTTTGAAGGAAGGGGGGGGGGGGGGGGGGGGGCATCAAGGTGGGCCAAGAATTCTGCTTGCGGTGCGATATGGTAACGCTTAAATTAGTAATTGCGTGTGTAGAAACCTTACCTATTATTTACTTGTGGCTTTATTTATATAACACAACCAGTAGGCTTTGAATTGCCTACCAAATTCGGTACAAAGCACTCTGCGGATAAGAGCCCGTTGTTGTCAGAGTATATATAGAGCAACGAATGTATACATGTTTAGTGGTCCCGTAACGGGACAGTTTTCCTACCCGTTTCAGAAAATTTTTCTGTGAGGGAAGAAGGGGGAGAAATTAATGAGAGGGCACAACGAATTTTAATGGCCGCCATCTTGGATTCTAGAAACCGAAAATATGCCGCCATTTCGTCTTCTGACATTATACTCACGTAGTTCCACCTCCATTCACCATATTGGACCGTGACTTCATCATTGGCACGCGGCAGGTAGTTTCTACAATGCTGTTGTAGGTGGCTCTAGAAGTCCCGATGCGAGATGCGGATTTTTCTAGTTGCAGCTTCAGATGGCCCTTTGATCTCAGTGTGGTAGGAGACCTCACGAAATCTCGAAACGTGATGAGTAGTTCCCGCCACAGATGGCATGGGTGGTAGTAGACCCCACGAAATCTCGGTACGGGAAGAGTAAGAGCTAACGCTTTTAAAAGTTGTTCCGAAACGACTAAGAGACCACTTGGAAAGAATTAAATTCACATCTGAATGTAAGCATGGTTTCCAAAATAACAGATCTACGTCTACAGCAGTAATGACGTTGTCGCAAGAGATGTTCTTCCTTCCACATTAAAAAGCAGGAGTAGCTTTCTTCGCAGACACTTGACGCTGCTAATGCTTTAATCTTAATGCAACAGCTGCAGCATTGTGGCTTCAGGTTCATTTTTGATTTCTTTACAAGCTACCTTCTTGACAGAAAACAATATATTCTCCTGAAACATTTAAAATCATCTCAACAAAGGGTTGGTACTGAAGTTCCCCAAGGATATTTTATGATCCGTACTATTTTCCTTTTACATTAATGACTTGCTAGCCTGTTTGACGAATTCCAAAAGGATGATATACGTTGACCACCATGCAATAATTTATATGGGGAACATTCTAATTGAAATTGAGGCTAATATGAACGAGTTACCACACATCTCAGTATAGCTGCAAGGGGACAAATTTACAACAAATGAAGGTAAAACAAAGTACATTCTATTTAGACCAATGAACAAACGTGTCATTGATACTCAATTACATATTTACCGTGATAACATTTTGAGTGAGCACGTTGACGCCATTAAATACCTCTGTGTAACGATGGAAATCAATCTTTAATAGCAGACGTATAATGATACCTTGTGTTCTAAGCTTACTTCAGGTTCCTACACCCTACTTAAAACAAGGGGTTACTGGACATCAGTATGCTGAAAATAATCTATTTTTCTCTTTTTCCTTGTTACTTGAATTATACCTGCGAATCGTAGTCTAGTACATAAAAGTCCTACATTTATCCAAATATTTCTCGGCAGAAACGAGCACTGAGTATTATAACCTACCCGGACAAGTATCAATCCTGCGCCCTTTGCTCAACAGGTTAAACTATTGTGCTGTTTCCTTTGCTATACCAAATGATATTCGCATTGGTATTAAACAACATAATAATTTCCCACTTTTAAATAACTTTTTGTGTTGCCTGTGGAAAATACTAGAAATGCAAGCAATATTAAATTTATTTACCCTGTAACCCGAAACACCTAGGGACAGCACCTAATTCACTATTACGGGGCAAAATTTCTGAACAAAGTACTGGTTTGAAATCAAAACAACTAGCAGCTTCCTGTTCTCCGTTAAGGGTTTTTACGGCGGCACAAGCGTAGTGGCAGAGGAACATTACGTGTTTGCGCATGCTAAATGACTAGAGGCAATATGAGAATGAAAAAGAGAAAAATATAAGTTCTTGGCACTTTATACGGAAGAAGAAAACGCAGTCGTTTAATTATCCAAATCGATGTGGATATATCTATCCGCACACTACTGACGTGATCGGTCCAGCCCAAGTCACTGAGAAAACAAACTCCTAGAAACTTGTGGGAATTTACTTGCGCTTTTTCTGTGTCCTTAAAGTATTGTCGAACATCATAACCAAGACACCTATTTTTAGCATAAAAAGCACCTATTTTAATTTAGTTCAAGTTTTTTGCCGTCAAGCCATGTCCGCAGTTCAATAAGCCAAACGTTGGATCGTTGTTCGAGCAGGCCAACGATGGGACAGGTACAGAAAACATTAGTGTCATCAGCGTAGTTGACTATGTTGGGAGTTGGGTATACGTTAAGAATAGCGTTGAAGTACTAAATAAAAAGCAATGGACTAAGGATACAGTCTTGTGGTACATTGAATTTTATTGTTCCTGTTTCGGATATTAGATCCTGCTGCATTTAGACTGCTTCCGTTCTGTAAGATTGCGTTTCAATAATTTATTTGCAATGCCTCGTATGTCGCGAGAAAAAAACGTCACGGAAACACGCATCCCACCGACCAATCGGCGTTTCCAGCCTACCTGCTCTCACACAGCGTTCTAGTTTATACAACAAAATATTATGTTTGTTTGAATCGAAGGCCTTGCGAAAATCAACAATTATTCCAATGGTAAAAAGATTTTGTTGAAAGTTGGAAAAGAACTCTATCTTTTATATTCTGTACTGCAGTACGCGTCGATTTACCAGCCTGGAACTTATATTGTTCTTTTCATATCACCTTCTTTCTATTTAAGAAAATTTGTTATCTTCTATGTACCACACATTCGGCGACTTTAGAAAACAGTGGCAGTATCGAGATAGGGCGATATTTGTTCAGATAATATTTTGTCCTCTCGTGTAGATTACTGTAAGGCGAGCGACTTTCATCGTATCAGGGAAAATATCAGTCAGGAGTATCTTGTTGCACATATGTGTCAAAGGTAGGCTGATACTAGGGATAGCTGCTTTAGCTGATACCGCCCTTATATCGTCGCTACCTGGCAAACATTTACTCTTCAGGACATTAATTACCCCTACAACTTCTTCAGAAGTCGGTGACAGAAATAGATTCACAGCAGTTACTTTGCACATAAAGGTCAATGGGCGGCGGAGTGCACGCGTCTGCCGAAGTATGAAATTGAAAAAAAATACAATCGTCTAGGTAAGAGAGCTAAAGGTTACAAATGAGGTCACCTGACAAGGCTCTAAACATCCTGCAGTCATACAGCACAGTGTGGGCACGAAAGGCATTTGAACAAAATTCTGCAGGAATATCGTACGATATCACATACAGCAAAAAGAAAACACCCCCCCCCCCCCAATAAAAGCAAAAAAAAAACATTACAACAAAATTCCAGAGGAATACCGTATAATTCCACATAAGGCAATTAAAAAATATTTGTAAAAAGACACTCTTGCTACAATTCAAAGTATGTAGGTCCTAGGATTGAGCCCTGAGAAACACCAAATTTGATAAACTCCGGATCGGACGTGGCATTATTAGCTTAAACATACTGAGAACCACCTGACAGGTAGTTTTCTAATAATTTAAGTGAGATTCGTCGTATTCCAGATTACGGCAACTTGCTAAGAAGTACATTATGCTTAATTAAATCAAACGCTTTGCTGGAGTGTAGGAAGACGCCTAATGTGTACAAATGATTTTCTATGTTTTTAGTGAGTTCATGTTTAGTGCTAAGCAACGCAGATTCAGTTGATTTTCTCTTCTGAAATCCGTACTGGCTACGGGAAATCAACTCATGCTTATTAAGATAATCTGTTATTCTAATATCAATCGCTTTCTGTGCTATTTTGGATAACAAAGGAAGAACTGATATAGGTCTATATTTAGTAATTAAATTTGCAGCACCGCCTTTAAACAATACGCCACACGTGCCTCCTTCATTTTTCTGGGAAAATGCCGGTTGTCAAGATTTGATTTGTTAGATGACAAAGGAGGTCAATAATAAGGTCAGCGATTGCTTTAACTGGTGCTACCTTAATGCCATAAAAAGCACACGAACAATTCTTTTCGAGGCTTAATATTACATCATTAATCTCTGCAGCAGTAGCGGGATATAAGAAAAGGCTATGCTGGAAATTAGATTCCAGGTAGTGTTCAAAATTTCTGGGAGTTGGAGCATAAAAAGCTCCAAATGCCAAAAAATGTGTGTTGAACTCATTTGCAAGAAATTTACTACTAATAATGGTTCCTTGAATCGTCCTTTTAATTGGTATATTTTCTTTTCTGGATTTCTGCAGACCTTTTAAAGTACGCCAGGTTTTCTGAGGATCAAAAGAAATATCATAGAATTTTTAAGCGTAGTAATAAATTCTAGATTGTGCTACATATGCACCTAATTTATTTCTAATTGTTTTGTACTCTTTCGAAACTGTCAAATCTTTGGCCTTTATAAACCGGCCTGAGAGTCTATTTCGTGCCTTGATTCGTCTAAGCAGATCTCGTGGGATCAAATGCTTCCTTTTCTTATAGATTTTTCTATTTTTATAAATGGGAAAGCACGTTCATACAACACTTTTATATTGTCTAAGCATGCGTCGTGCAAAATATTAGGGTCTTCCTCGCAAAGAAGTTTACTCCAGTCGACTGAAGAAACGAGCTGACGAAAATGTTCATTTTTGTTTGGCTTATAACGCGGAAATTCTTTGGCGCATCAGTTTCTGCGATGATTTGTTTACCTGACATTTGAATGAAGCAGAAAGTTTACAGGTGATCACTAATATCGCTCGGAAGTACACCTGCAGTTGTAACGGGAATATCGCTATTTGTTAGGCAAAGATAAATAAGTGTTTCGCTGGAACCTGTGATGCCACTGGGTGCTGTAATCATGTTAGAGAAACCATTGGCAGATATCGTCAACAAATTCATTGACAGAATGTGACTATTCAAGTATGTTAATATTGAAATCACCCATTATTACGACAGGTATACTTTGAAACGAAATGCCCTCTAGCACAGTCTTCGGCATTGTTATTGCGCTACTCAAGGTTTACACAGACAAGAACGACACATACAGACAGGGCGCAAACTATCAACTGATTTTATTGCATTGGTAATTCGTTTTATATGAATTGTTAAGATGAAAACACACAAAAACAAGTAGCTTCATGGAGATGAAGGATCTAATCTTCTTCTACTGACAGGCATGCGTAGAGGACGGAGCCATTTTCACTTCTTTAAAAAGTTTATCTCTCGCTTCGTCAGCGCTACCGACGGGTCGCTTACGCAAGTGCCTTCTTTCTCAGACGTGATGCAAAATGCTTCATATTTTATCTTGGGATCGCAGGATGACGGCGGTGCTATCAAGCAGTGGCTTGCAGTTTTTGCACGTGGAGTATGCGCCGCAAGATTACCCGACGCGGGAGCCATGCCGCATAACCTGCGATGCTCCCGGAGCCGTTCATTCAGGCATCGTCCCGTCTGGTCGACATATGCCCTGCCCCATGATAACGGTATCTTGTACACGACTCCGGAGTTACATGCCACAAACTTGGTGGTGTGCTTGACCCCACAGGTGCTCGCACTATTCCTTGGCTTTCGGTTGTTCACTTTAGCACACAAACTTTTCAGTTTGTTTGGCGCAGAGAACACAACTGCCACAACTGCCACATTCTTCTCTTGTCTAGCACAGGATCGAGAACTTAAAAAAAAAAGTCTTGAAGAGGCGCGGCGGCCACCGATGAATTGCGCCGAAAATAAATGCATTCGTCTCAATGAAAAGTGATTCAAAGGAAGGGTTTAAACTTGTGCACTGCGGGAGTAGCTCATAAGGAATGCTGCTTTTTATCTACAAAGCTACACCACCTCCATTTTTAGTTTTTCTAAGCAGTGCTTCACACCAATAACCGGGAAAGCGGACAATATCGCTCAGATCATTATATCACGTTTCACTGATTGCCAGTACATCAAATTCATGCCCTAGTGACGAAAAAAGTATCCACTTCTTTTTGTTTCTTAACCTACATACATTCAAATGGTAAAAGGAAAAACACCCAGATTTTGATTTTCTTAGCTTCATACATCTCAGAGAACTGGCATCATGATAAAGACTGTTATCCATCGCAACTGCCATTTGAGGTGGGATTTCATAACCGCAACTGCACGTCACTCCATCTTATAAATGCCAATTTCATCGCGGATGCGGATAGCGTTCGCGCCCTCGGTTTTTCGCACAAATATGCGACCATTTTTTTGTCAGACACATTGATAGTTCTTTTCTTTGCCTTTTTCATTTGTTACCCAAGGAAGGTGCTCAATGAAAGGGGTCCGGCTGTCCATGATTTTCACGTCTGGTGCTTCATCCTCAAGGCACGAGTGCTTCTGCATTCACTCTTCCTTAAGTCGAAGAGACGCAAACCGAGCAACAACGATAGACTTCTTTCCCTTTCATGCTGGTAACCTATGAAGTGCATCAAGGCTATGGTTTTCGAGCTATGGTAGTTGAACTTTGCAGTCTAGGTTATTCATTTTTTTAGGAGGTCCTCGTGTTCCTCTACTGCGACTCTGCGAACTTGCATTCCTTCGACAATATTGTGTCGACTATATTGTCTGCGCATATATGTGCAGCGACGGCGTAGAGGTAGAGCGTCCGCCTCGCGTGCAAGTGGACTGGGGTTCAAATACCAGTGCCGCGTAATTCTCCACCGCGTTTGAAACAAAAAGAAAAACAAACTCCGCGTGTCCGTGGAATTGCATAAGCAGCCCTGGGGTGCGACCGGATCTCGGTGAGAAGAACCGACAACGCACTCCCTCACGAGAACATGATTTGGTCGCCCTGATGTAGTATTTGGCCACAACCTTCTATGAACAAACCAATTAACTCTCGGCGCTCAGTCCCCAGATATACAAAAAACCAGATATACACGATTTTAGTTTGGATACCTCGGCACCGCCATGATTGTTTTACCCGAGCGCCGCCTGCTGCCGACGCCATCATGGACTGATAATCTGCAGCCCGTGAGCTGCACACGAAGCAGCGTGTGATATCTGGCAGCGTCATCCGCCTGCTTTGTTCCTTCGAAGCGTAGAAATGGTGCGTGGGGGTTCACCTCGTGTTAATCCTCGTGTGTGCTGTGCAATTAGCGCCTGCAACAACCAGCGGGAGCAAGCGACCAAGCTTCGACGGAGCGAACCATAAGCATCGGTGAGTTCCATGCTCGCAGTTCACGCGTGTAGTTTTTGTCGCCGGTTGCCTGTAGGGCGATGCAGCGATGGCGCAGAGGTAGAGCGTCCACCTCGAGTGCAAGAGGACCGGGGCTAAAATCCTGGTGCCGCGCAATTCTCCACCGGGTTAAAAAAGAGCGCGTGCCGATGGAATTGCATAACGAGGCCTGGGGTGCGGCCTGATCTCGGTGACAAAAACCGACAACGCACTCCCTCACCAGAACAGGACTTGGCCGCCCTGGTGTGGTACTTGGCTATAACCTTCTATGAAGAGACCAATTAACCATCGGCCCTCCGTCCCCAGCGGCTGCGGAGCAACGGACCATGGCAGTGGTCGCACCTATGACGCAGCGGAGGGTGGTAAGAATTTCTGGCTCCGGACGGACCGCCATTGGAATCTGAATCTGGCAACGTTTAACGCTAGAACTTTATTTAGTCAGGCTAGCCTAGCAGTGCTATTCGAGTAACTAGCGGGATATAAATGGGATGTGATAGGGCTTAGCGAAGTTAGGAGGACAGGTGAGGCGTATACAGTACTAAAGGACAGACACATACTGTGTTATCGCGGATTAGGGGTTAGACGAGAACTAGGTGTGAAATTCCTCATCAATGAGGATATAGCTGGCACAGTAGAGGAGGTCTATAGTATCAACGAAAGGGTTCCAGCTATCTTAATTAGGCTAAATAAGAGGCACAAGCTGAATGTGGTGCAGGGTTACGCGCCTACATCCAGTCATGATGGCCAGACTGTTGAGAGAGCATGTATGAAGACATGGAATCAACAATGAACAAGGGAAAATCAGAGTACAGTGTACTGATGGGTGATTTCGATGCGAATGTGGGCATGATGCAGACTGGCGACCAGACGGTAGGCGACTAAGGGATAGGCTCTAGGAATGGCAGGCGAGAGCTATTAGTAGAGTACGCAGATATGTAATTTATGGATCATGAATACCTTCTACCGCAAACGAGAGAACAGGAAGTGGACCTGGAAGAGCCCCTATGGTGAGACTAAAAATGAAATCGGCTTTATACAACGCGCTCAACCTGGCATCGTTCAGGATGTAGACGTCCTGGGAAAGGACGTAAGGTATGGTAAGGAGAATGGTAAGGTCCCGAATTAGCTCAGACGTGAAGAGGGAACAGAAGAAGTTAATGAAGAAGATGTCCATTAATGAGCTAGCGGTAAGAGGGAAAACAGAGGAATTCAGGATATCGCTGCAGAAAATATATTCAGCCTTAAGGGAGGAAGACCACCTTCATGTTCATGAAATGTACGATAATCTGACAGCTATCATTGGGGAGTGCGCAGTAGAAGTAGGCGGTAGGACGGTTCGACAGGATGCCGGCAAGTTATCTCAGGAGACGAAAGATCTGATTAAGCAAGAGGGCGTCTAACCCTTAAGACAGAATAGAACTACAAGAAATATTGAAGTTAATAAATAAGCGCAAGGGTGTAACCGACATAAAGAAGTTAAATATGGAGAGAATCGAGCATGCCCTAAAGAATGGAGGTATGCTAAATGGGGTGAAGAGGAAACTAGGCCTAGGTAAAAACCAGATGTATGCGCTTAGAGACAAGGAGGGCAATGTCATTAGCAATATGGATAAGATACTTAAAGTAGCTGAAGAGTTCTACAGAAACCTATACAGTAGCAAATGTGATGAGAACGCTAATGATATAGACAGTAGCACACAGCAATGCGTCCTCCTGGTAGTAACGAAAGAGGAAGCAAAGAAAGCATTAGTAGCAATGCAAAAAGGAAAATTAGCTGGCGACGATAAGGTAACAGCAGATCTGTTGAAGGACGGAGGGGAGATTGTGCTAGAAAAAATAGCCGCCCTGTATACGCAATGCCCTATGACTTCGACCGTACCAGAAGCTTGGAAGAGCGCGAAAATAATCTTATTTCATAGGAAAGGAGACGCCAAGGGCTTGAAAAATTACAGACCGATCAGCTTACTGTCCGTTGCCTACAGGGTATTTTATAAGTTAATCGGTAATAGAGTCAGGACAACCTTGGACTTTTGTCAACCAAATGATCAGGCAGGCTTTCGTAAAGGGTATTTCACAATAGATCATATTCACACTCAATTGCTTAATAGAGAAATACGCAGAATATAACCAACCCATAGATATAGCCTTCATTGATAACGAGAAAGCTTTCGAGTCAGTGGAAACCTCAGAAGTCATGCGGTCATTTCGGAATTAGGGCGTAGAAGAACCTTATGTAAAAATACTAGAAGATATCTATAGCAACTGCAAAGCTACCATAGTCCACCATAAAGTAAGCAATAAAATTTCAATTTGGAAAGGCGTCGGGCAAGGAGACACGATCTCGCCAATGCTATTCACCGCCTGTTTACAGGAGGTATTCCAAT
This sequence comes from Amblyomma americanum, assembly GCF_052857255.1. NCBI lineage: Eukaryota > Metazoa > Arthropoda > Arachnida > Ixodida > Ixodidae > Amblyomma > Amblyomma americanum. The sequence continues at coordinate 137,208,777 of NC_135506.1, forward strand.
GCCTGAATTGTGAGCAGCTGGGGATAAGAGTTAACGGAGAATACCTAAATAATCTCCAATTCGGTGATGACATTGCCTTGCTGAGTCACTGAAGGAGATGAACTGCAAATCATGATCAATGAGTTATACAGACCAAGCAGTTCGGTGGGCCTTAAAATTAGCATCCGAAAACCAAAGTAATGTTAAACGGTCTAGCAACGTAACAGCAGTTCACAGTTGGAAGCGAGGCGCTGGAAGAGGTAAAATTAATACGTCTCCTTAGGGCAGGTAGTGACAGGTGTGCCGGATCATGCCAGGGAAACAACTAGAAGAATAAGAATCAGGTGGAACGCAAGTGGCAGGTTCTCTCAAATCATGAATAGCAGGTTACCAATATCCCTCAAGAGAAAAAGTCAAAAGCTGAGTTGTCCCGCGTGTCATACCTTTTCTGCATCCAGGGCGTCCCTGCTCTTTGCCGTCTAGTAGGCAGCGCCACGTAAGAGACCGAGAACGTGCGCCACATCCTAAAGGGGATCGCTGATGGAGGTTGGCACTTCTGTGTCGACTATATATCGCCATCTTAATCACATAACAAAAATACGCTTATTCTCGTTCTATAATTGACGCCCTCGACTGCCTGCACGGTGACAGCTCTTTTTCTGTTATTGATCTTGTTGGCGTACGTGATCGTGAGAAGACTGCCTTTGTCACCGCCAATGGCCTGTACTTATTCAAAGTCAAGCCTTTCGGCCTCTGCAACGCTCCTGCCACCATCGAGCGAATGATGGACTCGCTCCTGCGTGGATTCTAATGGACGATGTGCTTGTGCTATTCAGATGATGCGGTCGTTTTCTCCGCCGTGTTCGAAAGGCACCTACACCGTCTTTTTACTATCCTTGCCGCCTTCCACCGCGTTGGTCTCGAATCGAACTCCAAGATGTGCAGCTCCGGCCACAGTCAAATTAAGATCCTCGGCAACTTGGTAGATGCTTCGAGCGCCAAGCTCTGAGAAACTCGTTCCGTTCGCGAATTTTTCACCCCCCGTTCCTCAAGCGATACGCGCAGTTTCCTCGTGCTGTACTCGTATTTCTTCCGGTTTATCACGAACTTCGCCGACTCGGTCCGTCACATTACCACCCTCCTGGAAAAGGATGCGAGTTTCTCCTGGGGCCTCGATCAAGCCCGCTCCTTCACAGCGGCCCTCAGTGTTCCACCTGTGCTGGTCGATTTCAGCCCTCCTGCGCCTACGCTACTTCACACAGACGGCAGGGGCCATGGTATTCGCGCCATCCTTGCGCAGCACCAGCACGAGCACTATAGTGTGATTGCCTTCGCCAGCCTCCTGCTATGTCCCACCGAACGCAACTATTCCATTAGGGAGCAGGAGTGCCTGGAACTCATTTGGACGTTAATAAAATTCCGCCCTTATTTGCTTAGGAGGCACTTCTGCATAGTGTTATGTCTGGCGTGCCTTCCAGCCCAACTGAATAAAGACACAGACTCCTCGACCCGGGTTCCCTGAAAACTACCACGAAGGTGAATGAGACCTCTGGAAGAAGCCTGGCTGCAGGAACATCGGGTGCAGCGACGATAATAGCGTCCCCACGTGTTCGAACAGGAATGCCGGAAGCAGCGACGACCATAGCGTCCCCACGTATTCGTTCAGGAATGCCGGAAGCAGCGACGACCATAGCGTCCCCAAGTATTCGTTCCGGTCCTCAGACGACGAAGTACAAAATCAGTGTTGCCCTCTTCAGTCACGCTTGGGTTGAACAATTGCCCGAGTGCCGCACCTTCGACAGAGGTTCCAGTCATCAGTACAAGATCTTTCAACCCCTGCTGGGAGCCTGCATTCCTGTGTCACGCAGGCGCCTTCCGGGTCCACATGGGCGCGGTCCGGACACAAGTGCGCGCCCACCTGGATGCCGCATGGACGACAACGTGACCGGGTCCTGTTCCCTTTCACTCGACCGAGCTGCGAGAGAACATCAGGACCGCCCTGCCGCGGGTGGTACCATCAGTGCCATCGTGTGATTTGACATCATTCTTCGAACTATATTCCCCAGCTAAGGATCTGGGGAATACGATGAGTATTTAAGGAGCTGCTGGTTTGATACCAGAAGAGAGCCCCCCCTCTTGAGAGATACCCTTTGCTGGGAGAGACTCCCGACTGCTAAGAAGCTGCCTTTACTGAGAGGCACTCACAGTTGCCCTTACTTGTACATTATGTAAATAGTCTTTGTATAAAGTTTTCCTTGTTTTCCTTCGTAACCACGTCTCCAATGTTCTTCGTCCCTTCTTCGGCCCGACCACGCTACCCCCCATCCCAACAATCGTCACGGACCACCAAGCTTTGTGTTGTCTGTCCTCTCTTAAAGACCGGCGAGCTGCGCAGTGATCCATGTCTGCGCCATATAATCGATCGCCCTAGGAGCGACTTTTCACACCCTGCTCTAAGGCTTTCTGCATCACAATAATCTTTATCGACGCAATATGCCCCCAGATGGCGGCGACCCCTTGCTCGTCGTCCCGACCCATCTCCCCTGCACAGTACTTTCCCAACTTCATGATTCTCCTACTGCAGGACACCTCGGCGTGTCGCGCACGTACGAGAGCTTGTGCAGGTGGTTCTTCTGGCCTGGGTTTTATCGTTCTCTCTGTGATTACCTTTCTCCTTGTGGTCAATTTCAGTGCCGGAAAACACCCCCGCTTCCGCCTAGTGGCCAGACTGAGCGTACCGACATTCCGACTGATCATTTCCCACAACAACTTCCGGAAACAAATGAAATGCCGTTTCGACCATTTACACAGCCCGAGCAGCGATGGCGTATAAGTAGAGCATCCGCCTCTCCTGCACCGCGGTTTGAATCACGGCTCCGTGCAATACTTTACCGGGTAAAAAAAACTCCGCGTGTCGACGGAATATTGCATAAGCAGGCCTGGGGTGCGGCCTGACCCGGTGACCAGAAGTGACAACGCACTCCCTTGCCAGAACAGGATTTGGCCAACCGGATGCTGTACTTGACCACAACCTTCTGTGAACACACCAATTAACCCTCGCACCTCAGTCCCCAGCAGCTGCGGAGCAACTGACCAAGGTGGCGCGCTAAGACCTGTGACGCAGTGGAGGGTGCTAATAATTTCTAGTTCCGGATAGGCAACCGTTGGAAACTGAAGCTGGGAACGTTTACCTCCAGAACATTATCCAGTGAGGGTAGCTTAGCAGAGGTGTTTGAGGAACTAGCGGTACTCAGTGGGATGTAATTGGGCTTACTAAGGTTAGGAGGACAGCGGAGGCGTATAAAGTACTAAAGGGCGGGCATGTACTGTGCTATTGTGGACTAGCGGGCAGAGGAGAACTAGGTGTGGGAGTCCTCATCAATCAGGGTATAGCTTGCAACATAGAGGAGTTCTATAGTATTAACGAGAAGATAGCAGCTATCGTAATTAGGCTTAATAAGAGGCACACACTGAAAGTGGTGCAGGCCTACGCGCCTACATCAGCCATGATAACCAGATCGTTAAACTATTGTATGAGGACCACGATCGTGGTACACTACACAAACTGAACAGCATGTTTCTTTGTGCATGCGCTTGGTGGGGCTCCTTCCTCGGCGATCCTTGAGCATAACCCAGCGAGCTTTTTTGGGGCCGAAAAAGCCACAGGAACAGAAAGCTATGTACCAACTCGCCCAGCGAGAAGTTCTACATTACTTGAGAAGCACTGAAGGCCCTTTTTTGAATGGTTCTTCTTCACCTCTCCAAGTCATCGCCTGCGTGGACCTCATTGTCAGCTCAACGTGCCGCGCGAGGTACCTCGCCTTCTGTTTGCGGAATTGTCTCATACTGGAAGATGTAAGTGCGATGTTCGGCCCCCTCAAACCAAGAGTGGGCCTTTTGAAGCGCATTTGCAGGTACATGAGATCAGAACTTTGGCGTCAAGTACGCAGGTCTTTTATCAGTTTCAATGGCTTCCACCAAGCACACTAAAGACCCAGCCAGAAGCGTCGTTACCTGCTTCAGGCACAACAACTTGCGGTTACTTGAGGCCGACAAGAATAGAGGATTCGTAGCCGTAGATGAAGATGTCTTCAACGAGAAAGTGGCACAAGAAATCGCTAAGAACTTTGTACGTGTCTTAACAAGTGCCACAACGATCAAAAGCAAGGCTGCAGCGCTTAGCAGGGAGCTTGAATTGTGTAAGCTTGGAAGCTCGATTATCAACTGCAGAGGGAAAGCTCTGTCAGTTTTCTTCACGGAAAAAACGCACAAGGACTCTGTGCCGTTTAGAACTGTTGTAAGCGAGAAGGCTTCTTGGCAGATGTTAATTAGCTATTTTCTGCAAAAACATCTTTGTGCCTCACAGATTGTAGACCTTTTCGCTACAAAAAACTCCGGTGATTTAGTAAGGCTCTTGGATTCCACTGATCATATTGGCTACGCCTTCTCTATTGATGTGGAAGATCTGTTTTATTCTGTGTCTAATAATTAATTGTTCGCAGCAGTAAAAGAATGCATTGAAAATTCTGGTGAAATAGCGTTTCAAAACTCGGCTGTGTTTTCTGCAGATAGCTTCATGCCCCTGCTGGAATTTTATTTGCAAGCCACCTTTTATCTCATTTAAAGACAGTTTTTATATTCAAGTACAAAGCATTTCCATTGGCTCCTGTGTCGCCCCGATCCTCTGCGAAATATTTTTAGCTGCTATTGACCGTTCTCTGACTCTAGAGCTTACTAACCACGGTGTTCTTAAGTGTTTGAGATATGTTGACGATTTGTTAATAGTTTCTTCTAAACAGCAAACTCTGACTTGCACTCATTCAGTTAGCAGTGCTTGGCACTTTTTAGACAATATGGCCAAGGTTTGGTTTTCACGCACGAGCTGCCAACTAACCGTTCATTGCGGTTTTTAGACATTAACTTGCAGTTTGGCTTGGATCATGTCTGTTGGAAATATGCTCCTCGAGCACAGAAAGCACTACTTCCATTCAAAGATTGTGAAAAGAGCAATTGCAAACTCGCGCCTAGAATCTGCTTTACCCAATCATGCCAGCATGAAATGTATTCCAGCTTTCGTAATCAGATCACCAGGCTGCTTTAAGCCGGATTCCCCTTTTCGCTGATCGCAGCTGTAGCCGAGAACCTTCTCCACAAGATAAAGAAAGGCAAGCGCAGCTGTGAACTTCAGCGCTTGCAGAGTACAAAGCCGATGGTGGTTTAACACATGCACAAAATCGCCCACAATATAAAAAGTGGCAAACAGGCATGTTCTGGTGGTTTTTTCGGCCCCAAAAAACTCGCTGGGTTGTGCCCAAGGATCACCGAGGAAGGAGCCCCACCAAGCGCATGCACAAAGAAACATGCTGTTCAGTTTGTGAAATGTGCCACGGGGGTGGTCTATCAAATCCCGGTCTGGTGTGGACGCATGTATGTCGGCCAAACTGGAAGCTGCATTAATGAACGCGCAGAGGAGCATGCTCTTTCTGTACAAAAAAGAGAAGGGGCGAACTTGCCCGCTCATTGCATTTCATGCCTTGGTTGTGAGCCGCTGCTCAAAAACATCAAGATTCTCGGCAAGAGGAAAAACAAAACAACCCACGAACTTTTAGAAGCACTCCACATCAAAGAAAAAGGCGATAATTGAGGTAGCGATACCTCGGTCACCTTATATGATAGCGAAAATAATTATCTCTGTTGCTTTTGCTGACCTATGCTTTGCTTGACTTGTCATTCCCTTCTTTTTTGTTCTCTCTCCCTCTTCTTTTGCCCGTGTGAGTACTGCATATATATGCTGTTGAGATAGCAATAAATTCAGTTGATAGTTTGCGCTCTATCTGTCTTCTGCTTTTTCCTGTGTATGTCTTGTTGTGTGCGCAACGCCATCCCAAGAAAGCTATGCACCAACTCGCACAGCAAGAAATTCTTCTACATTTGTGAAGCGGAAGTTCAGTAATGAGTTATGGGTAAGAAGAAAAGTAGAGGAATCCAGGTAATCGCTGCAGAATTGATATTAGGGAGGACGATGGTCTGAATGTTCAATCAATGAGCGATAATTTCACAGCCATCATTACGAAATGCGCCGTACAAGTAGGCGGTAGGGTGATTCGACAGGATACGGAAAAACAATCTCAGGAGACACAAAATCTGGTTAAGAAAAGCGAAAGCATGAAAGCGGCTAACCCTAAGGACCGAATAAAATTGGCAGAGCTATCAGAGTTAATAAATAAGCGCAAGGTAGCCAACGAAAGGAAGTTTAGGATAGAGAAAATCAAGCATGTTCAAAACATTGGAGGTAGCCTAACAACAGTGAAGAGAAAACTAGGCATAGGTAAAAACGAGATGTATGCGCTCAGAGACAGAGGGAATTATCATTAGCAATATGAATAAGATAGTTACAGAGTTCTATACAAAGCTATACGGTAGCCAACTTTATCAGAACATTGATGAGAGAGGCAGAAGAACACAGCAATGGGACATTCCGCTAGTAACAAAAAAGAAGTAACGAAAGCTTTAGTAGGAATACAAAGGAGGAAAGCAGCTTGTGAGACTGGAAACAGGCAGAGTGGGTGAGGGAACAAACGCCGGTTAACTACATCCTAGTCGAAATCAAAGGAAGAAATGTGCTTAGAAAGAGCATGTAATGCCAAGCCAAGATAACCGCTGGTTCTTAAAGGGGCTCTGAAACGCCTTCCGAGGAGAGTACATTAACTCACTTAATCACTGCACTGTGTTGCCACGAAAATCAGAGCCAAATAATACTCTTCTACACGCAATAGAAGACCCACAATCACGCGTCAAAGTTGGCGAGCCCTTCCCGGCGACTTTTTCATGCTCACACCCTCCTCCGTCCCCCGCATCTGCGTAGAGAAGGTGAGAGGTGGCCATTGGTTAGATTCTTTCAGACGTCAAGCAGCTACCGTGGCCGCAGCCACTTAGCTCCGGCGGGTCGGGAAGCTCCGCTCCCAGAGGGGGTCGGCGAAGGAGTGCCGACTTTCCAGCGTGCAAAAAGTGACGAGAAGAGAGGGAAAGGCGCGAAGACGCTAAAATTCTAATTTTAACTACAGATAACTCAGCTTCTACAAAGCGCAAGCAATAAATCTTTTCTGGACACTATTCGTGAAGCAGCGTGCTTCAATATCCCGGGAAGGCCGCAACTTTATTAGAGCCCCTTTCAGAACCCTTTTAAGGGTAATGGAGTAGATTCCAAGAGAAGGCAAGCGCAGCAGAGGCCGGCAGATAGTTGAGCGGATGAGATTAAGAAGTTTGCAGAGATACGGTGGCCGCAGCTGGTAATGGACAGGGTTAATTGGAAAGACATGGTAGAGGTCTTTGCCCTACAGTAGGCGAATTAAGGCTGATTATAATGATGTAACTACCGAATACGCAATAATGTGCGCTTTCCCGACCAGCTGTGCCTCTGATGTCGCCGACTTTATTCTCCATGACATCATCCTGCTTCACGGTGCTCCTCGTCAAATGCTTACGGATCGAGGCCCCTGCTTTTCTTTCTAAAGTGGTCCACGAGCTTCTGCGTTCATGCTCCACCTGTCACAAGTTCACGACGGCCTGATATCCCCAAGCAAACGGCTTTACTGAGCGCCTTAACCGCACCCCGACGGTCATGCTGTCTATGTCTGCCTCAGACCACCATCGCGACTGGGACGTCAGTTTACCTTTCGTGACGATCGTCTGCAACTCCTCATGCTGCGATACCACCAGATGCTCCTTCTTCTACCTGCTTTTTGGCCGCGACCCGTTGCTGCCCTTTTGACAGCTTACTGCCTCAATAAACTTCTATCAGCAGTTACGCTTGTGACGCCAATGCCCGTGCTGACGCCGCCCGCCACATCGCTCGGGATCGGCTGGACGCTTCTCAGACCGCTCAAAAACGTCGTTACGACCTTCGTCATCGTGACGCCCACTACCCTCCCGGATTCCTCGTACTCATCTGGCTCCTTGTGCACCGCGTGGGGCTGTGTGAGAAGCTAGTGCATCGTTACGTGTGTCCTTAGCGCGTCTTGAGGCAAGTGAGCAATGTGACCTACGAAATCACCCCCCTGCATCCCAACGCTCTCCTCCCGCAGCCCGTCTACACAGCTCGTGCACGTTGCCTGTCTTAATCCCTACTATTCGAACCCACCAACCTTACGACACCCAGGGACTGCGCTTCCTTCCGCGGGGAGGACGGGGGAGTGTTACCGTGCACAGTCGCGAGGTGCAGAGGACGTTTTTGTTGTTGTTGCCTCAGCAACGATGGCGCAATCGCTTTTGAGGCAGCAGTAACAACAGCATTGTTGTTCTTCCGCTGTGCAGTTGCCGACGACAAGGGCGCTGCAGCTATTAAAGCGAAAGCTTTAGTGGCCTAGCAGGAGCCAGAAAACTCGGCTTCGAGAAACCAGCCTTGCAACCGGAGCATCATGTCACAACCACGTGACATGGCACCGCTGCCATAGCAACGCATCGCGTGACTTCAACGGCGCCGCCGAGCCGAGTCTTCTTCGTCGCTGCGTCGAGGCTTCACGACGGCGGAGCGGCTGCTGCCTGACCACGTGTTCTAAT